>NC_059348.1:38997655-39367655 GCF_019703515.2 Myxocyprinus asiaticus | reverse complement strand
AATATAAATCTGACTCCTTTTGTTCTTACAACACTGAAGGCGTACAAACGTCATGTTTTCATATATTACTCAACAGGTAATAAAGATGTACAGATTCATTGATTGTATCCTCACAGAGAGCAGGAAGTTCATGAGTGGCTTCATGACTTCAGAAACTCAATTACAGCCCACATTACTGGCAGCATTAATACAGAACTGATCTGACCTGATTCAACATGAACAAATGCATCCTGCTGGTTTCCATTATGGCATCAGGTGTTTAATTTAAGTCTGCTTTAGATGACAACAGCTTTAACAATCCTATAAAACACTGAATGGTGTTTTATTGATTATGTTTCAAAACAATTGTTGTGTTGTATCTGTACTGATATGCAGTATGTACTTTATTAATATCTTTATATATTGTTTAACCTGAGAAAAAAAAATAAAAAAATTTAATATTGTGCTGATTGTTTGCAGGTGTGATGGCTGTGGACAAAATTGAGCCAAATAAAGGGACCAGTATCATCAGAACAGAGGAAATAACCACAATGTTGAGCTGCTCGTATGATTCTAATAGTGACAATGTACGGCTTTACTGGTACAGGCAATATCCCAATGAGGAACCTCAATATGTATTATATGAACGTGCTCGATCAAGCAGTTATAAGCACACATCTGATCCTCGATTTCAGTCAACAACCTCTCGCACATCCACTGAACTCATTATTAATGGTGTAACTCTGTCAGATTCAGCCCTCTATTACTGTGCTCTAAGAGTAGGAGCCCAGTGATACAAAACATGAATTAAGTCGCACAAAAACTGAAAGGCATTTTTTATCTTTGAAGCTGTCATATCATGAAAACCAAATTAAAACCTCAACGTGTCATGATAATATGTGGTAACACCTGTGTGAGTTTGAGGCAAAAATATTAAGAAAGGAATAAATGGGCTGTCAAAGCTTGCCTTGAATAAGGTACAAATAAATTGTTAACTTAGAGGAGGCAGCTCAAGAATGACCACATCACATCTCTTATATCAGAGTCAAAGTTCATATATTAAAGAAATATCCTTGGTTAAATTCATTTGTATTTGTTCCACTCTGTTGACAACATATGTGGCTTACTATATTGATTAGCACAGAAAGTAATGTTGGCTCATCCCTCAAATTATAAAAGCAAATGAAAACATGTTTATAACGCCCTTACCCATTTTGTGCCATTGAAACTATATCTACTGCACAGAAATGAACCTGGGGCCAACATTACAGAAACTACCTGAGATCCTAGCTGAAATGGCCAAGGTTACAAAACAGATTCTAAAGTAAGGATGTATTATGACCCACTAAATGACTATTTAATATGTTTTACACTGTGTGAATGATGTTTTTATCTGCAATTTTGACAAATCTATAGACTGATTAGATTTTATCCCTTTATATAGCTCTTGATTCTATCATTCTATCATTTATCCTTCATATGAATCACAGCTATAATTTACAGTCTCTCAGTTAGTTGTTTCTGTGCCTCTTTATTTTTTATTTTTTTTTAAATCTCTCACTGGGTAATAAGAAAATATTTTTTGAACTGTGTTAATGGGTTTCCTGTCACTGTGGGCTGCAGGGCACAGTAGTACAGTGCAGAGTCTGTCACTTTAGCAGAGGAGATCTCCAAATCCACATAGTTTTTTTCTGTTTTTGTAACTTTAACCGAGAGTCTTGGATCTACATCAGATACCTGAGCACTATTGACATTATTATTATGTTTTTATATTATTGTTATGTAACACTTGCAGGAAATCCAAAAGAGGGCAATATACTGCATACCCCTCAGTATTACACTGTTTCAGGTTTCCACAAGCCCCTCCTCTAGTTGTAAAAGCAGAACTCTTGTATTGACTGGTTAAACCAGATTTCAGGGTCTGTTGACTGTAAAATAGATCATGAGATTGTTGAGGAATATATTTCTTTTTGCACTATTTATTCTTGGTATGCATTCCTACTAATTTTTTAATATTTATATAATGTATATCTTAATATCCATTGTATAGTTTGTGGTGTCATGTAGTTCATTTAAAAAAATGTTATATCATCTTCATGTTATTTTCTTAAATATTTACAGAGTGCAGATCTGAGGACAGAGTGGATCAGCCAGACAAACATGTGACTAAACTTAAAGGAGAATCAGTCACATTAAAGTGTAGATACGAAACAACTTCAGCACAAACATACCTCTTCTGGTACATCCAGAGAGCAAATGACTTTCCTAAATACATCTTGAGAAGAGACACATTTGGAACTGGGGATAATGGCACTGAGTTCCAGGAACGATTTCACTCTGACGTGATAAAATCATCACAATCAGTTCCACTGACAATCCAGAATCTGCATGTGTCTGACTCTGCTGTGTACTACTGCGCTCTGAGGCCCACAGTAGGAAAGGATGTTCAAACCACATACAAAAACATAGGGGCATAAACATGTGCCTCTTCCATTCAGATTATGAAGTTTTGAATTATCCTTTTTTTTAATTTAAAAACTACAATAAAATTGAATGGCACTTCATTAATTTAAAGGAATAGTTCACCCAAAAATGAAAATTCTCTCATCATTTACTCACCCTCATGCCATCCCAGATGCGTATGACTTTCTTTCGTCTGCTGAAAACAATCAAAGATTTTTAGAAGTATTTCTCAGCTCTTTAAGTCCATACAATGTAAATGAATGGGCTCCAAAATCCACATAAGGGCAAAATAAAAGTACTCCAGTGTTGGGTAAGTTACTCCAAAAAAGCAATTCATTACTAATTACTAATTACATTTTCTACATTGTAATTAGATTACTGTACTTATTACTCTGTCTGAAATGTAATTAAATTACTCATTATTAATTACTTTTCTAAAACCCATATAGAGCTGTTCAGCTTGTAGTCCAAAAACCCAGAAGAGAATTCTCCATGGGTTCCCTCTGGATTATGGGTTTTTATAATGGGGGTTTTGAATTTATGAGAAAAATAAGGCCTGTGGTAAACATTACTTGATGATACAAGGACGTTTTATTCTACAACATAAATTACACACTGTCATACCTCAAACGTGTATTTTGAAGCCTAATTGAATCACGTACTTTTTTTTTTAATCGCACGGCGGCTTCAAAGTTCACATTTGAGGAATGACTGTGTGCAATTTATGTTGTAGAACAAAATGTCCACATATCGCCAAGTAATGCGTACCACAGATCGAGGGAATCTCGAGGGAACCTATGGAGAATTAGACTTCCCATTCGCATACAAATTGAAGTCATGGCTGAACAGCTCTATTAACTTTGACCAGATGGACAATAAAAGGATAGACATCAAATTATTCTTTTAATTCTTTCAAATTAACCCTATAACATCAAATACATTATTCTTCAACTCTTCTTCAACTGTTCCTAAATGATTAATAAAATCTGTTACTCTAAATCGATCACTCTCTTTATAATTTCTTCTCCAAGCATGTACATTTGTTGCAAAAGGCTGTAATTCATGTAAGCATCGTAGGCAACTTTCAAAACAGTATAGTAACAGTAAACAGTTTTAACAAGGCATATCGGCCACTCAGCAAACCAGAGCAGAAGGATAAAAATATTGGCTTACCATTTATCACAGGCTGAAACTTTATTTGGACTGAAATTTTACAACCTGGAATCATGTATGACGGTGTCACATGAAGTCCTCTTTGACACCTGAGCTTCTAAAGAACATCGAATCTGTGTTATTGCTGGAGGAAGTGCAACAAATGAAGCAGAACATTGTGTTACACCCAACACTGGAGAAGCTCCCTGTGCTTCTCCTTTATGGAAACATTTTCTTTTTGCAGTTAGTTACATCAGCGATGGTCAAAAGACATTTACAAAACAGGCAGTTTGCAGACATCACTCGACACAAGTGCGTGTGGCTGTAATATATCGCAAGCACCAATAATGTGCTTTGATTAATGGCATTAAGATGCCGTTATAGTAATACACTGATACATGATTAATATTTTATACCGACTTCACCCAGGCAAAGAGCCGCAGGTGAGCCGAAACGGCACACACTCCCTTCCAGTGCTAATTCGGAAAGACATGAAACAATAACTTAAGCATTTGGGGTGTTCATGTGGGATTTCCACATATGATTAAAATACTTGAGCAGCATTATCACAACATCCCTTCTCGTATGCATTTTAATAGCAAGGTTATTCCTTTTATAGTGATGTACAGCTTCCGAATATTGAATATGTTGAGATGAATTTGAAGTGCACTTTATGTTGATGCATGTAGCGTATTAGTGCAGGTATTAAGTTAAAATGTTTTTTTTAGTTAAGGACCCTGACAAAAATTAACCATGGTTTTACTATAGTAATATTGTAGTAACCATGACTACTTTAGTTTCTATATAGTAATCATGGTTTTACTATATATTGTAACCATGACAATAACCATGTTTATATTGTGGTTACTATGATTTTACTACAAATGCTATGGTTAAACTCTGGTTACTGTTGTAAAAGAATGATTGTTATTTAAGGGCAAACCTGCTGAAGTGTTTACCGAATAGATTATTCTTTGGATTTGGCAGTAATAGTTTTTTTCTGAACAAAGCAAATGCAGAACCGTAACGAAACCATGACCCTAAAACCGTGATACAAACCGAACCGTGAGAAATTTGAACCATTACACCCCTAATATATTCTGAAGTGATTTGATAGGTGTGGGTGAGAAACAGATCAATATTTAAGTTAATTAATTTTTATTTATTTATTTTTTTTTACTATAAATTCTCCTCCCTGCGCAGTAAATTTCCACTTTCCTTTCACTATTACATTCTCTTTCTTCTGTTTTTGGTGATTCACATCCTTCTTCCATACCACCCCCTAATGGGCAGGGAGGACAATTTATGACAAAAAATGACTTGAATATCGATCTGTTTTGTCACCTGTACATCATGTCTGAACACATGGATTTAATCACTGGAGTCATATGGATTACTTTTATGCTCCCTTTGTGTGGATTTTGGAGTTTCAACATTTTGGTACCCATTCACTTGCACTATGAGGACCTACAGAGCTAAAAAATTCTTCAAAATATCTTAATTTGTGTTCTGCAGAAGAAAGAAAGTCATACCCAAGTACCCAAGGGGGATTATAAAGAAGTTTCTTGTTTTTTTTTTTACTTCTTGCAGAAGAAAGTACACATCCAATAGCATATTGGGAATGTAAAATGTAATAACCGGTCTGAAATCTAACATTAAACTTAATACAACAAAAATGCTCAAAATCAATCTATTTTTTTCTTTTACTTTTCAAATGCAGCATTCAGGTATATCACATGCAGTAAAAATTGAGATACAATCTTAGAATTTCGACCGTTTATGTTCAACATTCATGCTTGAAAAATTATTTTATATTAAAGCTGTCACAGTCACAGCCTTTTAAACACAGTGGTAAAAATGGCAATAACTTAAAATTACTATTTTTTATGCTTAAGTATCATATTATTCTGTTCTTAAAAGCACAATCATATTCTCGAATAAGGATCACAAATCAGTGTTAGTATGTTTGTTTGATTACACAGTAACCATTCAAAACCCATTATCACAACACAGAAAACAAGACAAAACTTTCTGTGAAATTTAGGCATAACTTAATGTGGCAAAAAGAGGAGAGACTTTATGTACGTGACTGAATCTGTCTGACAGAGACTGTGGAAACTATTCATTCTGACTCTTCTAAGAGTGAACACTTGTACAATGACTCTTCTTTCAGTAATTCTGGTCTGTGCCTTAGCTGGTATGTACTGTATATTTACTTTTTGCTTGAATTTTATTTCACACACACACACACACACACACACACACACACACACACACACACACACACACACACATATACGTTGGTGCAGCTATCATTATGAGGACTCTCCATAGACATAATGATTTTTATACTGTACAAACTATAGATTCTATCCCCTAACCCTAACCCTACCCCTAAACCTAACCCTCACAAAAAACTTTCTGCATTTTTACATTTTCAATAAAACATCGTTTAGTATGTTTTTAAGTGATTTGAATTATGGGGACACTATAAATGTCCTCATAAACCACATTTATAGCATAATACCCTTGTAATTACCAGTTTGTAACCTAAAATATTGTCCTCGTAAACCACATAAACATGCCCACACACACACACACACACACACAAAATCAGTCTATAGATTTAGCAAAATTGCAGATAAAAAGAAGATAAAATATTTAAATCAATGTAACATTCAAAAGTGAGTAAAGCAGACAAATATTGTAATTGATACCAAATTCAAACAATAGACCTTTTTCACAGCAGCGCCATCTTTGATTTTTGATGGGAATGAAAACGAGGCTGTGAGCGATAGACTTAACGTCTCTTCAATAGCATGCACTGTATAAAGGTATTAAAAAACTCCTAGATCACATCTCATTTTCCACAACTCATGTTGTCTGGAGTTTTTTGTCTACTGAAATTTCTTGGAAAGACATTTTTCAATGTTTCTTCAGTGGAACGATCAAAAAACACTTTAAACAACGCTACAACCCAGTGAAGAGACTGTATGTCTATCCCTCACAGCCTCTTCATTCCCGACAAAAATCAAAGATGGTGCTATTGTGAACAACAATTTTATTATTCTTATGAAGGTTAAGGAAATTCTCTTTTTTAAATGTAGTGACAAATGACAGTGCTTGTAGAATTTGTTTGTTGCAGTGATGGACGTACTGTATATGAACTGTGTACATTATTTATACAAACACATGCTAACAAGTATATATTGTACACATCTTTCCCATTAAAAAATGTACTTTGGAATTCTCCCAGTAAGAACACAAAAATGCTTGTCAAAATCTTTTAAATAAAGGCTGTTTCAAATGTCAGACTATTTACCTTAAAGTGCACAGAAAACAGAAGGAATCATTAGTGAGTGTGATCGAATCCGTTTTCAATGAGTGAAATGGGAAACTAAGCCATAATGTGACACAGAGAGGAGGGACTTACTGTACACAGATCCGAAATGCATGATCTAAATGCCTCTGACAGAGACTGTGATTAAAACTATTCATTCAGACTCCACTGAGATTAAACACCAATGGTTCTTCATTCACTTATTCTGCTCTGTGCTTTAGCAGGTGTGTAAAATTATTTAGTTACAGTAATGATATATCTCCTGTTAATAATGAGTTTTATTCAAAGCTAAATGTAGCCTACTTCTTTTTCAGCTGCTGCCTTTGGAAATGTCATCACACCAAACAAAACAAATGTCTTTTCAGAGGAGGGTTCAAATGTTATTTTGTCCTGTAGTTATGCCTCTGCAAACTATCTTTACTGGTACCGTCAGTATGGTGGATCACAACTTGAATTTCTTGTACTCACCTACAATAGTGCTCAGGTATCTGATGTAGATCCAAGACTCTCGGTTAAAGTTACAAAAACAGAACAAAACTATGTGGATTTGGAGATCTCCTCTGCTAAAGTGACAGACTCTGCACTGTACTACTGTGCCCTGAAGCCCACAGTGACAGGAAACCCATTAACACAGTACAAAAAATCTTTTCTTATTACTCAGTGAGAGAATTTATTTTAAAAAAAATAAAGAGGCACAGAAACAGCTAAGTGAGAGACTGTAAATTATAGCTGTGATTCATATGAAGGATAAATGATAGAATGATACAATCAAGAGCTATATAAAAGGATAAAATCTAATCAGTCTATAGATTTGTCAAAATTGCAGATAAAAAAGATAAAATATTTAAATCAATGTAACATTCAAAAGTGAGTAGAGCAGCCAAATATTGTTAATGACACCAAATTTCAAACAACAGACCTTTTTCACAGTAGCACCATCTTTGAATTTTGACACGAATGAAAACGAGGCTGTGAGTGATAGACTTACCGTCTCTTCAATAGCATGCACTGTATAAGGGTATTAAAAAAAAACTCCTAGATCACATCTCATTTTCCACAACTCATGTTGTCTGGAGTTTTTTGTGTACTGAAATTTCTTGGGAAGACATTTTTCAATGTTTCTTCAGTGGAACGATCAAAAAACACTTTAAACAACAGTACAACCCAGTGAAGAGACTGTATGTCTATCCCTCACAGCCTCTTCATTCCCGACAAAAATCAAAGATGGTGCTACTGTGAACAAGGTCTATTGTAGCCTTTAGTTTGCAAAGTGTCAGTCCTAATCATGTGACACATTGTGAGGGTATAATATGTCACAAGGTGGCAGTGTTCTCAAGCATTAAATTGCAGCAATGGAACATATAATTTTTTGAATTTGCACTACTTTAATATATATATATATATATAATTTCATGTTCATGAGGTAAGAGGAAAAGAGGGAAAAAAAGAGAGGAAAAGAGACAGACTGAAAAGCATCAAGTATTGAATCTATGTCTTCACAAATTAAAAATGTGATTTATACTGACCATGCTGTTTAACATGTCATTAACATCTTTTTTAATTGTAAAAACTTAATACATAAATAATAATAATAATAATAATAATAATAATTAAAAAATAATAATAATAATAAAAAAAGATTCTTTAACCACATTTTAAGTATTTGTTTAAATTTCTCTAATTTAACGTATTAACTTTGCAAAAAACTCTTTGTTGTAATTTCTGATTAAGCATCTCGATGCTTTATTGATGGATTGATTTTCTAACAGGTTTTAACCTGATCTTGTATGTATATCCAACCGTATAATATATATTTTTTTCTTTTATCTATATTCTTGTTAATGCAGTGCTTGATTTATTTCACAATAATAAAAGTCATTCTTTGTTTCTGCTGATCATGGGTCTTGAATTATCTGATTTTATTTTTTTTAATTTTTATTTTTTTTAATAAAGCTGCACTTCTCTACCTGAGCTCAGCGATACACTTCCTTTATAAAAAAAAGAAAAAAAAGAAAAGAAAAGCCTTCTTATAAGCCCTCTTCAAAAAAGCCTTCTTCCATAAGACTTCTTCAAATGTACCTGAAGAAAATGATCATTTAATAAAAGTTTAAAGCCATTTTGCTTAAACCTTTAAAATAAAGATAAAATGTAATATATATATATATATATATATATATATATATATATATATATATATATATATATATATATATATATATACACACACACACACACACACACACACACACACACACACACACACACACACAGTATATATATATATATATACATACACTACCGGTCAAAAGTTTTGAAACACTTGACTGAAATGTTTCTCACGATCTTAAAAATCTTTTGATCTGAAGGCGTATGCTTAAATGTTTGAAATTAGTTTTGTAGACAAAAATATAATTGTGTCACCATATTAATTTATTTCATTATAAAACTAACATTTTATTTAAAAAAAAAAAATGTTTTTGAAATTGATGACTTGGACCAAATAATAAAGAAAAGCAGCCAAAAAGTGCCCAACATAGATGGGAACTGCTTAAAAATCATCCCAGGGTGATACCTCAAGGAGTTGGTTGAGAAAATGTCAAGAGTACATGTCTGCAAATTCTAGGCAAAGGGTGACTACTTTGAAGATGCTAAAATATAACACAGCTTTAATTCACAACATAATTTCCATAGTTCCATTTACGTTATTCCATGGTTTTGATGACTTCACTATTATTCTAAAATGTGAAAATGTGAATATATATATATATATATGATAAAGTAAATGAAAAATATAAATCTGACTCCTTTTGTTCTTACAACACTGAAGGCGTACAAACATCAAGTTTTCATATATTACTCAACAGGTAATAAAGATATACAGATTCATTGATTGTATCCTCACAGAGAGCAGGAAGTTCATGAGTGGCTTCATGACTTCAGAAATTCAATTACAGCCCACATTACTGGCAGCATTAATACAGAACTGATCTGACCTGATTCAACATGAACAAATGCATCCTGCTGGTTTCCATTATGGCATCAGGTGTTTAATTTAAGTCTACTTTAGATGACAACAGCTTTAACAATCCTATAAAACACTGAATGGTGTTTTATTGATTATGTTTCAAAACAATTGTTGTGTTGTATCTGTATTGATATGCAGTATGTACTTTATTAATATCTTTATATATTGTTTAACCTGAGAAAAAAAAAAAAAAAAAGTTAATATTGTGCTGATTGTTTGCAGGTGTGATGGCTGTGGACAAAATTGAGCCAAATAAAGGGACCAGTATCATCAGAACAGAGGAAATAACCACAATGTTGAGCTGCTCGTATGATTCTAATAGTGACAATGTACGGCTTTACTGGTACAGGCAATATCCCAATGAGGAACCTCAGTATGTATTATATGAACAGGCTCAATCCAGCAGTTATAAGCACACATCTGATCCTCGATTTCAGTCAACAACCTCTCGCACATCCACTGAACTCATTATTAATGGTGTAACTGTCAGATTCAGCCCTCTATTACTGTGCTCTAAGAGTAGGAGCCCAGTGATACAAAACATGAATTAAGTCGCACAAAAACTGAAAGGCCTTTTTTTTTTACTGTCAAATTAAAACCTCAACGTGTCATGATAATATGTGGTAACACCTGTGTGAGGTTGAGTCAAAAATATTAAGAAAGGAATAAATGGGCTGTCAAAGCTTGCCTTGAATAAGGTACAAATAAATTGTTAACTTAGAGGAGGCAGCTCAAGAATGACCACGTCACATCTCTTATATCAGAGTCAAAGTTCATATATTAAAGAAATATCCTTGGTTAAATTCATTTGTATTTGTTCCACTCTGTTGACAACATATGTGGCTTACTATATTGATTAGCACAGAAAGTAATGTTGGCTCATCCCTCAAATTGTAAAAGCAAATGAAAACATGTTTATAACGCCCTTACCCATTTTGTGCCATTGAAACTATATCTACTGCACAGAAATGAACCTGGGGCCAACATTACAGAAACTACCTGAGATCCTATCTGAAATGGCCAAGGTTACAAAACAGATTCTAAAGTAAGGATGTATTATGACCCACTAAATGACTATTTAATATGTTTTACACTGTGAATGATGTGACATTATTATTATGTTTTTATATTATTGTTATGTCACACTTGCAGGAAATCCAAAAGAGAGCAATATACTGCATACCCCTCAGTATTACACTTTCAGTTTCAGGTTTCCACAAGCCCCTCCTCTAGTTGTAAAAGCAGAACTCTTGTATTGACTGGTTAAACCAGATTTCAGGGTCTGTTGACTGTAAAATAGATCATGAGATTGTTGAGGAATATATTTCTTTTTGCACTATTTATTCTTGGTATGCATTCCTTCTAATTTTTTAATATTTACATAATGTATATCTTAATATCCATTGTATAATTTGTGGTGTCATGTAGTTCATTTAAAAAATTTTTATATCATCTTCATGTTATTTTCTTAAATATTTACAGAGTGCAGATCTGAGGACAGAGTGGATCAGCCAGACAAACATGTGACTAAACTTAAAGGAGAATCAGTCACATTAAAGTGTAGATACGAAACAACTTCAACACAAACATACCTCTTCTGGTACATCCAGAGAGCAAATGACTTTCCTAAATACATCTTGAGAAGAGACACATTTGGAACTGGGGATAATGGCACTGAGTTCCAGGAACGATTTCACTCTGACGTGACAAAATCATCACAATCAGTTCCACTTACAATCCAGAATCTGCATGTGTCTGACTCTGCTGTGTACTACTGCGCTCTGAGGCCCACAGTAGGAAAGGATGTTCAAACCACATACAAAAACATAGGGGCATAAACATGTGCCTCTTCCATTCAGATTATGAAGTTTTGAATTATCCTTTTTTTTAATTTAAAAACTACAATAAAATTGAATGGCACTTCATTAATTTAAAGGAATACTTCGCCCAAAAATGAAAATTCTCTCATCATTTACTCACCCTCATGCCATCCCAGATGCGTATGACTTTCTTTCATCTCCTGAAAACAATCAAAGATTTTTAGAAGTATTTCTCTGCTCTTTAAATCCATACAATGTAAGTGAATGGGTGCCAAAATCCACATAAGGGCAAAATAAAAGTACTCCAGTGTTGGGTAAGTTACTCCAAAAAAGCAATTCATTACTAATTACTAATTACATTTTCTACATTGTAATTAGATTACTGTACTTATTACTCTGTCTGAAATGTAATTAAATTACTCATTATTAATTACTTTTCTAAAACCCATATAGAGCTGTTCAGCTTGTAGTCCAAAAACCCAGAAGAGAATTCTCCATGGGTTCCCTCTGGATTATGGGTTTTTATAATGGGGGTTTTGAATTTATGAGAAAAATAAGGCCTGTGGTAAACATTACTTGATGATACAAGGACGTTTTATTCTACAACTTAAATTACACACTGTCATACCTCAAACGTGTATTTTGAAGCCTAATTGAATCACATACTTTTTTTTTAATCGCACGGCGGCAATTTATGTTGTAGAACAAAATGTCCACATATCGCCAAGTAATGTGTACCACAGATCGAGGGAATCTCGAGGGAACCCATGGAGAATTAGACTTCCCATCCGCATACAAATTTAATTCATGGCTGAACAGCTCTATTAACTTTGACCAGTGGACAATAAAAGGATAGACATCAAATTATTCTTTTAATTCTTTCAAATAAACCCAATAACATCAAATACATTATTATTCAACTCTTCTTCAACTGTTCCTAAATGGTTAATAAAATCTGTTACTCTAAATCGATCACTTTCTTTATAATTTCTTCTCCAAGCATGTACATTTGTTGCAAAAGGCTGTAATTCATGTAAGCATCGTAGGCAACTTTCAAAACAGTATAGTAACAGTAAACAGTTTTAACAAGGCATATCGGCCACTCAGCAAACCAGAGCAGAAGGATAAAAATATTGGCTTACCATTTATCACACGCTGAAACTTTATTTGGACTGAAATTTTACAACCTGGAATCATGTATGACGGTGTCACATGAAGTCCTCTTTGACACCTGAGCTTCTAAAGAACATCGAATCTGTGTTAAAAACAAGCTGGAGGAAGTGCAACAAATGAAGCAAAATGTTGTGTTACACCCAACACTGCTCCAGACGACTGGTGGTTAAATCCATATATTATAGGAGTGTAACGGTTCTTGGTAAAAAACCGAACTGTACAGTTCGCCACCCATGGTTCGGGAAGCATTGGTACCGCGGCCGGTTCACCTCAAGTTTAATGACACATCTGGAGCACAAGTTTTGGTCAAGAAAACAAAGCATCAAACAGACACATTTACAACCTCCGCTAATGCACCTGAATGGATTTGTAGATGGATACACTCCACCTGTGTTTCACGTGGGACAAGTTGATGACATCACTGTTCTGCAAGTGTTGTGTGTAGTTGAAAATGGCAAGCAGAGAAAACGAACTGCTGATAGAGAAGCTCCCTGTGCTTCTCCTTTATGGAAACATTTTCTTTTTGCAGTTAGTTACATCAGCGATGGTCAAAAGACATTTACAAAACAGGCAGTTTGCAGACATCACTCGACACAAGTGCGTGTGGCTGTAATATATCGCAAGCACCAATAATGTGCTTTGATTAATGGCATTAAGATGCCGTTATAGTAATACACTGATACATGATTAATATTTTATACCGACTTCACCCAGGCAAAGAGCCGCAGGTGAGCCGAAACGGCACACACTCCCTTCCAGTGCTAATTCGGAAAGACATGAAACAATAACTTAAGCATTTGGGGTGTTCATGTGGGATTTCCACATATGATTAAAATACTTGAGCAGCATTATCACAACATCCCTTCTCGTATGCATTTTAATAGCAAGGTTATTCCTTTTATAGTGATGTACAGCTTCCGAATATTGAATATGTTGAGATGAATTTGATGTGCACTTTATGTTGATGCATGTAGCGTATTAGTGCAGGTATTAAGTTAAAATATTTTTTTTTTAGTTAAGGACCCTGACAAAAATTAACCATGGTTTTACTATAGTAATATTGTAGTAACCATGACTGCTGTCACCATGGTTTTCTGAACAGAAATCATGGTTTTGATACAAATAACCATGGTTTTATAATAGTAATACTTTAGTTTCTATATAGTAATCATGGCTTTACTATATATTGTAACCATGACAATAACCATGTTTATATTGTGGTTACTATGATTTTACTACAAATGCTATGGTTAAACTCTGGTTACTGTTGTAAAACAATGATTGTTATTTAAGGGCAAACCTGCTGAAGTGTTTACCGAATAGATTATTCTTTGGATTTGGCAGTAATAGTTTTTTTCTGAACAAAGCAAATGCAGAACCGTAACGAAACCATGACCCTAAAACCGTGATACAAACCGAACCGTGAGAAATTTGAACCGTTACACCCCTAATATATTCTGAAGTGATTTGATAAGTGTGGGTGAGAAACAGATCAATATTTAAGTTAATTAATTTTTATTTATTTTTTTTTTTTTACTATAAATTCTCCTCCCTGTGCAGTAAATTTCCACTTTCCTTTCACTATTACATTCTCTTTCTTCTGTTGTTGGTGATTCACATCCTTCTTCCATACCACCCCCTAATGGGCAGGGAGGACAATTTATGACAAAAAATGACTTGAATATCGATCTGTTTTGTCACCTGTGCATCATGTCTGAACACATGGATTTAATCACTGGAGTCATATGGATTACTTTTATGCTCCCTTTGTGTGGATTTTGGAGTTTCAACATTTTGGTACCCATTCACTTGCACTATGAGGACCTACAGAGCTAAAACATTCTTCAAAATATCTTAATTTGTGTTCTGCAGAAGAAAGAAAGTCATACTCATCTGGGATGGCATATGGGTGTGTAAATCATGAGATAATTTTCATTTTTGGGTGTACTATCCCTTTAAAGGCTGTATTAGGCAGAAAACAGATTTGATCCTATTTTTAAGATTTACACATTTCAACTTAATAATAAAATTCCATCAAATTGAATTGAGTAATCTTTAATAAAATTAAATGAATAAAAGTGGAATAAATTAAAGTTTTACATTTTGACTTCCTAAAATGGTTTTAGTAAAACATTTAATATATCAGATCTTGGTTTTAAAACATTGAAACATTCTAATCATATTGCTTTCCTTTGCTTCAGGTATTATGATGGCTCCAGACCAGATTGGACCAAACTGGAGAGGCAGACACTGTAACACACTGAGCTGCTCATATGCAGGGTAATTTCTAGGCATACAGTAAGCAAGTAGTACAAGTGACCGCTTAAGTCCCCCAAGTCAACAGGGGGTCCCTGTCAGTGATCAGTACCCAAGGGGGATTATAAAGAAGTTTCTTGTTTTTTTTTTTAACTTCTTGCAGAAGAAAGTACACATCCAATAGCATATTGGGAATGTAAAATGTAATAACCGGTCTGAAATCTAACATTAAACTTAATACAACAAAAATGCTCAAAATCAATCTATTTTTTTCTTTTACTTTTCAAATGCAGCATTCAGGTATATCACATGCAGTAAAAATTGAGATACAATCTTAGAATTTCGACCGTTTATGTTCAACATTCATGCTTGAAAAATTATTTTATATTAAAGCTGTCACAGTCACAGCCTTTTAAACACAGTGGTAAAAATGGCAATAACTTAAAATTACTATTTTTTATGCTTAAGTATCATATTATTCTGTTCTCAAAAGCACAATCATATTCTCGAATAAGGATCACAGATCAGTGTTAGTATGTTTGTTTGATTACACAGTAACCATTCAAAACCCATTATCACAACACAGAAAACAAGACAAAACTTTCTGTGAAATTTAGGCATAACTTAATGTGGCAAAAAGAGGAGAGACTTTATGTACGTGACTGAATCTGTCTGACAGAGACTGTGGAAACTATTCATTCTGACTCTTCTAAGAGTGAACACTTGTACAATGACTCTTCTTTCAGTAATTCTGGTCTGTGCCTTAGCTGGTATGTACTGTATATTTACTTTTTGCTTGAATTTTATTTCACACACACACACACACACACACACACACACACACACACACACACACACACACACACACACACACACACACACACGTTGGTGCAGCTATCATTATGAGGACTCTCCATAGACATAATGATTTTTATACTGTACAAACTATAGATTCTATCCCCTAACCCTACCCCTAAACCTAACCCTCACAAAAAACTTTCTGCATTTTTACATTTTCAATAAAACATTGTTTAGTATGTTTTTAAGTGATTTGAATTATGGGGACACTATAAATGTCCTCATAAACCACATTTATAGCATAATACCCTTGTAATTACCAGTTTGTAACCTAAAATATTGTCCTCGTAAACCACATAAACATGCCCACACACACACACACACACACACACACACACACACACACACACACAAAATCAGTCTATAGATTTAGCAAAATTGCAGATAAAAAGAAGATAAAATATTTAAATCAATGTAACATTCAAAAGTGAGTAAAGCAGACAAATATTGTAATTGATACCAAATTCAAACAATAGACCTTTTTCACAGTAGCGCCATCTTTGATTTTTGATGGGAATGAAAACGAGGCTGTGAGCGATAGACTTACCGTCTCTTCAATAGCATGCACTGTATAAAGGTATTAAAAAAACTCCTAGATCACATCTCATTTTCCACAACTCATGTTGTCTGGAGTTTTTTGTGTACTGAAATTTCTTGGGAAGACATTTTTCAATGTTTCTTCAGTGGAACGATCAAAAAACACTTTAAACAACACTACAACCCAGTGAAGAGACTGTATGTCTATCCCTCACAGCCTCTTCATTCCCGACAAAAATCAAAGATGGTGCTACTGTGAACAAGGTCTATTGTAGCCTTTAGTTTGCAAAGCTTTAGTCTTAATCATGTGACACATTGTGAGGGTATAATATGTCACAAGGTGGCAGTGTTCTCAAGCATTAAACTGCAGCAATGGAACATATAATTTTTTGAATTTGCACTACTTTAAAATATATATATATATAATTTCATGTTCATGAGGTAAGAGGAAAAGAGGGAAAAAAAGAGAGGAAAAGAGACAGACTGAAAAGCATCAAGTATTGAATCTATGTCTTCACAAATTAAAAATGTGATTTATACTGACCATGCTGTTTAACATGACATTAACATCTTTTTTAATTGTAAAAACTTAATACATAAAAAATAATAATAATAATAATAATTAAATAATAATAATAATAATAATAATAATAATAAAAAAGATTCTTTAACCACATTTTAAGTATTTGTTTAAATTTCTCTAATTTAACGTATTAACTTTGCAAAAAAATCTTTGTTGTAATTTCTGATTAAGCATCTCGATGCTTTATTGATGGATTGATTTTCTAACAGGTTTAAACCTGATCTTGTATGTATATCCAACTGTATAATATTTTTTTTATTTTTTTTATCTATATTCTTGTTAATGCAGTGCTTGATTTATTTCACAATAATAAAAGTCATTCTTTGTTTCTGCTGATCATGGGTCTTGAATTATCTGGTTTTATTTTTTTTATCTTATTTTTTTTAATAAAGCTGCACTTCTCTACCCGAGCTCAGCGATACACTTCCTTTATAAAAAAAAAAGAAAAAAAGAAAAGAAAAGCCTTCTTATAAGCCCTCTTCAAATGTACCTGAAGAAAATGATCATTTAATAAAAGTTTAAAGCCATTTTGCTTAAACCTTTAAAATAAAGATAAAATGTAATATATATATATATATATATATATATATATATATATATATATATATATATATATATATATATATATATATATACACACACACACACACACACACACACACAGTATATATATATACATACATACACTACCGGTCAAAAGTTTTGAAACACTTGACTGAAATGTTTCTCACGATCTTAAAAATCTTTTGATCTGAAGGTGTATGCTTAAATGTTTTAAATTAGTTTTGTAGACAAAAATATAATTGTGTCACCATATTAATTTATTTCATTATAAAACTAACATTTTATTTAAAAAAAAAGGTTTTTAAATTGATGACTTGGACCAAATAATAAAGAAAAGCAGCCAATAAGTGCCCAACATAGATGGAAACTGCTTAAAAATCATCCCAGGGTGATACCTCAAGGAGTTGGTTGAGAAAATGTCAAGAGTACATATCTGCAAATTCTAGGCAAAGGGTGACTACTTTGAAGATGCTAAAATATAACACAGTTTTAATTCACAACATAATTTCCATAGTTCCATTTACGTTATTCCATGGTTTTGATGACTTCACTATTATTCTAAAATGTGAAAATGTGAATATATATATATATATATATATATATATATATATATATATATATATATATATATATATATATATATATATATATATATATGATAAAGTAAATGAAAAATATAAATCTGACTCCTTTTGTTCTTACAACACTGAAGGCGTACAAACATCATGTTTTCATATATTACTCAACAGGTAATAAAGATATACAGATTCATTGATTGTATCCTCACAGAGAGCAGGAAGTTCATGAGTGGCTTCATGACTTCAGAAATTCAATTACAGCCCACATTACTGGCAGCATTAATACAGAACTGATCTGACCTGATTCAACATGAACAAATGCATCCTGCTGGTTTCCATTATGGCATCAGGTGTTTAATTTAAGTCTGCTTTAGATGACAACCTATAAAACACTGAATGGTGTTTTATTGATTATGTTTCAAAACAATTGTTGTGTTGTATCTGTATTGATATGCAGTATGTACTTTATTAATATCTTTATATATTGTTTAACCTGAGAAAAAAAAAAAAAAAAAGTTAATATTGTGCTGATTGTTTGCAGGTGTGATGGCTGTGGACAAAATTGAGCCAAATAAAGGGACCAGTATCATCAGAACAGAGGAAATAACCACAATGTTGAGCTGCTCGTATGATTCTAATAGTGACAATGTACGGCTTTACTGGTACAGGCAATATCCCAATGAGGAACCTCAGTATGTATTATATGAACGTGCTCGATCAAGCAGTTATAAGCACACATCTGATCCTCGATTTCAGTCAACAACCTCTCGCACATCCACTGAACTCATTATTAATGGTGTAACTCTGTCAGATTCAGCCCTCTATTACTGTGCTCTAAGAGTAGGAGCCCAGTGATACAAAACATGAATTAAGTCGCACAAAAACTGAAAGGCCTTTTTTATCTTTGAAGCTGTCATATCATGAAAACCAAATTAAAACCTCAACGTGTCATGATAATATGTGGTAACACCTGTGTGAGGTTGAGTCAAAAATATTAAGAAAGGAATAAATGGGCTGTCAAAGCTTGCCTTGAATAAGGTACAAATAAATTGTTAACTTAGAGGAGGCAGCTCAAGAATGACCACGTCACATCTCTTATATCAGAGTCAAAGTTCATATATTAAAGAAATATCCTTGGTTAAATTCATTTGTATTTGTTCCACTCTGTTGACAACATATGTGGCTTACTATATTGATTAGCACAGAAAGTAATGTTGGCTCATCCCTCAAATTGTAAAAGCAAATGAAAACATGTTTATAACGCCCTTACCCATTTTGTGCCATTGAAACTATATCTACTGCACAGAAATGAACCTGGGGCCAACATTACAGAAACTACCTGAGATCCTATCTGAAATGGCCAAGGTTACAAAACAGATTCTAAAGTAAGGATGTATTATGACCCACTAAATGACTATTTAATATGTTTTACACTGTGTGAATGATGTTTTTATCTGCAATTTTGACAAATCTATAGACTGATTAGATTTTATCCCTTTATATAGCTCTTGATTCTATCATTCTATCATTTATCCTTCATATGAATCACAGCTATAATTTACAGTCTCTCAGTTAGTTGTTTCTGTGCCTCTTTATTTTTTTTAATTTTTTTTTTTAAATCTCTCACTGGGTAATAAGAAAAGATTTTTTGTACTGTGTTAATGGGTTTCCTGTCACTGTGGGCTGCAGGGCACAGTAGTACAGTGCAGAGTCTGTCACTTTAGCAGAGGAGATCTCCAAATCCACATAGTTTTGTTCTGTTTTTGTAACTTTAACCGAGAGTCTTGGATCTACATCAGATACCTGAACACTATTGACATTATTATTATGTTTTTATATTATTGTTATGTAACACTTGCAGGAAATCCAAAAGAGAGCAATATACTGCATACCCCTCAGTATTACACTGTTTCAGGTTTCCACAAGCCCCTCCTCTAGTTGTAAAAGCAGAACTCTTGTATTGACTGGTTAAACCAGATTTCAGGGTCTGTTGACTGTAAAATAGATCATGAGATTGTTGAGGAATATATTTCTTTTTGCACTATTTATTCTTGGTATGCATTCCTACTAATTTTTTAATATTTACATAATGTATATCTTAATATCCATTGTATAATTTGTGGTGTCATGTAGTTCATTTAAAAAAATGTTATATCATCTTCATGTTATTTTCTTAAATATTTACAGAGTGCAGATCTGAGGACAGAGTGGATCAGCCAGACAAACATGTGACTAAACTTAAAGGAGAATCAGTAACATTGAAATGTAGATATGAAACAACTTCAACACAACCATACCTCTTCTGGTACATCCAGAGAGCAAATGACTTTCCTAAATACATCTTGAGAAGAGACACATATGGAACTGGGGATAATGGCACTGAGTTCCAGGAACGATTTCACTCTGAGGTGTTAAAATCATCACAATCAGTTCCACTGACAATCCAGAATCTGCATGTGTCTGACTCTGCTGTGTACTACTGCGCTCTGAGGCCCACAGTAGGAAAGGATGTTCAAACCACATACAAAAACATAGGGGCATAAACATGTGCCTCTTCCATTCAGATTATGAAGTTTTGAATTATCCTTTTTTTTAATTTAAAAACTACAATAAAATTGAATGGCACTTCATTAATTTAAAGGAATAGTTCACCCAAAAATGAAAATTCTCTCATCATTTACTCACCCTCATGCCATCCCAGATGCGTATGACTTTCTTTCATCTGTTGAAAACAATCAAAGATTTTTTGAAGTATTTTTCAGCTCTTTAAATCCATACAATGTAAGTGAATGGGTGCCAAAATTTTGAAGCTCCAAAAATCACATAAGGGCAAAATAAAAGTACTCCAGTGTTGGGTAAGTTACTCCAAAAAAGCAATTCATTACTAATTACATCTTCTACACTGTAATTCGATTACTGTACTTATTACTCTGATCTGAAATGTAATTAAATTACTTATTACTAATTACTTTTCTAAAACCCATATAGAGCTGTTCAGCTTGTAGTCCAAAAACCCAGAAGAGAATTCTCCATGGGTTCCCTCTGGATTATGGGTTTTTATGGGGATTTTGAATTTATGAGAAAAATAAGGCCTGTGGTAAACATTACTTGATGATACATGGACGTTTAATTCTACAACATAAATTACACACTGTCATACCTCAAACGTGTATTTTGAAGCCTAATTGAATTACGTACTTTTTTTTTTTTACGCACGGCGGCTTCAAAATTCACGTTTGAGGTATGACTGTGTACAATTTATGTTGTAGAACAAAATGTCCACATATCGCCAAGTAATGTGTACCACAGATCGAGGGAATCCCGAGGGAACCCATGGAGAATTAGACTTCCCATTCGCATACAAATTTAATTCATGGCTGAACAGCTCTATTAACCTTGACCAGATGGACAATAAAAGGATAGACATCAAATTATTCTTTTAATTCTTTCAAATAAACCCTATAACATCAAATACATTATTCTTCAACTCTTCTTCAACTGTTCCTAAATGGTTAATAAAATCTGTTACTCTAAATCGATCACTTTCTTTATAATTTCTTCTCCAAACATGTACATTTGTTGCAAAAGGCTGTAATTCATGTAATCATCGTAGGCAACTTTCAAAACAGTATAGTAACAGTAAACAGTTTTAACTAGGCACATCGGCCACCCAGCAAACCAGAGCAGAAGGGACCAAACTGGAGAGGCAGACACTGTAACACACTGAGCTGCTCATATGCAAGGTAATTTCTAGGCATACAGTAAGCAAGCAGTACAAGTGACCACTTAAGTCCCCCAAGTCAACAGGGGGTCCTGTCGGCGATCAGTACACAAGGGGGATTATAATGAAATTTCTTGTTTTTTTACTTCTTGCAGAAAAAAAGTACATATCCAATAGCATATTGGGAATGTAAAATGTAATAACCGGTCTGAAATCTAACATTAAGCTTAATATAACAAAAATGCTCAAAATCAATCTATTTTTTTTCTTTTACTTTTCAAATGCAGCATTCAGATATATCACATGCAGTAACAATCATAGAATTTTGACCGTTTATGTTCAACATTCATGCTTGAAAAATTATTTTATATTAAAGCTGTCACAGTCACAGCCTTTTAAACACAGTGGTAAAAATGGCAATAACTTAAAATTACTATTTTTTATGCTTAATTATCATATTATTCTGTTCTCAATAGCACAATCATATTCTTGAATAAGGATCACAGATCAGTGTTAGTATGTTTGTTTGGTTACACAGTAACCATTCAAAACCCATTATCACAACACAGAAAACAAGAGAAAACATTGTGTGAAATTTAGGCATAACCTAATGTGGCAAAAAGAGGAGGGACTTTATGTACGTGACTGAATCTGTCTGACAGAGACTGTGGAAACCATTCATTCTGACTCTTCTCAGAGTGAACACTTGTGAACACAACTAAAATGACCCTTCTTTCAGTAATTCTGTTCTGTGCCTTAGCTGGTATGTACTGTATATTTACTTTTTATTTGAATTTTACTTCACACCCCCCCCCACACACACACACCCAGGTGTGTGTGAAGCAAAAAAAAAAAGCTACATTTACCTCTTCTTTTTCAGCTGCTGTCTTTGGAAATGTCATCACACCAAACAAAACAGATATTTTTGCTGAGGAGGGTTCAGATGTCATATTGACCTGTAGTCATTCCAGTACAACTTCAGATTATCTATTCTGGTATCATCAGAATTGCAGATCACAACTTGAATTTCTTGTACTCACCTTCAATGGTGCAAAAGATGCTCAGCAGTCTGATTTGGATCCAAGACTCTCAGTTAAAGTTACACAAAGGCAACAAAACCATGTGGATCTGAAGATCTCGTCAGCTAAAGTGACAGACTCTGCTCTGTACTACTGTGCTCTGAGCCCCACAGTGAGAGGAAACCCATCAGCCCTCTACAAAAACCTATTCCTGTTATCCATTGACAAAAAGAGAGAAAACACAGAGACAAAAACAGAAAGATTGAAGGTTGTATACACTAGCTGTAAAATAACAGTAATACAGTATGTACAGTATGTCAGATAAACAATCGAATAAATGAACAAATAAATAGGCAGAGAAATATTATTTAATTAAATATATAAATCCAAGGCAAAAAGATATATAAACTAATACTCTAAAGTGAGTATTAAAGCTACACTATGTAACTTTTGGCCTT
The DNA here is from genome assembly GCF_019703515.2 of Myxocyprinus asiaticus. Classification (NCBI taxonomy): domain Eukaryota; kingdom Metazoa; phylum Chordata; class Actinopteri; order Cypriniformes; family Catostomidae; genus Myxocyprinus; species Myxocyprinus asiaticus. The sequence continues at coordinate 39,344,129 of NC_059348.1, read as the reverse complement.
CTAGCGGTTAAAAAACAAAACTGCATGCGTCTTGCGGAAGAACTTTGTTTTGGTAATGACGCAAGTTGTGCTTCGGCTCTGCTCCTCTGCACGGATGAATGTGGTTCAAGGCACCGGTGTACACATGGATACAGAACATCATATCAGAGTGAATGGACAAATAAATAACGAAAGAAAGGAAAAGACGGATATCCGAAAACATATCATCTGAGCAGGTAAGCGCCATGTCTTATGCTGTTGTTTTGATTAATTGGAAACATTGATGTTTTGAAATAAATTACGTTAAAAAAGTTAGGCAGTGTTCGTTAACATTAGACATAAAGATTGCTAGTCTGATAAGGTAAAACGTTGTAAAGTTTTTATAACTGCAGGATATTCTAGCCAAATAGACCATGGTAGTAACTAATTTATAGAATGTCATTGTTACCAACCAGTGGTCAACATCACTTCAAAACTCGCATGTCCTTGGCAAGCCTAGGACTAAAGGATTCATTTATATAAATTATTTCCGTTATAAAGAAAAATACACACGTGTGCTAGCAAGTGAAAAGTTCTGCACCGATTACAGTATAATTATTTTATTCACTACGCACACACAGACGTGTGTCTGTGTGATTACACAACTATACATAAACCATGTCAATAAAATAACTTACCTGTTGAGTAAGAAAAAAGCCATCTCTGGGTTGCTTTTAAATCCTTTCAGATCTCTGAGTTGTCATCACCTCTGAAAAGCCAAGCCGATGTTGATTCGGGTTTTATTACAGACTCTGTCGCTTTCCCTTTTTGCTTTTAGGCTCTGCTCTGTTCAGGGTTTCTTTGTTTTTACAACCGGTGATTTGAATGATCCATGGTCAATTTTCCTTGTTCGTTGTGACAGGAAACTTTCAGCTTAACGCTACTCCCACACCATACACACGCTACAGTAGCCAGAGCTTATTTTCTCTGTGTACGGATATGACGTGAACACGCACGGGTGACCAAAAGTTTGGAATAATGTACAAGTCAAGTCATTTTTATTTGTATAGCACCTTTCACAACACACATCGTTTCATTTCAACAGAAAATGAAACTGTAATATCTATAATGTCTTAGAGTCACCATTGTGTAGTTTGATAAAATACGATTGTGAATTGAGTTTAAAAATAAGTAATTAAATAATAATTGTATTTAGAACCCCAGTGAGCAAGCCGAAGGTGACTGTGGCAAGGAACACAAAACTCCATAAGTTGTTGGTTAATGGAGAAAAATAACCTTGGGAGAAACCAGGCTCACTGTGGGGGCCAGTTCCCCTATGGCTAACATCATGAATATAATGACAATATTACTTATAGTAACAAAGGTTAAGGCTGGGAAAGGAGGAGGCGGGAACCAGCTGAACAGTCAAAATAATATTTAATAGGAACTTAAAAAGAAACACAGAACACTCTCTCTCCCAAACTGCTGCGTTCCACCGCATTTATCCCTTTCCTCGGCTGATTAGCCCAATTGGGGGCCGGGCGTGCATAGTCACATTGTAAACTTCTGGCTGAGCCTGCCAGCAGGCTTTTTCCCACCTCTCTAGGACTGGGGAGGGGGACGAGGGGAGGGAAAAACAAAACAAAACAAAAACAAAAAAGAGGAGAGGGAAAGGGCAAGGCAGAGCGACCAGAGTGAGAGAGAGAGAGAGAGAAGAGAGAGAAAAAAACTTGCTCGCCGGTTTCCCAGACACGCGGTCGCCTGGTCCTCGATCAATCCTCCGCCCTCTGGAGGATGACAGCCTCTCCTCCCCAGAGGGACCGGAGCCAAACCTCCGACCCCTGGCAGATGGAACGCCCCTCCGCGTTTTTCGGCCGGTAGGGAACTCCTCCGCCCCTGGCAGCGACTCCACTGCTCCAGGCGGCTGGCAGCGAGCCCCTCCTCCCCTCGCGGATGGTGGCTGTTCCTCCATGTCCAGGCGGTCAGCAGCAACTCCTCCGTCCCCCAGTGGCTGCTCCTTTGCGTGGGTGGCAGTGGCGAGGACTCCACGACAGCGCATCCCTCCTCCTTCCCGGGTTTCGGCACCAATGTAACAAAGGTTAAGGTTGGGAAAGGAGGAGGCGGGAACCGGCTGAACAGTCAAAATAATATTTAATAAGAACTTAAACAAAAAGACACATAGAACACAAACGCACACATGGCAGCTGCATGTGGCTCTCTCTCTCCCAAACTGCCACGTTACGCCACATTTATCCCTCTCCTCGGCTGATTAGCCTAATTGATTAGCCCTCTTCCTTGTCACACTTATGTATAGTGCAAGTCATGGTTTAAAATTATTAAATTAAGTAAGTGTTAAGGGTCAGTGTTTAAACAAAGATTTTGTATGAACTGTAAGATTAATGATTAATGTCTTTGAAATCCATCCTGGATTAACTGCAGAAGTTCACATAGATGCATTGTCCTTGTTAGTTGGCTGATGAAGGGCCTTGTTGGCAATTAATTGATAGTCTGTGTATTCCATTTCAAGAGTGTAGTTCATCATTAGACCGAGGTGGTGCAGGCAGAGATCAGTTAGGTGCATCGCAGTTCAACCGGCCGGTAATTTCGGCGAGGTCTATCCTAAATCCAAGGTTCAGGCAATGGCATATGATGGCATCAGTTCATCCTCTGAAGTCCATCATAATAGACTGAAGTGATGTTTGGCTGGCAACGGCTGCTATTAGTCGTCATCACTCAGAGACACGTAGCAGTGGAGTCCAACACGAAGCAGGAATGGAGCCAGATCCAGCCGTTTCTGGTGACCTCAGGATAGGAGTCCCGGGGTTGAGACAGAGAAACAAATAGAATAATATTAGCATAGATGCCATTCAATTTATTGTAGAGTTATAGATCATGATCAGTGTTTCTGGTTTCTGGTTTTGGCAGACCTAACTAAAGCAGCCTAATTGTGAGTTGCCTGGCTAAATAAATTAGATGAGTCTTTAGTCTAGACTTAAACTGAGTGAGTGTGTCTGCATCTCGAACAGTGTTAGGGAGACTATTCCATAGTTTAGGAGTCAAATATGAAAAGGATCTACCTCCTTTTGTGGATTTTGATATTCTAGGAACTATTAACACGCCAGAATTTTGCGATCGTAATGAACGCGATGGAATATAGCGTGGTAGAAGGTCACTTAAGTACTGCGGAGCTAGACCATTCAAAGCTTTGTACGCAGTTAACAGAATTTTAAAATTAATATGAAATTTAACAGGTAGCCAATGTAACAATGATAAAATGGGGCTAATATGATCATATTTTTTGGTTCTAGTCAGCACTTTGAACCAATTGAAGTTTGTTTATTGATCTTGCTGGACATCCTCCCAGTAATGTATTACAATAATCTAGTCTTGAGGTCATGAACACATTAATTAGTTTTTCGGCATCAGCAACAGAGAGCATGTGTCGTAATTTAGCAATATTTCTTAGGTGGAAGAATGCTGTTCTACAAACATTTGTAATTTGATTTTCAAAGGACAGACTGACAGATATAACACCTAAATTCTTCGCTATTGAAGACGATGTAACAGTACATCCATCGACAGTCAAATTATATTTTAGCGGCTTGTTTTTAGAGGTTTTTGGTCCAATAATTAGTACCTCTGTTTTGTTGGAACTGAGTAGAAGGAAATTTCTGGCCATCCAGTCTTTTATTTCATTGATACACTCTGCTAATTTGGAAAATTGTGAAATCTCATCATGTTTTGAAGAAATATAAAGTTGGGTATCGTCGGCATAACAGTGGAAACTTATTCCATGATTCCTGATAATATCTCCCAGGGGAAGCATATACAAGGAGAAAAGCAGAGGCCCTAAAACTGATCCCTGTGGCACTCCATACTTTACTTTTGTTTGGCTTGACAATTCCTCATTTACACAGACAAAGTGGTAGCGGTCTGCTAAATAGGACCTAAACCATGCTAATGCAACTCCACAAATGCCAACATAATTCTCTAGCCTATTCAAGAGAATGTTGTGATCTATCGTGTTAAATGCAGCACTAAGATCTAAAAGCACTAGAAGTGAAATGCAGCCGCGATCAGATGATAAGAGCAAGTCATTTGTAACTATGGTAAGTGCAGTCTCTGTACCGTGATGGGGCCTAAATCCTGACTGAAATTGTTCATATATACTATTTCTCTGTAGAAATGAACATAGTTATGAGGATACTACATTTTCTAGTATTTTCGACAAAACGGGAGATTTGAAATCAGTCTATAATTAGCCAGTTCTCCAGGATCAAGTTGTGGCTTCTTAATAAGCGGTTTGATAACTGCAATTTTAAAGTTTCTTGGAACATGTCCTAAGGATAGCGAGGAGTTAATAATATTAAGAAGAGGTACTGAGATTACAGGGAATACCTCTTTTAAGAACTTAGTTGGTATTGGATCTAAAATACATGTTGTGGCTTTTGATGTTTCGATAAGTTTTGTTAATTCTTCATGACCTATGACAGCGAAGGATTGAAGTTGCACATGAAGAAAATTATGAGACACTGTTTTCTGACATACTGTGACAGATGATTGCATAATTCCAATTTATTTCTGATTATTTCAATTTTATCAGTAAAGAAATTCATGAAGTCATTACTGTTGTGCTGCGACGGAATATCTAGTTCAGTTGAGGCTTTATTCCTAACAAATTTAGCCACAGTACTGAATAAACACATAGGTTTGTTGTGGTTATTTTCTATGAGTTTGCTAAAATATGCTGACCTGTATATACAGTATGTACAGACACTATCCTTCCATTCACCACAAAATACCTCTAATTTTGTATTCTTCCACTTGCACCCCATTTTCCAAGCTGCTCTCTTGAGAGCATGAGTGTAATCATTGTATCATGGTGCAGGGCTTTTTTCTTTAATTTTCTTTAACTGAAGGGGGGCAACACTATCAAGAATGCTAGAGAAGACTATATTTATATTTTGTGTTATTTCATCAAGTTCTTCTAGGTTTAGGGGCTTACTGAGTATATGAGATAGATCTGGAAGGTTATTAGTGAAGCTATCTTTAGTGGTCGAAAGAAAAGTTCTACCTGAACGATAGCGTGGTGTAGATTGAGTAACATTAGCTGATTGCAGCATACAAGAGATGAGGTAATGATCTGAGATGTCATTGCTCTGAGGTAGAATTTCTATAGTATCAACATCAACTCCATATGACAGAATTAAATCTAGCATATAATTATGGTGATGAGTTGGTCCTGTCACATTTTGTCTGACTCCAAGAGAGTTGAGAATATCGATAAATGCTAATCCTAAAGTGTATTTTTATTATCTATGTGAATGTTGAAGTCACCAACAATTAAAGTTCTATCTACAGTAACTACAAGATCTGATAAAAAAAATTAGCAAATTCACCAAGGAAATCAGAAAAAGGCCCGGGTGATCTATATACTGTAGCAAGGGTAAAAGATGAGAGTTTTTTTATTTATATCTGACGGTGTCACATTAAGCATTATTACTTCAAAAGACTTAAACTTCTATCCTGTCCTCTGAGTAACACCAAAAACTTCACTGTAAATTGTAGCAACACTTCCTCCTCGACCCTTCAGATGAGACTCATGTTTATAACAATAACCTGGGAAAGTAGATTCATTTCATCCGGTTTAAGCCAGGTTTCAGTCAAACAGAGCACATCCAAACTATGATCTGTAATATTTTCATTTACAATTAGTGCTTTGGTAGAAAGAGATCTAATGTTTAGTAGCCCTACCTTCATATGATGTTTATCTTTAATGTTTTTGTTTTGTTCAAGTTTGACCTTTATCAAATTTTTTCTAAATTATTTAGTAAGAGTTTTGTGTTTGGTAGTTTGGGGAACAGACACAGTCTCTGTGATATCTAGGTGATACAGTCTCTATGTGTTGTAGATTATGTGACCTGTGTGATGTCTCAAGGCAGCTAGCAGATCTTCGGATTAACCAGTTTGTCTGCTTCCTGACCTGGGCCCCAGTTAGTCAAATACTATCATTATTAAGACTATGAGCCAAATTACTAGAGAGGAGTATTTACTCCTTCCCTGGAGGGATGGAGTCTGTCTCTTATTGTCTATAAATCCTATGCTAATCTCCAGACACCACTCAGACATCCAGCCATTCAGTGACACTAATCTACTATAAACCTCATCACCACGATGAGCAGGAAGGGGACCAGAGCATACAGTGCATCCGGAAAGTATTCACAGCACTTCACTTTTTCCACATTTTGTTATGTTACAGCCTTATTCCAAAATTGATTAAATTCATTATTTTCCTCAAAACTCTACAAATAATACCCCATAATGACAATGTGAAAGAAGTTTGTTTGAAATCTTTGCAAATTTATTCAAAATAAAAAATGAAAAAAAAAATCACATGTACATAAATATTCACAGCCTTTGCTCAATACTTTGTTGAAGCACCTTTGGCACCAATTACAGCCTCAAGTCTTTTTGAGTATGATGCTACAAGCTTGGCACACCTATTTTTGGGCAGTTCCTCCCATTCTTCTTTTCAGGACCTCTTAAGCTCCATCAGGTTGGATGGGGAGCGTCGGTGCACAGTCATTCTCAGATCTCTCCAGAGATGTTCAGTCGGGTTCAAGTCTGGGCTCTGGCTGGGCCACTCAAGGACATTCACAGAGTTGTCCCGTAGCCACTCCTTTGTTATCTTGGCTGTGTGCTTAGGGTCGTTGTTCTGTTGGAAGATGAACCTTCACCCCAGTCTGAGGTCCAGAGTGCTCTGGAGCAGGTTTTCATCAAGGATGTCTCTGTACATTGCTGCATTCATCTTTCCCTCGATCCTGACTAGTCTCCCAGTTCCTGCCGCTGAAAAACATCCCCACAGCATGATGCTGCCACCACCATGCTTCACTGTAGGGATGGTATTGGCCAGGTGATGAGCGGTGCCTGGTTTCCTCCAGACATGATGCTTGCCATTCAGGCCAAAGAGTTCAATCTTTGTTTCTCATGGTCTGAGAGTTCTTCAGGTGCCTTTTGGCATACTCCAGGCGGGCTGTCATATGCCTTTTACTGAGGAGTGGCTTCCGTCTGGCCACTCTACCACACAGGCCTGATCGGTGGAGTGCTGCAGAGATGGTTGTTCTTCTGGAAGTTTCTCCTCTCTTTACAGTGAAACGCTGGAGCTCTGTCAGAGTGACCATCAGGTTCTTGGTCACCTCCCTGACTAAGGCCCTTCTCCCCCGATAGCTCAGTTTGGCCGGGCGGCCAGCTCTAGGAAGAGTCCTGGTGGTTCCAAACTTCTTCCATTTATGGATGATGGAGGCCACTGTGCTCATTGGGACCTTCAATGCTGCAGAAATGTTTCTGTACCCTTCCCCAGATCTGAGCCTCGATACAATCCTGTCTCGGAGGTCTATAGACAATTCCTTGGACTTCATGGCTTGGTTTGTGCTCTGACATGCACTGTTAACTGTGGGACCTTATATAGACAGGTGTGTGCCTTTCCAAATCATGACCAATCAACTGAATTTACCACAGGTGGACTCCAGTCAAGTTGTAGAAACATCTCAAGGATGATCAGTGGAAACAGGATGCACCTGAGCTCAATTTTGAGTGTCATGGCAAAGGCTGTGAATACTTATGTACATGTGATTTTTTTCGTTGTTTATTTTTAATAAATTTGCAAAGATTTCAAACAAACTACTTTCACATTGTCATTATAGGGTATTGTTTGTAGAATTTTGAGGAAAATAATGAATTTAATCCATTTTGGAATAAGGCTGTAACATAACAAAATGTGGAAAAAGTGAAGCGCTGTGAATACTTTCTGGATGCACTGTATTACAGTGTCTGACATCGTTTTTGCAAGTTCACACACCTCTTTAACTTTACCTCTAGTGATCTTCCACTGGCGAAGCCGGACATCATTAGTGCCACCATGAATAAAATTTTTAGAAAACCTACATTTAGCATTATCCAGCACTTGTAAATTTGATCTGATGTCAGACGCCCTGGCACACGAAATGCATTTAACAATAATGGCTGGAGTCTCTATTTCCATGTTCCTTACAATAGAATCACCAATTATTAGGGCTCTTTCAACATGATTCTCAGTGGGTGCATCACTGAGTGGGGAGAATCGATTGGAAACCCTAACAGGAGAGTGGTGTTGCTTTGCTGAGCGAGTATGCCGCCGAGACATCACCCAAATGCCCTGCTGCAGGGGCTCTAAAACTGGAACCAAAGTGTGTGTGTTGCTTGCAGTTCTACCCGCATCCGAAACAGTATCTACCGGCTTCTCTTTCTCACTGACCTCCACTAGTGTTCGGATGTGTGTCTCTAACTCATTAACCTTCTCCGTCAGCCTGACTAATTCCTTACATTTATCACATGTGAATCCCTCACTGCTGATGGAAGAAGCTATTGTAAACATGTGACATGCAATGCAGGAAGAAATAACATGAGCGGATGCCATGACTTACCGCAAGTGATTGTTGTTGTTGTTGGTTGTTCCTGAGCAGTGAGGGTCTGAGATCGAAGTGAATCCCTCACACAATTGTTTGTTGTTATGGTTGTTCTTGATAAGCGGTGCTTTGAGATCGATGCAATAATCCGTGTAACACAGAGAAAAAAAATGGGTGTGCGCTGTAAAATGCACGTCGTTTAATCGCAATAAAAATAGAAAGTGGATGCACGCGAAAAATGCACGTAGTTGAATCGCGATAAGAGAATAATGCGGGGGGAAAAGCAAATGCGCGCCACAAAATGGCAGATGTTAAGGATTAAAAGCTGAAAACAGATAGATAAGCAGTCTACAAACACAGACTCAAGCTAGATACCAGCAGCAACAGGTAAAATACACACAGATGAAACAGTAGAAAAGTGGAAAAACCAAAGGAAAATGACAAAGGATAAAATGATGAACATATGACAATAAGAATAAGCAATGCTAAGCAGGCTAGCAGGCTACAAACACTCGTGCAGTGTGCCATCACCAACAGGAACAGGAAGTCCAGTGAGGAGAGCAGTGATTGTGAGAAACAACACCTAATCCAGGTACAGATTTTGCTCTTATGGAAAGAAATTGGTACTTTTATTCACCAAAGTGGCATTCAGCTGATCACAATGTATAGTCAGGACATTAATAACATGAAAAATTACTATTACAATTTGAATTTTTAACTACTTCAAAGAGTTCTCATAAAAAACCCTCCATGTGCAACAATGACAGCTTTGCAAATCCTTGGCATCTAGCTGTCAGTTTGTCCAGATACTCAGGTGACATTTCACCCCATGCTTCCTGTAGTACTTGCCATAGATGTGGCTGTCTTGTCAGGCACTTCTCATGCACCTTACAGTCTAGCTGATCCCACAAAAGCTCCATGGGCTTAAGATCCATAACACTCTTTTCCAATTATCTGTTGTCCAATGTCTGTGTTTCTTTGCCCACTCTAACCTATTCTTTTTGATTTTCTGTTCCAAAAGTGGCTTATTCTTTGCAATTCTTCCCACAAGGCCTGCACCCCTGAGTCTTCTCTTTACTGTTGTACATGAAACTGGTGTTGAGCGGGTAGAATTCAATGAAGCTGTAAGCTGAGGACATGTGAGGCGTCTATTTCTCAAACTAGAGACTCTGATGTACTTATCCTCTTGTTTAGTTGTACATCTGGGCCTTACACATCTCTTTCTGTCCTTGTTAGAGCCTGTTATCTTTTGTCTTTGAAGACTGTAGTGTACACCTTTGTATGAAATCTTCAGTTTTTGGACAATTTCAAGCATTGTATAGCCTTCATTCCTCAAAACAATGATTAACTGACGTGTTTCTAGAGAAAGCTGTTTCTTTTTTGTGATTTTTGACCTAATATTGACCATAAGACATGCCAGTCTACTACATGCTGTGGCAACTCAAAAACAAACACAATGTTAAGCTTCATTTAATGAACCAAATAGATTTCAACTGTGTTTGATATAATGGCAAGTGATTTTCTAGTACCAAATTAGCAATTTAGCATGATTACTCAAGGATAAAGTGTTGGAGTGATGGCTGCTGGAAATGAGGCCTGTCTAGATTTGATCAAAAATGACTTTTTTCAAATAGTGATGGTGCTGTTTTTTACATCAGTAATGTCCTGACTATACTTTGTGATCAGTTGAATGCCACTTTGGTGAATTAAAGTACCAATTTCCTTCCGAAAATCTGTACATTATTCCAAACTTTTGGCTGCCAGTGTATGAATACAATTTCCCATGAAATCCATCCCATCAGCTGTAAAATATAAATCCTTATTATAGGTTTATCAAAGTATATTTGGGTAAAGTAAAGATATGGTTTGGAAGATGGATTTTTGTTGCACTCTCTCATTAACAGCATTTTGTTTTCAAGTTACATAGTGTATCTTTAAGTAAAGTATTATTTTTATTACAACATATGAATTTGTGACATCAGGAAAAATGAGCTACATCAAATGTAATGCCCTTTAGTTCACAAAGCAATTTCGAGTACACTGTAATTCAGAAGACTCTGAAATGTAAGCAAAAATATTAAACTTTAAAGGATTCTCATATGCAATGCATTGTGTAGGAACAGGTTTGCCACAGGGTGGCAGTGTTCACATACATTCAAAACAAACTACTGCTAGAACAAATTCTGGTTATTTAATAGAAAAATGGATCCTATAAATACTGTAAATATTTATGTTATATTATTTACACTCAAACCATGGGTTTAAAGGTGCATAAATGATTTTTAGTTTGTGTTTCACAAGGGGGGTTGTTCTAAATATACCATTACACCAAATGTTTCTCTGTTGATGATTGGATGGTCATTCAAAATTAGCCATGTACTCTGACGAAATATACATTTTTGCAAGCAAGAAATATGATGCAAAAAAATCATTAAAATAAATTCTTTGTTTCATTATGGCCTGGTTTATTTAGAGGGTTCTTAACAGCATAAAATAGGCTCATTTCACACCTCATAGGCTTCACTGGCCAATATGACAAAGTCACACAATGGAAAAAGTTTTGGGTTACTGATTAGAAATGAAGAAATTCCCATTGTAGAATTGTAAAAATACCATATCCTCATATTGACAGCTACAGTATGATTAATTTATCACAACATAGCTATTTCCAGATCACTGTTATAACAAGAGTCTTCATCTCATGTGATTGTTCATCATATTAAACAAACTTGTAAAAAGTATGCAAAAGTATAAACTATAATGCATTCAGAATTAAATGCATTAAACAGAAAAGTCTAAATGCTTCCTAAATGCATTTAATGAATAAGTGAGAGAACATCTGAGATGGGGATGAAGATGGAGAGATATATTTGTAGCACACTGTGAATAGAAATGCATCATTACAGAGAAACATGAAAGCTATAGAACTACAAATGCTGCTAGTACAAAATGTAATAGCTCAGTGTTACAGAGAAGTCCCTCCACAGAGATATCATTAGATTACTTGAAATTTGCATGAAACTATATGACAGATGGCAGTTATGCAACACCTGCAATAAACAAAAAGAGGGCAATACCTACTTAGTATTACATTTAACAACACTCAAGCTTTTTGGGAGGTATCCAAAGCTCCTCCTCTGTTCATAATTATAATACCAAAGGCAAAACTCTCACATTGACTGATTTATCTGCAGAAGGCATATTCAACATAAACACAGACATGTCACACAAGTTGAGGAATATATTTCTTTTTGCACTATTCATACTTGGTATGGATTTGATTACATATAGCATATTCATATAGATTGTTCTCATTGTTTATATTTTGCATCATATGGTACAACAAATATTCTTAAACCTTTACAGAGTGCAGATCAGAAGACACAGTTTACCAGCAAGACAAACATGTAACTGAAGAGGAAGGAAGCTCAATAACATTACAGTGTAAATATAACACAGATTCAGTACAACATGACCTCTTCTGGTACATCCAGAGAGCAAATGACTTTCCTAAATACATCCTGAGGAGAAGTAAATATGGAGGAGATAATGGCACTGAGTTCCAGGAGAGATTTCACTCTGAAGTAAAGTCATCAGAATATGTTCCACTGACAATCCAGGATCTGCGTGTGTCTGACTCTGCTGTGTACTACTGTGCTTTGAAGCCCACAGTGAGAAAGCTGAATTCAAACCATGTGCAGAAACAGGATAAGCAAGCTCTTTTTTTTTCTTTTCTTTTTTTTTTTTTTAGATGTTTTGCCTACACTTCTTCCATTCAGATGAGTTAGTTCTAACGTTAGCTTTTCAAGAAGCATTTTTATTGTGTATAAAAAATGGTTAAAAAAAAAAAATGTATGCTACATTTTCCAGACAATTTTTGACCACAAATTTGGTTGGTAATAATTACATTTCTGTGCCCATGTTACACATTGTTACACCCCAAGTATGGGACAAACATAAAAAGCCATTCAAAAAGAGGAAAAACAGTTGCAATGGCCAGGGGGAAAAAGGTGAAGTTTATTTAAAAAAAAATAAAGAAAACCAAAAGTAACTATACAGTATATGTAGAACTTGAACAAGAACACTGAGCTGATGAAACTAAACTAAACATTAACTAAAGAGTTAAGAAATCTTCGTAACTCCTTATGAAACAAACAAACAAACAAACAAACAAACAAACAAAAAACACAAGAAATAAATCTTTAGGGTCAGCTTCCTTACCTATCCTTTCTATATACGCTGCTTTAAATAAACAAAAGACAAACCCACCATCCATTTTAAATTAATATAAAAAAGAAAGAAAAATAAATAACAAACCATCAGCGAACAAACACTGAACACAGCAGCAGGATTTATCGGGCAGCAGCAACCATGAAGTGCAGCCAGCACCTCTCCGAAAATATGCAGGACTTCAGGTTTAACTAATTAAACCAGCGCCACATAGGAGACTCATAACTTGATTTTTGCTGAGGGTGTCACACATGTTGACTGTTTTGCTGAGATCTCGCTCTCTTCAGTCGGAATAGGTATGACACACTTGCCGAATAAAGCGCCTGCACACTAGAGTTTACGCTGCATCAGAGAACGCTGCAAATGCATTGATTTCAAAGGGGATGGTGCATTGGAAGGATGGAGAGGGAAATGGAAGGGTTTCCAATAGTGAAGCTCATTCATGTGATCAAAAGTTGAAAACATTTTGCTGCAACACACTCTGGTATAGGCATCTGGAATCTCTGAGAAGTGGGAGTAGTTGCATTATGAAACCGAGAAAAAAAAACCCCATGGTGGACAAACTCAAACATGCAGTGTATTCATTCCCTGTCCTCTATTATCTTTCTCTGTCAGGCTAAAAAGATAGTAATTGTGGAGAGAGAGCCTGGAGAAGAGTTTCAATGTTTACTGGTTCACTGTAACAAAGATATATTTTAAATAGCCATCTCTATCCGTGACCGCCTCTACCCTACACGCCTTCCAAATGGGCCTTTCACAGTCCCGTGTATCAAACGCTCCGTCTGAGGTTTCCCTAGTGTGAAAGCGCCCTTTGTGGAGGGTTAACAGACATTCCAACTCACCGCAACTCACTCTCTCTGATTCCCTGACTGTCATGTGGAGCTCGACCAAATAAGAACAGGAATACCGTATGAGCATAAACAATTATAAAAGAGTGATTTAGAAAGCGATTCACACCTTGTGAATATGTGCGATTGCATATGTATCCCCTCCAAGCTTGCCGTAACGCAAAGTGGAAGCATAAGTGGTATTTCTGTCAGAAAGACTCATTACGTCATCACTTCAGGCATTTCATCCAGTCATAATCCAGCCTCTGCTTTAAAACTGTAAGTTTCAGAACTGAAAACGTCCTCCTTGTGACGAGAAGGAGGGCGTGGCCGGGCCGTGATGGAGCACGGCCGGCGCTGAATCAGCTGATCAGTGGGAGAGCGAGATAAGGGGCAGCTGGAGATGCCGGTTCGAGAGAGAGACGCACGTGGCCGCGTTGCATGTGTGTCTGTGTCTGTGTCTGTGTCCTAATGTTTTATGTTGTTTTAAGTTCATATATGCATTAAAGTTTACGTTGATTGTTCAGCTGGTTTCTGCCTCCTCCTTACCTGTCTTTTACCTGTTACACTCCTTAATAGAAAAAGAGGATTTTTTAAACTAGGCTGTTGAAACTAGCCTTTTGAAATTTGTGGAACTTGTGAGGTCACAAGGACCACATGCATCTGCATAATGATTGCCTCCAACAAGACATCAACGGCTATTTTTTGTCATTGCACATTGCACACAGTCTACAACAAAGTGGACTTACACAGGACATCTTCATGTGCCTATCTAGATTTAAATGTTTTTCTACACTAGATGAACGGCTTTGACCGTTATCATGCATCTTGCACTGCTAAAAAGGAGACCTCCATTGTGTTTCATTCAGCTGGGCTGTTTCCTATTGTTTTGAAGGCATCCTGGACCGTTTTTGCACCCATCTGTGCTATATTTAATTGTTGGTCTTTTGTAAACATGGACTTTATGGGCATCTTTAATGGTTTCTATGTGTTTCTGGCGATCTGCACCGCATTTTAAGAGTGGTACAAGCGCAACTTTTAAGAACGTGTCTCATTCAGCTCCGCCACTGTCTGGGAGAAACACATGCCGTTCTGTGTAAACAAATCACAGAAGATGTGAGATGTCACTCCTGTAAAGATCAGCATCTGTGCTTTGGCCTGTTGTAGCCGGCTGAAGTGCCCAACATCACCACGGACTGTATTACATTTGCATATTCAGAACATTTCAGCATAGACTGAATGTTTTTGGCTCATATCAGAGTGGATTACTTGTGAACCAGTCACAATATGATTCAAGCTTTGCAAAGAAACTGAAAGATGTGGTAGTTAAACACATCCGGACCGTGAGTACATGGTTTAATTCAAGAATGTTTCAAATGTCATGACTGTTAGATAGTTGCTGTGCTTGAGTGAACATTTTCATATATTCAGATGAAATACGTTGGGTATACGTTGTGTTAACCCTGAAATGTAGTTTTATAAATTATAATGTAAAGTTTGTTCTTTCGATTGAGTTTCAAATATGGTTGTATTTGAGGGACTGTATGAAGTTAGCCAATCAGAACAGTGTGCGTTTACACTGACGTCTTCAAGGGCTAGCTTTAAACTGAGCTTTTCAGACAGAGAGCAAGAGACAAGGTGGAAAAAGATCATATATTATTAAATGATGATGTTTTGGTGCAAAAAAACTTTACTGACATTATAAGTGGACTTCAGGGAAGCTAATAAAATGATAAAAAAGAGAGTCGCGTGGCACCATGCGAGGTTCAGACGTGTGAATGACGAGCTCTGCGCACTTTGCTGGTTTTGGTACTTTTTGTGTCATAAACCGGTGAGATTCGATACACCCTGTTCCATAACTGTTCTATGAAGACAATATGTCAAAGAATTCCAAATCCTCGGGCTTTGGAGACATTAAAAAACACTTACGTTCTCAAGCCCCTGAGCAGCAGGCCTATAGCCCGGGACTCAATTTGGCCAGTGAAGTGAAAGAGATTGAGCATCAACTCTTGAACATGTCAGCATTGCTGAAAAAGGTTATTGCTGACTTGGAGGATCTTGCAGTAATCGTTGATCGATCACTGCCATGGAGACAAAATTCACTGAGTTGGTTACAAGAGTGGTGGATGTTGAGAAACGGATTGATTATCTGGAGTCATCGGAGAGGGAATTAGCTGCTAACCTGCTAGCGACCAAGGCAGACTTGGAGCGTGTCTGGGAAAAGTTGGAAGACCTTGAGAATCGTAACCGGCGAAACAATGTCAGAATTGTTGGAATTCCTGAGGACGAAGGCGGCAGAGATATGATAAAATTCCTAGATGAGCTCTTCCCAGGTCTGTTCGACATAACAGGCCATAAGCTGGAAATCAAGCAAGCTCACAGATTTCCAGCTTGGAGATCCGCGGAGGGAGACAGGCCCGATCAATTCTGGCCAAATTTCTGAGATCATCTGATAAAGATCTCGTTTTACAGGAGGCGTGGAGTAAAGCAAGGCTTTCTTGGAAGAAGCACAGCATTTTCTTGTTCCCAGACTTTGCGAATTTGACAAGAACTCTTACATCAATGGAAGGTTGCTTTTGCACTGATGTTCCCGGCCAAACTGAGAATAGATACTAAGGATGGCCGCAAAATATTTACATGCCCACAGCAAGCAATGTCCTTCATAAAGTCAATGACTGAGTAAGTTATTTGTGGTCCTCATGTTGCAGCCAAGTGGGCCTGACTCACTGAACATTCACTTGACTGTTCGAGGAACTGAGCGCCTTTTTTGTTTCTTATTGTGCTGGTTCCGCCTAGTGGCTGGAGTTTGTTTTGTGGAATAACACTCCTTCGAGACAGTTTGTGGATGAATCTGCACGTTCTTTGTGCTTATGCCTCCTATTGGCTGGAGTTTGTTTTATAGATTATTTTCTGTTGTGTAATTCTGTCTCACAAAATGTGTATAGAAACACCGGACTTGAGCAATCCGACGGCAAAGTTGTCGCGGGGGCTACTGTAGGCGTACATTGACTGTTTGAGTTTAGAGGGATGGACGCCGGTTGGCGCTGTCGTGCGCGGGTGTAAGGCTGGCACCGGAATGTCTACGCCCAAAAGGCTTTGTGAGAACCAATGTCATAAAACTCTCACACAGATGAGCATCACCACCTAAGACAACATTCCCTACTTTTTAAGGACCATAAAACGCAAATCTCACATCTGCCCTCTCTCTCACCTCAGGTCACTTTAAGGACACCAAAAACTAAGTTATGACTTATCCTGTACTGTAATGTAAAAGGTTTTCTGATCATACATGTTTGGTATCATTCAAGAGGTCTCAGTGCAACTGGTAAAACGGTCTCATTCCCTTTCAGCAAAGTCAAATCACAAGTAAGATTTAAGAACTTAGTAAAATACTGTATTCTATCAGGGGCACGACCCCTCCCAGATTTCTCACAGAGACCAGATGCTGTATGCAGATTAGGTGTATTCTTTGTAAAAATCAAACGACCTACTCAATCGAGTTTCAAAGGTCCACTTACAACTCCCTAAATTGTAAACCAAATCCTAAATAACATCAAACATACACATCTGAAATAACAATAGAATCGTTTGGTGCTTAAGGAAGGATGGCAGAGGAGCTCTTGGAATCTGTAAGCCAGATCTCCCACGCTTATCGCTGCGTGTCACTTGCCCGGTATGCTACTTTGACTTGTGTTGTATTTTTAGAAATGTTTGTTTATTCTAATCATGTGTGAAATTGGCTTTGATTGATTTTGTAAGTTATGTTTTATATCCTACCTGGCAAATAAATTGTTGTTATTTGATTTATTCTGAATTTCTCTGAAATCATTTATGACTGGTAGATTGTGTTAAGATACTGTTTGTTACCGCAAGTATGAGACCAGGATAAGACCATTACTGAAGCTTAATGATAGGAGAATCCATGTAAGACTTCAATCACTGCTTATCGTCCTTCATAGCAAGTTGTGTGTACATGTCTAAGCGATGGTATCATCTGATTATGAGAGAAGCCAAATCAGATGATATTTAGATTACCCTACAACCTCTGACTATGAACTGAACTGGCTCGCTTGTGACGTGAGATCCTCGTAATTGAAATAACGGCCGGCAAGAGATTCTAAGCGACATCAAGTATTGATCGAAAGGACAAATGAAAATTAAGATGATTCAGAGTAATCAATAACTTAAAAATGTTAAATTAAAAGAATGATCAGAAATTAATTAGAGCTTAAAAATAAATTAGAGGTCAACTTAAAATTGGAGTCAGATTAGTATAAAATTGGAGTCAGATAAAATTAATAACAGAATCACTTTGTGAAGTGTAAATTAACAATAATTGTTTACTTCAGTGCTCAGAAAAGACAGAACAACGCAGAGACATTCAAAGGGCAATTTATTGAAGTTCCACTCTGGAACGGATAGAAAATTATCCCTTTTTACACAGGGTTAATGCGCACGTTTGTCTTTTGTTTTTTTGTTTTGTTTTTTTGTTCAGGGTTTGATTGTTGCACTAATGCTGGAATGTGGTTGTTATAATTTTATTTTTGACACAATCTATTTTTTCTAATATGTAAAAATGTTAATATGAGTGGATTGTATCTCGCCACGTGGAATGTGAATGGGTTGGGGCACCCCATAAAAAGAAGGAAGGTTATTTATTTTCTTGAACGTAAGAAATATGATATGTTACTTCAAGAAATGCATCTTTCCCCGCAGGAAGCTGAAAAATTTGGGAAGATATGGGGTGGACCTGTTTTCTTTAGTGCTGGCTCAAGTAAGAGCAGGGGAGTCATTACATTGATAAGTAAGCAACTACAATTCAAATGTGTCAAATAGATTAAAGATAAATTAGGAAGAGTCATTATTGTTTCAGCAGAAATTCAGGGGCTAAGGTTCATTTTGGCTAATATTTACGCACCTAACGCTGATAATCAGGGCTTTTTATAGATCTTGAAGGGATGTTGCAAGCCACTGGCACCCCTCATGATATAATATTGGGAGGAGACTTTAATCTTTTGATGGACTCAGTCCTTGATCATAGTGAAGCAAAAGTGTGTAAGTCCCCTAGAGCAACAGTGATGCTTCACAGGATATGTAAAAATCATGGTCTTACAGATATTTGGAGACTTCTGAACCCATCTGGTAGGGACTATACATTTTTTTTCTTCAGTCCATAAGATTAATTCTAGAATAGATTTGTATTTTTATTTATTTTTTTTTATATCCAAGTCCCTCATTTCATCAGTTGTTGATTGTTCAATTGGAAACATTTTAGTCTCAGATCAAGCCCTGGTGAGTTTAGAGGTTTTGCCACATACGGAGAAAAAGAAGTCATATAGTTGGCGCTTTAATGTATCCCTTTTGCAAAATCCTGAATTCCAACAAATGCTAAAGGCTGAAATCATTGTCTATATGGAGACCAACTGGTCCTCAGTATCCTCTGTGGGCATGGCTGGATCATACAGTATGCCTCATTCATCAAAAAATCCAAAGCACGAGAACTCGTGGAGTTGAAAGGGAATATTAAAAGTGCAGAGGCAGAGCTAAAGCGCTGAATGTCGTCTGATGGCCTCAAAGAATTGACATGATTGAAATGCAGATATAATACTATTTTGTCATGGAAGGTGGAGTTTTGGCTATTCAGGGCAAGACAGTCATATTTTGAGTCGGGGGACAAAGCAGGGAAGCTTTTGGCTAGATATATAAATTAGAGAGAGTCTTTTTCTACCATTCCCTCAGTGAAATCTGCTGGTGGTTAAAAATTCTATCTTGATCTCTATAGTTCCACATCTTTGTATACCGATAAAGATATTAGAAACTTTGTAGAACCATTAGAAGTCCCTAAACTAATGACTGAGCAAAAAATTCTCTTGATTTTCAGATAACCTTGGAGGAGCTTGGCGAGGTAATTAAGGCCTTGCCTACAGGGGCCAGGTGGCTTTGCCGCTGAATTTTTTAGATCTTATGCTACAGAACTGGCTCCACTTTTGTTAGAAGTTTATACGGAATCATTAAAGAATGGAAAGCTCCCGCCAACCATGACATAAGCCAGGATCACTCTGATTCTTAAAAAAGACAAAGATCCACTCGAGTGTAAGAGTTACCGTCCAATTTCCCTGGCTAACCGATTAAGTAAAGTTATAACATCTCTTATACATATAGATCAGGTGGGATTTATTCAGGGCTGCAGCTCTTCTGATTACATTAGGCATTTCATTAGTATTATGTGGTCAGTGGCGAATGAGCAGACTCTGGTCGCGGCCATCTCACTTGACGCCGAAAAGGCGTTTGATATGGTAGAATGGGATTATCTTTTTAAGATTTTGGAAATATACGGGTTTGGGAATACTTTTATTGGATGGATTAAGTTACTTTATAGACACCTGGTAGCAGCGGTACAAACAAATTGATTAATTTCAGATTATTTTACTCTGGATAGGGGCACCCGGCAGGGTTGCCCTCTTTCCCCATTATTGTTCTGTCTTGTCCTGGAACCATTAGCAGCTGTGATAAGAAGGGAAGATGATTTTCCAGGAGTGTAGTAAAACCTACTACACTCGCTAACATTTTGAAATTCAGTTTTTATTTATTATTATTATTATTATAAGCCAAAAATAATTTATTGTTATCCAATTTGTCGTTATAATTTGATACAGTATTATTATTATTACTTTGAGGATTTTTGTATACAACAGTAATATATTTCTGTCTTATTTAATTTACTTTCACCTGGAGCTTATATTCTGACACTGCAGTGTATTGTTCACCATGTTGCAAAAAGCTGTATTTTATGTTAGCATCGTTGGCAATATCTGTTACAGTATTGTAACAGTAGACATACAAGGCACGGCGGCCCCTCAGCACACTAGAGCAGAAGGAAAAAAAAACATTGCTGAAAGCACTGAAACTTTGCTTGGTGCGGAACAATTTGGAATAATGTTAAACATTGTAACAGTCACCTCTTTGCAACCTGAACTTGTTCAAAAAGTTACATCTGTGACACATGCGCACAAAACAATCTAGACGCAGCGCATGGATGAAACAGAATGTTTTTGAGACCTGAAGTTCTTTTTAACTTTTGACACTGTGTCTAAAAACGTGCTGGTCCTGTGAGACACTAAAGAAACAGCGAGACGCAGTGCAGCAGGCATGGACGTTCATCCAGCGCATGTTTACATAGGAAAACAATGGAAAAACAGAGCAGACGTGGGCAAAAAACACGTTCGTTATGAACGGCCCCTAACTCATCCATTCACACGTATCTGTGAGTGGAGCGCGTGGGCGAAACAAGTTCAGAAGGCCTGTATATTTTTTTCATAAATTACAAACCCAAACTAAAAGTCCTAATTGAAAGCTGACCCAACCCAGTGGACCTCTAACATGAACAGCTCTGACAGCGCTGACAACAGCGTATTAGCGCGTAACAACAGAACAACATGTGACATGCCACCCCTCAAGCAGTGGTGGCTTGGCGGTTAAGGCTCTGGGTTAATGACTAGATGGTCAGGGGTTCAAGCCCCAACACTGCCATGATGCCACTATTGGGCCCTTGAGCAAGGCCCTTGACCCCATCTGCTCCAGGGGCGCCGTATCATGGTTGACCCTGCGCTCTGACCCCAGCTTGGCTGGGTTATGCAAAAACTTTATGGGGTGGTGGTAGCTCAGTGGTTAAGGCTCTGGGTTACTGATCAGAAGGTCAGGGGTTCAAGCCCCAACACCACCACAATGCCACCATTGGGCCCTTGAGCAAGGCCCTTGACCCTATTTGCTCCAGGGGCACTGTATCATGGCTGACCCTGCACTCTGACCCCAGCCTAGCTGGGATATGTGAAAAAAGAAGAATTTCACTGTATATGTGCAAATCTATAATGTGATAAATAAAGAAAATTATTATATTAAAAAAAAGCAGTTTTTGCAATGTCCAGGGCCCCATGCAATTGCGTGGTTTGCGTGGTGGTTAAAACCGTTACTGAGAATGAAATAAAAAAGTCCACATTTGACAGAGTGCAGTAAGTTCCTTGGTGTCTTTATGAATGAGCTGCAG
Source organism: Myxocyprinus asiaticus (assembly GCF_019703515.2). NCBI lineage: Eukaryota > Metazoa > Chordata > Actinopteri > Cypriniformes > Catostomidae > Myxocyprinus > Myxocyprinus asiaticus. Next base: position 39,322,626 of record NC_059348.1, on the reverse strand, counting down.
TGAGTTTTGGCTCAGAGCACCAAGAGCCTCAACTGAGAACTGGTTACATCAAATATAACATGGACATATTATCATTATGCTATCTGGTACATTATGCAGTTTATTAGAATATTTATTGATTCACTGATAAAACAAATGATCAAATGTTTTACTGATACTATGTTACTTTTTTTTTTTTTTACTTTTACATCTCCTGTGTTTGCAATATTATACTGTTGACCTTGCTTTGCACAAAAGTCAGATCGTATTGTTTTATTACAGTATTTGCAGGTTTGGTGGCTGGTGACAACATAAATCCAGATAAAGAGACAGAAATCATCACTAAAGAAAGACAAACATTAAAACTAAGCTGCTCATATAGTACAAGCAGCAATTATGTTTTGCCTTACTGGTACAGACAGTATCCTAACAGAGAACCTCAGTAATTACTTCTCAAAGTTGCACGATCACTTGCTGATGAAGACACATCTAACCTTTCTAAACCAGAAACAAATTATGCTACAAAAAACAAAAGTAGCAAAGCAAGACAAAGTCAGTCCAAATCCAATCCAGCACGAGCCCCCATTTTATGTTACGAGACGACCCAAGTTTGGGATCAACATATGAATCTGTTGAAAGTAGAAAACAAAAGTCTCAATGGCCAGGGTAAAAAAGGTGATATTTTAATAAATTAAACTATAAATAAACTAAAGCGTTAGCAAAACTTACTAACTCCCAATTAAAAAAAGAAAGACACACACACACACACACACACACACTCACACACACACACACACACACACACACACAGAAAATAAGTGTTTTGTGTAAGCTTCTTTACCTACTCAAACTGTGTAATCAGTCTTGACTAAATAAAATACAAAACTGTCCTTTTAAAAATAAAGAAAATAACTCAAAAACAGCATCAAACACCAAACAATACAGGAACAGGTTTTCTACGGTTGAAATTCTGTTCTATTTACACTCAATAAGTACCTGAGGAAATACATATGTGTAGCTCAGTATGTTTGTCAGCCAGTTGAGTCTTAAAAAAATTTCAGCATGGAAGTAATGAATCCTGTTGTTTTATTTGTTGCATCATGTCTTATATGAAAAATAAGATATCAAAATATAACAGAATATATTCTATTATATTGTTTTCTAAATTACTTAAAAATGCTTTGAAATTCTGGCATTTTGTAGATCTATTTGTAATAGATGTACTATTTGCCATGTTGCTACCCGAGATATGTAATAATGTTTGGTTAGAAACACCAATGTATTTAAGGGTTAACACACACAGAAAAAGTGACAAGGAGCATCTTAATAAAAAATAAAAAAAATGAAATAGAGGACTTAACTTTAGTTTTACATTTACAGTGCAAGGGTGTGCATCAGGCCCTCAACAGCATGTTCATGGATACTGTCTCTATAATATATATACACTGTAAATTGCTTTGGATTAAAGATATGATTATCACTTTTACACTATGTGACACTATTCCAGTTATGTAACACTTGCAGGAAAACCAAAAGAGGGCAATCTCTACCTAGTTTTACACTTTTTCAGGTTTCCATAAGCCCCTCCTCTCATAATTATAAAAGCAAAACTCACTTATTTACTGGATTATATGGACTTCATAGTCTATTGTGTCTGTAAAATATATCATGATATCGTTGAGGAGTATATTTCTTTTTGCACTATTAATTCTTGGTATGCATTTCTACTCATTTTGAAATATTTACATAATTTATATCTGGATATAGATTGTATAGATTGTGTGGTGTCATGTAGTTCATATGTTTCATCATCTACACCATTTATTCTTGAATCTTTACAGAGTGCAGATCTGAGGACAGAGTTGAGCAGCCAGACAAACATGTAATTAAATTAGAAGGAGAATCAGTTACTTTAAAGTGTACATATGACACAGCTTCAACACAACCATACCTCTTCTGGTACATCCAGAGAGCAAATTACTTTCCTAAATACATCTTGAGAAGAGAGACATTTGGAATTGGGAATAACGGCTCTGAGTTCCAGGAGCGATTTCACTCTGAAGTGATGAAATCATCACAATCAGTTCCACTGACAATCCAGAATCTGCGTGTGTCTGACTCTGCTGTGTACTACTGCGCTCTGAGGCCCACAGTAGGATAGCTGAATTCAAACCACATACAAAAACAATGGTGTATAACCATACAGAGAGGGTTTAACCTGTGTTTAACCTTCTATTGCAATAGTCCTTTAGTCATATTGCAATCAATAACTTGTGATTACTGAGCCTACAGATGCAGTGGTACTTTGTTGATTTAACAGAATATTCTTGGTTCAATACAAGTTAAGCACAACAGCATTTGTGGCATAATACTGATTACCACAAAAACTAATTTTGACTTGCCCCTCCTTATCTTTAAAAAAGCAAAAATCTTGGTAACAGTGAGGCACTTACAAAGCAAGTAAATGGGGCCAGTCCGTAAACGTCGAACTACTCACTGTTTCAAAAGTATAGACACAAGACAATATGTGTGTTAACAAGATTTTAGTGTGATAAAATTGCTTACTAACTTTTTCTGTGTAAAGTTTAGGGGTGTAACGGTTCTCGGTAAAAAAACAAACGGAATGGTTCGCCACCCAAGGTTCGGTAAGCATTTGCAACGCAGTTCACCTCAAGTTTAATGACACATCTGGATCATACAGTTTGGCAAAGAAAATAAAGCGCCAAATAGACATGCGCAGTTATATCCTCCACTAATGCACCTGTATCGCTCTGTAGACACGCTCTGCCTGTTTCATGTGGGTCAACTTTCTACAGAGAGAAGCTGTCCTATTAACTGTTAGTATGTTAAATCAGTTGATGACATCAGAGTTCTGCACATGTTAGTGTGAAGTTGAAAATGGCAAGCTGAGAAAACAAGCCGCAAGATAGAGAAGCCCCTGCATCATTCAAGTCTCCTGTCTGGGAACCTTTTCTTTTTGCAGTCAATCACAACAGCGATAGTCGTAAAACCTTTACAAAACAGGCACTTGTGACGAGGAGGAGGGTAGGGCTGGACCGTAACTATGCACGCCTGGCCCCCAATCGGGTTAATCAGCTGAGGAGAGGGAAAAATGCAGCCAGATGTGGCAGTTCAAGAAAGAGAGAGTCACACGCAGCTACTGTGTGTGTATTTGTGTTTGTGTCTTTTGTTTAAGTTTTCATTAAAATATTACTTTGATGCGTCGTCTGGTTCCTGCTTCCTCCTTTCCCATTTTAACCCCTGTTACAGCACTGTTTGCAGACATGGCTCGACGTCAGTGCCGTATACTGGTAATACATCGATGTTTGATTATTTATTCACGCCGACATCATCCAAGGATAGATAGCGCGTGGCACAGAGCCACAGGTGAGCCCAAAACTGCACACAGACACACTCCCTTCCGTCTTTAAGGAACTCAGTGCTAGTTCGGACAGACATATAACAATAACTAAAGTGTTTGGAGTGTTCATTGCCAGAGTTATGTTACCCTACTACTCCGCTGATGAAGATGTGGGATTTCCGCGTATGATTAAATCCCGATCTCATGAAAATTCGTACATAATTTATGAGTTGGCTATTTCGTATGGTCGTGTACGATGTTGTTTGCATAACCTCGTACGACTTTATCATGTGCAAATTCCCGGATGTCTAATGCGAAGCGAGAGTTCCGCATACGAGGCGTTAAGGCAACACACTCTCATGGCAAAATCATCAGGATTTGTATGACTTTTCTAAATTTGCCTAATTCGTATGATACTGTGCGACTGCACTCGACTACGACTTTCACTATAGCCAATGATGTCGCTGGACATCGTTTCCATCTAGTATGCGACAATTACTTGCTTCTGTCACACACAACAGCTTCCTATCATGTTTACACACTCTACTGATTGGTTAAATTTAGATAAGGGTATGCCCTTAACGCCTCGTGCGCGGAACTCACGCTTCCGCATAAGACATACGGGAATTTGCATATGATGAAGTCGTACGAGTTTATGCGAACAATATCATGTGAGGCCATACGGAATAGCCAACTCGTAAATTAAGTATGAATTTTCATGAAATCGGGTTGAATATTTCAAGTTAATTATGCTTCGGTCTAGTCAGTTGCGGACACTGGCAGGGGCATTCGAGAGCAGCCGTGGTATGATCTCTGTTTTAAAGAATGGCATCAACTGCTCACCTGTTTCTTCTTAGATACATTAATATGCAGTAACGATTTTGCTTAGTTGTTAAAAATTTGCATATACGAAGGGGGTTTGAATCCGAAATCACACATCCAAAGCAACAATAACATTGATCAATATATCATACAACTTGAGATTAAAAGACCATTTGACCAACACACTGTAAAAGATTTCATTGTTATTTATATTATATTTATGTGTTCTCCATTTTTGTTGATTCAGCATTTTTATTGTTTTTTTTATTTTGTGTGTTTTTTTTCTTTTGGATTTTTTTTTTTTTTAGCAAATGTACAGTGGGATTCACTCAGTTACAGTGAAGAATTTTAAACTCTTTTATAATTTAACAGAAATGTTTTCATTACAGTATGAGTAAAAGGTAGTTGTGTAGAAGGTGTTTGTTTCCCCCATTAAGAACAATTTGCATTTGCTTTTAAACTGTAACATAATTAGATTTAAGTTAGCATGTTCTATAACAGGTGGGCAACTATTTTGGTAAAGGGGCCACATCGGGTTTTAAGTAGTGTATAGGGGGTCACATTTTATTCTTTTTGAGATACAATGTTCCTCACTGATTTGGTTTTTCTATCTTTTAGGCCCAGAAATAGTTGTGTACTCAATTTTCTGAAATGTATATGTGGCTAATGGGACTATTCTGCAATTGCCTGAAGTATTGAATTGCTCTACAAAGGTAGATACTTTTCTCTCAGGCATTATAAAAACGGAATAAAGGCTGCGCTTATTATAAATGATTTATTTTACCATCTCTACTTCCCTATTAATTTATTATTCAATTTAACACTCTCTATATCAGGGGTCTGTTCTAATAAAAAATAAATAAAAAAAATAATAGAACTTTTAATGTTTTTCGCAAAGAGGGCAAGTTTACTTATTTTATTCTCAAAACATTACCCGTTTACACGCTAAAAGGGTCATGATGCGGATCTCGTCAATGGTTTGACTTTCCATTCAGCAAACTGAATAAAACAGGCTGCATGACTGATAAATGATCACTGCAAGAGTTAGATTACCATACAGGTGCCAGGGAACTTCAACATTTCTAAATTGCACAAATAAAAATACATATACATATTCGTCTCACTCTTGCTTTTGCTCGCATGTCAGTAATGCCGAGATGTACTTTTATATTTAATTTCATCACTGAGAAGGTTTACCTGCAAACTTAGTAGCACCAAACATCACAAGCAGCCTCAAGAATGGACACAGAGTGGCCATATAACACTTTTCCTTGAGCAGAATATTGCACTAGAGATCGCTAAGTTTGTTCAAAGAGGAGAGTGAGAGCAAGAAAGAGCACATTCCCGTGCATGGTATAAATCTCAAATTGGGGGTGTTGCGTCTCTTATCTGGCAACCCTGAGCATGTTAAACACTTGTGGAGGTGCATTAGGTCCCAATGCAAGATAACTGAAATATTCAATGAAAAAAACAAAACACTTTTAAGATAAATGAGCCACGGGCCACGTTAAACCATGTGGAGGGCCGGATACGGCCCGTGGGCCGTAAGTTGCCCAGGTCTGATGCCGCATAAGTTGACCAACCCCCAACATAGGGCAAGAAGAAGGTAACTTGTCCCAGCTTTCATCTGATTTTTATAAAATGTATAAAAGAGTATTTTTGTATTTTTTATTTTTTTTTAAACCTCATGTAAAACACAAAACCAAATATTCCATGTAATTATGTATTTTCACAGTTAAGTTGAATAATGACTTGCATAAATATTGTGTCATGTGTATTCTGTTGATTCATGTCTTTTATTTTGAAATGTTTAGTTCCTGTTTCCCTTGTCATGTGATTCCTGTTTTCCCTCCATGTTCATGTGTCATGTTTTCATTGGTTTATTGTTTAATTATCTTGTTATCAGTTCTGTTTGTTCATTGGTTTATGTTTCCCCATTTCCATGTATTTAAGCCTCATGTTTGCCATTGTGTAGTGGTCAAGTATTGGATGTGGTCCAGTCCAGTCCAGTCCAGTCCAGTCCAGTCCAGTCCAGTCCATTCCATTCCATTCCATGTTTTTGTTAAATCATGTTTATAGTTAGGGTTTTGGATTCACTTTTGTAAATAAACTGCACTTGGGTTCTCATCATCATCGTATTCATCATTGCCACAGCCAACATTGTTACATATTGACAGACAAATCTTTATCCCAGTAAAATGTATTCATCTGAAAGAAAAAAACTTCTATGAATTACATACCATACATGCATATTAATAAATCCATATTTATAAACCCATACATTTTACTAAAACACTTTATTTAATTTTTTTAATTTTATTTATTTTTTTATGGGGGGTTGCGACATCGCCTGACTTTAGGGTTCCCCCACCTCTGAAATCCCAATTTAACCCCTGGAAGCACAATCATGTTCTTGAAAAAGGTTTGCTTGACACACAGTAACCATACAGTGAAACCCATTAATATAACACAGAAAACAATTGAAAACATTAGGATGTGTGAAATTTAGGTATAACCAAATGTGGCAAAAAGAGGAGGGACTTTATGTACACATGATTGAATCTTGTCTGACAGAAATAGTAGTGGAAACTACAGTATATTCATTCTGACTTTTCACAGAGTGAACATTTGCAATGAATCTTCATTCAGTGATTTTGTTATGTGCATTTGCTGGTATGTGCATTTAATAATTTATTTCCTTTTAACAATGATTTTTATTGAAAAATCCAATCAAATCATTAAAAAGCTGAATGTCCCTTTTCTTTTTCAGCTGCTGTCTTTGGAAATGTCATCACACCAAACAAAACAGAAGTTTTTGCTGAGGAGGGTTCAGATATTATGTTGTCCTGTAGTCATTCATCTACAGCTGGAGATTATCTATTCTGGTACCGTCAGAATGGCAGATCACAACTTGAATTTCTTGTACTCACCTTCAGTGGTGCAAAAGAAGCTCAGCAGTCTGATGTGGATCCAAGACTCTCAGTTAAACAAAGGCAACCAAACCATGTGGATCTGAAAATCTTGTCAGCTAAAGTGACAGACTCTGCTCTGTACTACTGTGCTCTGAGGCCCACAGTGAGAGGAAACCCATCAGCTCTCTACAAAAACCTATTCCTGTTATCCATTGACAAAAAGAGAGAAACGCAGAAAGATTGAAGGTTGTATACACTAGCTGTAAAATGACAGTATTACAGTATGTACAGTATGTCAGATAAATAATAGAATAAATGAACAAATAAATAGGCACAGAAATATTATTTAATTAAATATATAAATCCAAGGCAAAAAGATATAAAAAAGTAATATTCTAAAGTGAGTATTAAGTAAAGTATTATTTTTATTACAACATATGAATTTGTGACATCAGGAAAGATGAACTACATCAAATGTAATACCCTTTAGTTCACAAAGAAATTTAGTGTACACTGTAATTCAGATGACTCTGAAATGTAAGCAAAAACATTAAACTTTAAAGGGGACATATTATGCCCCTTTTTACACGATGTACACATTCAGGTGTCCCCAGAATGTGTCTGTCAAGTTTCAGCTCAAAATAACTTACAGATCATTTATTCTACCATGCCTTTATACCCCTGTTTTGTAGCCCTGTTCCAAACGGGCTGTTTTTGTGTCTGTAGCTAAATGCAAAGGAGCTGCTGCTCCCCACACCCCTTTCTGGAAGTGGGCTGTGCCTTTCCTGCTGGTGCCATGGATATCCCAGCGACAATAATTCAGGAGAACTTAAACAGTTAAAAAATTATAAATAACACTGAGAACACACTAAGTCATTCATCTTACTGTATTGTGCATAACAAAGGTTGAGTTATGAATTATGAAAAACAGCTATAGTTGTCGAAAATACCACTATCGTTTTATAACCGTTTTTGAAATAATGACCTACATGACCACTCAAGCGGGACTGTGGAGGACGCCAATCAGTTTATATCGTAACCGAAACAGAGCAACAGCTTCATTGTTATGGAATAAGGTAGTTAGGGACTAGATGCTACGTTACACAAAGCACAATGTTTTCACAACAATTGTTTTTCACACAACGTGCAAACAAGCAAATTCAGAAAGCCAAATTGCAAACATTAAAAAAGTATAAAGTGCGAAACTTACGACTTGCAAATCTGAAGTTGTGTCACAAAAAGTTTGTATCGATCCATCCTTGATCCTTAGCTTTGAAGCAAATCCAGCCTTGTGTTGACCATCATTGATGAAGCAGTCCAAGTTAGCACAAACGGTTCTAGCGAGGCGATAAATATGGTGGATTGTGCACTGCTTGCTCAGGTTTTAATGATGGTGGATCTAAGCTAATCGGGCGGATCTCTTCGTCAGCCGTGGGCAGTACCTTTCCCCTTTTGACGTCATAAGGGGCTGCAAAACTGAACGGCTCATTCAAAGACACTGTGTTTTATAGATGGGGGAAGGAAAGAAATGAGAGAATGGTCTATTAACATATTTTGTGGCTGTCTACAAACTCTGGGGACACAAAATTATGTTCAAAAAAATTTAAAAAGTGGATTTGGCAAAATATGTCCCCTTTAAAGGATTCTCGTATACAATGCATTGTGCAGGAACAGGTTTGCCACAGGGTGGCATTGTTCACAAACATTCAAAACAAACTACTGCTAGAACAAATTCTGGTTATTTAATAGAAAAATGAATACTATAAATTAAATATTGTAAATATTTCTATTAAGAAATCAAGTATTTACACTCAAAGCATGGGTTTAAAGGTGCATAAGTAATTTTCAGTTTGTGTTTCACAAGGGGGGTTGTTCTAACTATACAATTACACCATATGTTTCTCTGTTGATGCTTGGATGGTCATTCAAAATAAGCCATGTACTCTGATGAAATATACATGTTTGCAAGCAATATACAGTGCAAAAAAATCCTTATATTAAATTATTTGTTTCATCACTGCCTGGTTTATTTAGAGGGTTCTTAACAGCATAAAATAGGCTCATTTCACATCATTTTTTTTTTTTTTACATTTACTTTTACGTGTTTTTAAAATTCAAAATGACTTTTGAGTTGATAGGCACACAATGGGAATAAGCAAAAACAACAAAAAACCTTTACAAAAACTGTGGGAAAAGGATATTTGTTATTGGCTAGTTGCAAGAGATGGCATGTTTGATTTCTGTTTTACAGAGTGTGGGTATAATCACTTCTGGTTTTACACAGGGTGTTTATTAAAGGCTGTTGTTGGCCACAGCCACACTGTACACTCTGTTATTGTTTGGAGAAGCTCATTTAAAACAGCGATGAAGCCCTTCTTTCCACAGACTGCTCATCTTGAACTATGGGGACACTACAGTGTTAAAAATTGCTGTTAATTTACATCAAAAAATCAACAGTATATTCCTGTTATATTTAAATGCAGAACATTGCTGTTAATTTTGGTTGGTTAAATGACTTAGAAATAATATTACGGTATTTTACAGTATTGATTGCTTGAAGGAAAGAAAACAATACTTTACAGTATTTTTTGCATTGCATTTTGTGAACACAAAACTACAGGAAGCCCACACGTGTTTAAGTGGTGATTTTAACACGTGTTTAAGCAGTGATCTTCATCTTGTGAATTAATAGGTGAGTGCACTTTTGCTTTGCTTTTTAACATAGCCATAATACATCACATTTGCTTTCAACTCATATTGTGCTGTGAAAATGATTTGGTAGCTTCACCTGCCATCACATCCCAATATCAACTAAATAAGCTGTTTATAACGTTATATGTCTTTAAGCCCAAGATATGTAAGCGCACCGTAATTCTAGCAGGAAGACTAGCAGCTGTACATCATCGCACCATTAGCTAGGTAACTCCTAGCCAATCACATGTAAGCCATTACTTTGTAAGTTTGCTCACAATCTATCACATTGCTGTTTCAATGTGCTAACACGGCAGCCATAGTTATGGTGTCAATGAGCCAGTGGGCGATCCTCTGCTTGGAGACAGTGCTTCCTTTCCGCCACAGACAAAGAGCTGCTCAGAGATTCTAAAGCTCTGCGTGCGATCCAAATAGATGCGTAAAGCGCGCACTGGACACAGCAACGACAGGGCTGGGTCTGCCTCCTCCTGGGGCAGCGCTTGCAGGTTCACCACCTGGTCCCTAAAAGGGGTGGTGGGAACCATGGGCACATAGCCCGGTCGGGGTCTCAGGATCATGTGAGAGTAACCCAGACCGAACTCCAGGCATGTTTCGCTGACAGAGAACACTTGCAGGTCACCTACCCTCTTGATGGAAGTGAGCGCAGTCAGGAGGGCAGTATTCAAGGAGAGTGCCTTAAGCTCGGCTGACTGCAAAGGCTCAAAGGGGGCTCTCTGTAGACCCTGAAGAACTACAGAGAGGTCCCATGAGGGAACAAGGCGCCGTCTGAAGGGACTCAGCCTCCTGGCGCCTCTTAGGAACCTGATGATCAGGTCGTGCTTCACTAAGGACTTACCATCGACTGCGTCGTGGTGTGCTGCTATGGCGGCAACGTACACCTTCAAGGTGGAAGGGGACAGCCTCCTTTCCAACCTCTCTTGCAGGAAGGAAAGCACTGATCTGACTGCGCATCTCTGGGGGTCTTCACGTCGGGAAGAACACCACTTAGCAAACAGATGGCACTTAAAGGCATACAGGCACCTCGTAGAGGGGGCCCTAGCCTGAGTGATCTTGTCTACCACCGCAGGTGCCAGACATGGAGATTCCCTGAGAGAAAGAAGGTCCTTTCTCAGGGGAATTCGCCAGGGGGGAGCTGTCGCGAGGAGCGTGAGGTCCGAGAACCAAATCTGGGTGGGCCAGTAGGGTGCTACCAGGATGACCTGCTCCTCATCCTCCCTGACCTTGCAGAGGGTCTGTGCAAGCAGGCTCACTGGGGGAAACGCATATTTGCGCAGGCCAGGGGGCCAGCTTTGTGCCAGTGCATCTATGCCTCAGTGAGGGCGTACCAGAGCGGGCAGTGGGAGGATTCTTGGGAGGCGAACAGGTCCACCTGTGCCCGTCCGAATCGACTCCAAATCAGCTGGACCACCTGAGGGTGGAGTCTCCACTCTCCCCTGAGGGTAACCTGCCATGACAGCGCGTCCGCTGTAGTGTTGAGATTGCCCGGGATGTGAGTGGCTCGCAGCGACTTGAAGTGCTGCTGACTCTAGAGGAGGAGACGGGGGGCGAGTTGTGACATACAACGAGAGCGCAGACTGCCTTGGCGGTTGACATATGCTACCGTTGCCATGTTGTCTGTCCGAACTAACACTTGCTTGCCCTGGATCAATGGCCGGAACCTCCGCAGGGCGAGCAGAACTGCCAACAACTCGAGGCAGTTGATGTGCCAATGCAGTCGCGGACCCGTCCAGAGGCCGGCAGCTGCGTGCCTGTTGCAAACAGCGCCCCAGCCCATTTTGGAGGCGTCTGTCGTGGCCACAATGTGCCTGGAGACCAGTTCTAGAGGAACACCTGCCCGTAGAAACGAGAGGTCGATCCAAGGGCTGAAAAGATGGTGACAGAACGGCGTGATGACCACGCGGTGTGTCCCGTGGCACCATGCCCATCTTGGGACTCGAGTCTGGTGCCAGTGCTGAAGTGGCCTCATATGCATTAACCCGAGCGGGGTGGCCATCGCCGAGGATGCCATATGCCCCAGGAGCCTCTGAAAAAGTTTCAGTGGAACTACTGTTTTCTGTTTGAACGCCTTCAAACAGGCTAGCACTGACTGGGCACGCTCGTTCGTAAGGCGCGCCGTCAAGGAGACTGAGTCCAACTCCAAACCGAGAAAAGAAATGCTCTGAACCGGGAGGAGCTTGCTCTTTTTCCAGTTGACCCGAAGCCCTGAGGTGTGAGAGCACCAGGTCCCTGTGTGCACGCAACATGTCTCGAGAGTGAGCTAGGATTAGCCAGTCGTCGAGATAGTTGAGAATGCGAATGACCAACTCCCTTAACGGGGCAAGGGCAGCCTCTGCGACCTTCATAAAGTCGCGAGGAGACAGGGACAGGCCGAAAGGGAGGACTTTGTACTGATACGCCTGACCCTCAAATGCAAACCGCAGGAAGGGTCTGTGTCGAGGAAGGATCAAGACGTGGAAGTACGCATCCTTCAGGTCTACCGTCGTAGACCAATCTTGATGCGGGACACTCGCCAGAATGCGTTTTTGCTTCAGCATCTTGAACGGGAGTCTGTGCAAAGCCCGGTTCAGTACTCGCAGGTCCAATATTGGCCGCAACCCACCACCTTTTTTCGGTAGGATGAAGTAGGGGCAGTAAAACCCTTTCTTCATCTCGGCTGGAGGGACAGGTTCTATCGCGCCCTTCCATAGGAAGGTAGCGATCTCCGCGCAAGGTGGCAGCCTTTTCGCTCTTGACCAAGGTGAATTGAATACTGCTGAACCAGGGCGGGCGCCTGGCGAACTGAATTGCGTAGCCGAGTCAGACAGTCCGGATCAGCCATCGCGATGTATTGGAAAGCACGAGCCACGTGTCCAAGTTCAGCGCAAGGGGGACCAAGGGGACAACGGCGTTGGACATACCGGCAGGTGTGGCCTCGTGGCGGGGTGGAGCTCGAGGTGCCACACCACGTCATGGCCATGCTAAGTCTAGGGACATCGAAGCACTTACCTGGCTCCTTGTGACCACCCCCAGAACAACCTGGGACGGGGGAGGAAGAGGCCTGTCCTCATAACCCGTGGAGACTGCCACATCGGGGGCGGCTGTGTGCCACAGCTGGGTGCTCAGGGGCGGAAAGGCCACCACTGGAGCGCCAATCCTGCAAGAAAAAACCCATGTATGGTAGTCGTGGTGACGACCGTACACACCGGGTATGTGACCCAGGGAGGAAGGAAGCCGCTCTTTTGCTGTACTGTTGGGTACCGCAGCCACTTGGGCATGCGGCGAAATCAAACAAAAAAGGCAACAAAAGATTTTCCACCCGGCCCTCCTCCGGGGGATGGAGTGGTCTTTTTACCAGCTCCACGTGAGTGGGTTCCCTTGTCCCTGGGTCGCCTGTCACAGGGGCGCTTTGAGGACCTCCGTGGGTTCATAGGCACCGGCTGTGAGACGGGTGGTGTCTGCTTCCTGCGGTGGGCTCCACGCCGGGGCCGGGCTGAAGGGGCGCAGGGGGACGCCCTTGGCGATGAGCAGACGGGGTGCGGGATCTTGAGCCGTGCCGGGGCAGGATGTGCCGGATTACCTCCGTCTGCTTCTTCACCGCCGAGAACTGCTGGGAAAAGTCCTCGACGGTGTCGCCGAATAGGCCCGCCTGTGAAATGGGGGCAGCAAGGAACCGTGTCTTGTTGGCCTCACCCATCTCGACCAGGTTGAGCCAAAGGTGGCGCTCCTGGACCACTAGTGTGGCCATCGTCCACCTGAGAGACCGCGCTGTGACCTTCGTCGCTCGGAGAGCGAGGTCGGTCGCCGAGCGCAATTCCTGCATCAAATCTGGGGCGGAACTACCCTCGTGCAGTTCTTTCAACACCTTGGCTTGGTGGACCTGCAGGAGAGCCATGGCGTGCAGGGCAGAGGCAGCTTGTCCAGCAGCACTGTAGGCTTTAGCCGTCAGGGACGACATGAGCCTACAGGGCTTGGACAGAAGCTTGGTGGCGGTGCTCTGCGGGCATAGGTGCACCCAGGAACCAATCATCAAGCCGCGAGGGTTCAGGGGAGAGAGGAGGGTTCCACTATAACCCGAGGCTCGCAGCCGCCCGGGAAAGCATGTCCGTCATTTCGGCATCATTAGAGAGTCATAAAACGAATCCATGGTGCCTAAATTCCTGCTTAATTTCAAATTAGGGTTTGTAATAACAGAGCTAACCAATATGGACAACCCTTCTTTGTTCCACAAACTTAAACACTCTGTAAGACCAAATGGCCAAGTAAGATCTTGTGACCTTAAATCCTCGGCCATATCAGGAAACGGTGACTCATAAAGGAATCCATGAACGTTATACTTTCACTGAGTCAATCCTGTAAAATGTACAGAATGCATTTAGATCCACAATGTACACAATACCAAGCCTTGCTAGATAATTCTGAAAATTACTTTGACCTGTGATTACTTTTATAACTGACAAATTAATGATTATAGCCGATGTACCTTTTAAAATGTGTAGTGATTTGTAATCATTTCTAACTAACAAATCGATGATTATAATCTCTAAATTTTGTACTATTCAAGGCTTCACCTGTTAAAATACCCCGACAATCAGGTTTCTCATAACGTGTAACGTAATATTCATGTTGTAAAACCAGTGAATTAACCAGTATGACTGGTAATCAGGGATTTTTATGTTTTGTTGCTTACACGTGTAATATTTATGAAAGTATGTCACATTTAGTATGTAAATGCTTGCTTGTTTACGTAGAGAATGTTGATGACAATGAATGTCATGTCTCTTGCAACGCTTTCAAGATATAAAAGTTCATTCTTAAACATTCATTATTTTTGAGTGGGAATTTTGCACACAAAGGATCGTAAATCAACTCTGAAAAGGACAGACCAGTCGACCATGTGACTCTGAAAGTCATTTCTGATTGGCTCAGGACACCTTTTGGGGTGTGGCCAATTTCAGTTCAAATGTTTCCAAAACAGGAAAAATGTGCTTCTTCTCACTTGCTTCTGCTCTCTTGGAATCCTCTCTTGGAACCGTCGTTTGGTTTCCTCTCTTCAGCTCTCTTGCTGCTTCCTAATCCTCCGTGCCATGTAGAGTCCAAGGAAAACTCTCACTCTCTGCTCTACGGTTCAGACATCCAACGGGAGTCACGAGTCCTTCTTGCAGAAGGTCTCGCTTCATCCAGACAATAACTATCCGATCATAACAGAAGTCCAAAACATCGACAGAACGAACTTTCTACAAAGAGCCAAAGAACCAAGCAACACAAAGAACGCAATGCAACGACACACAGGTACATCTCCAGACTTTTGCTCAAAGTGCTGGTATATTAGTTAAATACTTTGGGTAATCCGATTGCAAATCGATGTAGACTCAAAGAAGGATAAACGGTTCTTAAGGCATTGTCACCAGACTCCATAAAGTTCATTTTCTCTGTACTGATAATTTATTTCACATTCTGTCACTACTCACCAACCTGTTTCATGTTTTATGTGTTAGATTAGTTTATGTTTAGAATAGCAATAAAGTTTATCTGTATTCAAAGATCATTTGACTGTGGTATATTTTGGATAAATAATCTCATCCCTGTTTTTAAAAGATTTCTCTTCAAAGCTGTACCTAAATATGTGTAATATTATTTTCAATAAGCCGTGAGAATAATATTACGCCAATAAGTGAATTAATCATAATTCCCTTATTAAAGCTAATTCCTTACAATAGAAATTGTGAGCGGATACAACGAGACGTTGTATTACGATGTTAATTGTGGAGAATTTTATAAAGACAAATAATCTAGTTATTTGTCATTTATCTAATTTATAATGGTTGTCGAATGCGACTAATTCCATTATAAATTTCCTTACATAATAATATAGAATAGGGACAGTTTAATTTAATTCCTAGTTCACACATACTGTTTCCCTACATATAATGGTGGGGGTACACTGGCACTTTAACCCATCCCGTGTACATTTAAACTACAAAATTTCCAACATATATTGGTGGTCGAATGCGGCCAAGATTTGTAAACAAATTAATTAATCATTTACATATAAATTCACTACATATAATAGTGGGAGAATGCGTGCAAAGATCTAAATTAGTTATTTGATGTAATTCGCTACACAGACATGACAGACCCCCCCCCCCAGCAGACAGCAGACCACGGGGGACCGGACAGGACTTGAGACCAGGGTGGAGCAGGCTGAGGGCCTGAAGACAAAGGCAATCCAGATGGCCAGGGCGGAGCTGGTGGATGACCCGGAGACCTGGGTGGACCAGGCAACTAGGACGGAGCTGGCGGATGGCCAGGAGACCAGGGTGGACCAGGCGGAAGGCCAGGAGACAAAGGTGGACTAGGCAGATGACCAGGAGACCAGGAGACCAGAGTGGATGGCAGGAGACCAGGGCAGATCCAGCAGGAGGCCAGGAGCAGTGCCTGATGAGACAGACATGGGCTTTGTATTAGGGCCTGACAAGACAGCATGTCAAGGTGAGATTGACGAGGCTGACGAGGCAGCATGGCATGCTGGATTCTCAGAGGGCAGAGCCACATGAGACTCAGGTGCAGGAGACTCAGGGGGTCGAGCTGCAGGAGGCGTAGACCCAGGGGGCAGAGCCGCTGGAAGCTCGGAGGACAGTGCCATTGGAGGCAGAGGCTCAGATGGTGGAGCCGAGTTCAGGGCAGCTGGGGAATCAGAGGTCAGAGCAGATGGGGGCTCAGAGGTAGCATAGCATGATGAGGCAGATGGGCCAACATGGCATGATGAGGCAGATGTGGCAACATGGCATGACAAGGCAGATGTGGCAACATGGTATGGCATGGCAGGTGTAACAACATGGCTTGGCATGCCAGGCGAGACAACATGGCTTGGCATGTCAGTCGAGACAACATGGCTTGGCATGGAAGACATGACATCATGGCTTGGCAGGGCAGACTTAACAACATAACTTGAAGAGGTTTCAGATGCTATCTCTGGGATGGTTGAGGCTTCATATGCTAGCTGTGGGATGGTTGAGGCTTCAAATGCTATCTTTGGGATGGTTAAGGCTTCAGGCCCTGGCTCTGGGACAGTAGAGGCTTCAGGCTCTGGCATGGTAGAGGCTTCAAGCACTGGCTCTGGGACGGTAGAGGCTTCAGGTGCTGGCTCTCAGATGGTAGAGGCTTCAGGCGCTGGCTCTGGGACGGTTGAGACTTCAGCTGCTGGCTCTGGGATGGATGCGGCTTCAGGTGCTGGCTCTGGGACGGACGAGGCTTCAGGTGCTGGCTCTGGGATGTACGAGGCTTCAGGAACTGGCTTTTTGACCGTGGCAGGCGTGGGCACTGGCTCGTTGACCGTGGCAGGCATGGCCGCTGGCTCGTTGACCGTGGCAGGCATGGGCGCTGGCTCGTTGACCGTGGCAAGTGTGGCGCTGGCTTGTGGACCATGGCAGGCTTGGAGGCCATGATGAGGAACTCAGAACTCACTTGTGAATATGCTTAAGTGCGTCAGTGGAGCACCGAATTCTAATGTAGAGGGAAACCCCACTATAGCAGTGCAATGTTTCTGTTGCATAACAAATTGCATGCTGCTTTCATGTCTTCTGCAGCTTCCTTGCATTAAACAGCTTTTGATCTACGTGTAAATTAGCTATTATGATTTAATATTTGCGGAAGTTATTACTCCACCCCCTAAGTAATGTCATTAATGACAGCTCAACCAACATGGTTCGAACAATGGATGTGCGACATAGTTACTAGTTGTGACTAGCTAGTTAATTTTTACAATGCTACATCGTACTGTGGTGGTTACACAGTGAGTTACGTCATTGTATGGGAAACACACCCCTGGTTGATGATGTATAAACATATTTTTTCTCCCCATAGATGTTTGATCTGAAATAATAAGTATATTAATTATAAGAATAAAATCCTTTTTTTTTTTCATTTCTTTTTTTTTTTATATTGGTTTAACAACAATATTTTATTGCAGACACAATTATTCCACTGTAACTGTCATCTACTTTCTTACACCGAATTTTTAAATACATTTAAACTTCCAGTTTCTGCCAGGGAATATGCAATTGTCTTTGATGCTATACCATCTGGACTTCTACAGTTGTTGTGTTTTGCTGAAATCATAGACTTAAATCTGAATGTTGATTTAAATTTGAAGTTAGATGGTATGAGTATTATTGATTATAAATGCAATAATAGCTTCCTTAGACATGTATGTCAGCCATGTAAGATACCACCAGCTAAAACCTTTTGGAACTCACGTTTTCTTGATATAACATGGGATGAAGTCTTCATGGTTTCTAGGAGATACTGTGTCACCAATAAGATAAAAGAAGTTTAATTTACCATATGATTATAAATTGTATTTATCCTGTAAACCAGGTTATAGGAAGATTTAAAAAATATATTGATTTGACGTGTACTTTGCAATCTGAATGACGAGAGTAGCCTATTGCTCATTTTTTTTTTTTTTTTTTTTTTTTTTTTTGGGCTGCATTTGTACAAACAAATGTTTTGGGGTGACTTTGAGGGTTTTCTTTAAGGAGATTACTGGAGTTGAGGTTACTTTGGAAGATATATATTTATTTTTTATTTTTCTATGACAAACCTTTAGAAAAGAAAATGTGTTTTGTTCTTAACTTTATACTATTATACCAAATTTTAGTTATTTTAAATGTTGAATTTTATCAGTATCTTGAAGCACTGGAGGATGTGAGAAACACCAAGGCTATAAAGACTTTGGACTACTGTAGAGCCTTGAATTTTTACCCATCTTAGTGAATTTTTTTGTGGCTTTAGAATTAGTGTCTTATCTGAGACTCTTTTTTTAAATACCTCTTTGTATATAGTTGTACTTCTGTTTTTGTTATTTCTGTTTTTTTTTTCTGTATTCTGTCTATTTTTTGTTGTTGTTGTTTCTTTGCACTTATTATATGTTGTGATAAATAAAGCATAAAAAAAAGAAAAAAAAGAAAAGAAACTGAAGCATGCACACTCTCGTGAGGCGAAGCTCACAGGCGCCTGTTTATTTGTTTTGAGTCCAAAATTGTTTTGTGAACCTTATGATTTTATTTGGTACATTTCATATACACAAAAGTGAAATAAGTCATTCTAAACCATGTTTTAAGGTTTTCATAACTGAGTTATTTTTGTTTATAGAGTCTCTTAAACGTATTATTAATAAAAAAAAATCTAAATGTACTATTTCATTTGCTAAAGAGCAGAATTTAATTGAAAAATAAGTAGTTCAATTGCTGTCCTTTGTCTTTATTCATTTATTTTTTTGTCTTTGTAACCCCTGTTGTTATGTGGACATCTCTGGTTTGTATGTGTATTGTTCTGCACTACTACTACTACTACTGCTACTACTACTACTACTACTACTAATTTATTATCACCAACTACAACAAAAGTTAGAAATATGCCCAAATCTAATTTCTGATCAAATCTGTTTTTACATTTTTTTTATTATATATATATATATATATACATGTTGTAATGATGTTATAATATGATTAATCTATTAAATTGTATTTAAAAATGTAATTAGCTGTTTTTTAAGCGGATAGGAAACGTAATGCTCATTTAATAATATGTCAGCAAGTGATGGCGAAAGACCTTCTTGATGGATAAAGTATTTTTAAATAAAGTAATTGTTTCGTATGGTGCAATTTAATTATCAGAGTGTAATATTACATAAGAGCAAAACACACCATTAATTCAAATGACAGCTAGAAAAACAGCATAACATATACAGTAGGCTGTGTAAGGTAAGAAGAGTTGCTGTATATAATTATTTTAGATTTCCATTGACATGCTTGCATTTGCATTCACATTTTAATGCAGTTTTAAAAATATAGAAACTGTGCATTTTGCGCGAGTGACATGAGTAGAGCACTTACACAAATCTATCGCTGCATATTTTCATGTGCATATTTTACTACGTGTAGTCCAAACGAACCGCTGAACCCAACAGTTGAGCCTTTAATTTTATTTTATTTCCTTAATTAGAAAAGATAATTTCCATTAACTAGAAAAGATATGACTCGCAGTTAAAAGTTTTAAACCATAACACCCAGAAATCAAGTGCACAAATGACGAATGTTGAGTTAGACTGATGTAAAAATCACATTAAATCTGACCTGGCTGTTCACACCGAAAGCACACTGGAAATAATCAGATATGTATTCGATTTATTTCCACATATAAGTGGCCCAGATCGGATTTGAAAATGTCAGATTCAGCATGCTTTTGGCTTTTCACATGGTCATCCAATTAACAGATCTGTCTCACATGTGAGTTTAAAAAAAAAAAAAATCAGACCTGGGCCACTTTCAGCTGCGGTGTGAACTTAGCCATAGACTATGAGGGAGGAGTCAAAGAAACTGTACTGTGGTAAAGATTCTTCCAAAGTGCTCTTGTTCATTGCTATATTTACAGTGGCTGTATCACAGACTAGAGCAGGAGGAGAGGATATGATCTGATTCTGGACTAAGAAAAGACTTAAATTAAATTCTTAAAGCAGGAAAGATGACACACTGGACAAAACAAGCGACCATTGTTTTCATATATATCTGGAGTAAGTATTATTTTAGTGAGAAATTATTTTTAACCTTTGTCAAAGTTTATTTTTTATTTTTTCATTTTATTCATTTTCTTTCCTGATGTTGTTCAAAATTCTATTCTACAGCTATTGAATCACAGGACAGTGTTGATCAGAACACAAGAGTTCAAACTGCTTATGAAGGTGAAGCTGTAACTATCAACTGTAGATATAAAACTCAGCTCTCTCCAACACTCATTTGGTACCAGCAAAAAGTAAATGGATTCCCTAAATACATGCTGAACAGAGTTGGTAACTTTAGAGATGAAGACAAAGAGTTCAAGGAGAGATTTAATGCAGTTCTTGACAGCTCTTCAAAATCAGTTCCACTTACAATCCAGGATCTGCGTGTGTCTGACTCTGCTGTGTACTACTGCGCTCTGCAGCCCACAGTGACTAAAACACATTCAACTCTCATACAAAAACCTTTGCCTTCTCCCCTCTTTACCCCATCTGCCAGTGTTTGGCCAAAAAGGGAGTCCTGCTCCAAACTCATTGAACATTTCCTTTGCACATTACAGAAAACTGGGATAACAGGAAAATGCAATAGCTGTATGAAACCAGTAGAGGGTGTTAAACAGTCTATTATGGTTTGCTGTAGCTATATAAGGCTGGTTTGAATATTACTTAAATATTTGTTTCATGCAATGTTTTCGATATTTGTACTTATTTATTTATTGTAAATATTCTACTTTTGTTAGTAGGCTATTTCACCCAAGAGTATAACACATTTTCTGTACATCCAAACATTCCTTATTTAATAAAAAGGCTAACAGATTCAATGTGTTTAATTAACAATTAATGATTTTTTGAATGCCTGTACCTTTTCAATAAAACCCAAAGCCATTTTCATCTTCTAAAAATACATTTTATATGTGAAAAGAAAAGAATTACATATGTGGTTCAAAAGAAAGAACCTTGAAGTCAAATTGGGAAAAATGGCCAGAACATTAATGTCATAAGAAATGAGGGACAGTCTGTAAATATGAGCAGATGAAAAAGTATTGAAGATGTTTAGTTTTACAGGTATAGACAGCATTCTACAAGAGAATCATTATTTACTCAATAAAGATGAGCTCAGTCAAGCAGATCCAATCAATCACCAACAATCACAATACTCCATTAAGATGGTTAATATGGGTGTATTTCAAAGCAAACGGCAGCAGAATATTGGAAAAGCTTTGTAACACACCAATGGCAACAAAAACATTTGGCTCATTCTGAGTCTTGACCTCTTAGGGTTAATTCTTCTAAATAAAATCTATCCCTTGGTCCAAAACTTTTTATTTTGGTTGTGTGGTATCAAATTGTTGAGAGTTATGGTCCTCTCTTCACTTGCTTCACTAACTGATGCAGACTTGTTTAAACAAAGTTTAACAAACTAGAAACTCCAGAAAGTTGAATTAGTAGGAGGAGCTTCTTGAAGTTGCAGTAACATCATGTCTTTGGTTTCTCAAGGAATCAACACTTCTGTACATCATAACTCAAACTGCAATATGTTTCTGTTAGCATTTCTCTTCGTAGCACTTGCAGGTATGTCATATGTTTGTATCATTTATGTTTATCATGAATATTAAATGTTCAGTAAAAGCATCGCAGGTAATAACCATCTGTTTCATTTGATAAAGATTTTACTAGCATAGTTTTGTAAAGCAGATAAGTGCTACATACTTGGATTTTATTTCCTTCAGGAGCTGAAGACAAAATAACTCCAGTAAGTGATGTGCTTGATGTTAGGGAAGGAGATAGAGCTATTCTCACTTGTAAATACAGTGGCACTGCTTATGGCCTTTATTGGTATCGTCAATACTCAAGTTCTCCTCCAAAGTTCCTCATAATGGACTACCAAGGGGTGATTACTGAAGCTATTCCTACAGTCCCAGGAGTCTCTATCACACACAGAAAAGAAGACAACAGTGTAGATTTGGTGATCTCTTCTACTGCAGTCACAGACTCTGCACGATACTACTGTGCCCTGGAGCCCACAGTGACAGAGAACTCATTTGCACTGAACAAAAATGATTGAGGGTGAGGGGTGTTTAGAGTGAACAGGAAGATGCAGCAGCTAAATTATGTTAGAGGATATTAAAATTGTTGTTTATAATGCTGTTCTTAAGGCAACTGACTTGCAAGAGTCACATAAAATATGACAATAACTTCACCTTATCATGTAAAAAAAGACTTTGAGATATTAAAATCTTTTAAAGTCTAAATTAATTATTTAGTTATTAAAAAATATATATTTATCATCATCGTCATCATCAAAAAAAAAAAAAAAAAAAAAATCATTCATCAATGAATAAAAAGGAGCCAGAGGCGGAACCCATTTATAATGAGTTTGAATGTGTGAAAGGCTTATTCATGAAAGATATTAATAGGTTATTTAGCTTCTCATTTGCTGGAAATATTACCACTAAACAAAATAAAATACTGTATAAGTCATTTACACAGAATTTGATGAGCTGAAGTCAACAGAATTCATTGCCACTTTACCTACTGTAGCACAAGCTCCTCCCAGGTGTCTGACCAAGTGATATGAGTTCACAACAGCTATTTCAAAGAGTTGAAGAAAGAAGAGGTGATTCATACTGTCTCTGTTTTTAAGAGTTTGTGATTTCAATTGCAAAGCATAGCAGATATAATGTCACTCTGGCAAAGGGTCATTGTGCACCTTGTTATATATATTTGGGGTAAGTAGCACTATCAAATGTGTAATTCCTTTCAAATATACTGTATTTAAAATGTATTTTCCTTGTGCTGTTTTCCTGTCCAATGGGTAATATGTCTATTGATATTGTCTTTTATTCTACTCCAGGATGTAATTCTGAGGACAGAGTTGACCAGCATATAAGAGTTCAAACAGCATTTGAAGGTAAAGATGTTACAATCAACTGTACATATACAAGTACTTATACAAACCCAACACTCTTCTGGTACCAGAAAAAAGTAAATAGATCCCCCAAGCACATGCTGAATAAATTATCTGGATCTGGATATAATGAAGAAGAATTTAAGGAACGATTTCATGCAAATATCAGCACATCTTCAGTTCCACTGACAATCCAAGATCTGCGTGTGTCTGACTCTGCCGTGTACTACTGCGCTCTGCAGCCCACAGTGACTAAAACACATTCAACACTCATGCAAAAACCCTGAAAATACATCAGCATAAATTAAAACATTATGCAATTTTAATTTAGAATAATAATTTTAATCAACGATTTCAGGCTATTTCATCTTCACCAACCTACTCTAATTTGGTAGGGTTCTTTTATTTTAAAATATTTTACATTAGTTACATTACATTTATATCCTTGACAATTGCTTTTATATCTGCAATTTACAAGAATCATTGTGCTAGTAAAACAGTATATTTAACACATCTGGATAATACCATCAAAACTGATTTTCATATGGTGAAAAATAAAACTTTTTACAGTAAACTAGGTACTCTGAAATTTTATTGAATTTGTTGGGGAACACAAGAGGGCGATATACACTTAACATTAACAGTTCTGTTATGAGATACCCAAGGCTGGTGATGTGAATAAAATGATGGTACTGTGAGGCTATTTAGCGGTACATAAAACATTCATAAGCTGAAATTTTTATTTCACTATTATAATGAAGCATGCAATGGTGAAAGCTGCTGAAAGTGAAATACAGAGTTTAATAGCAGTTATTAAACTGTATAAAATATTGGGTTCGACAGTTCCGTAAAAGTTAGACATACTCTCAATTTGATCGGTTTCACCTCCTTCAGTCACCTTTTAGATTAAATGATCAGTTGTTGAAGGCAATAATTCCCTCTGAATAATAACAACTGACTTTCATAAACTGAAATTGTGTCACTTGTACAGCATGTTCAATAAAGTGTCAGAAGAAAAGGATGGACCAAAAGCACAGTTCTGCTGTCAATAACTACTAGATTGATTTTATTTGTAAACCTAAATCTTCATCAACTTGAAGTGTAGCTGAATGATGTGTTCTCATTCACTGCAGTTTCATTGACAGATGGGAGGAGTCTACTGAGATTTGGGAAAGAGCAAACTACTCATCCAACTTAATTTGCCTATCACAGTGCAAACATGATGATTCTGTGTGCTCTGCTTCTGCTATTGCTGATTCAAAGTAAGTTTAGTTTACTGGTATTTGGCTTTTAGGTGCACAAACAATGTAAAGTTGGAGCATTGTATAATGTTTATATGCCTCTTCATTTTGTCTTTGAAATTGTTCGACTGATTTAAAAAAAAAATGCAGTAACGTGTACAATTTCTATAGGTATGTTTGATATAAAAGTTTATGGTTGATTCACAGGGGACACATATGCACAGTCAATAACACCACTGGAAAGCAAGACATTTATATCTGAGGGGGAAAATGTCACTCTGTCCTGTAAATATGAAGGAGCTGTAACCAATCTGCACTGGTATCGTCAGTATCCAAGATCCAAACCAGAGTTTCTCGTTTTCATATATCCACACGGAGCCACAAGTCAACCTCTGCCTCATCGGCTTTTACCTAAAGTTGATAAAGGCAACAGTCTTGTGCACCTGGAGATCTTTCCTGCTGAAGTAACAGACTCTGCACTGTACTACTGCGCAATGACGCCCACAATGACAGAAAACATGTTTACACTGTACAAAAACCTCCTGAACAATAAAACTTTAGTCTCATAAACAGTATAAGTTTCACAGAACACTTACACTTACAAAAGGGGGCACCAGCAGATAGTGTTGTTTGGAATAAACAACAAAGAAGTAATAAAGAAATAGAGCATATGGATTTAGATGAATAAATGGGTAAAACAAATAGCGCTACAGCTAATTTGTTGACACCCACAGATATTTTGAAAAGATCATGACAAAAGTAAATTTAAGACTGTATATTGACAACAAACACATACCTTGATAGTAATCACAATACAGTAATTATTTACTATTGTAATTTCTTTAGATCTATTCTCTCTAAATGTAGAACTATAAACACCTGTAATGATGCAGATATAAAAATGGAAGGGGGATACATGAGCAAATTCCTTTACATTAAGTCAATAAACAATAAATAACATATCTAAATGCCACAAAGAGACAAACATTAAAACATTTGTATAATAACAGTTTCTAATTATAAATCTATTGAGGCTGACCTCTAGAATAAGCTCCTCCTGTTTAAGTTCAGATGTATCACATGCCGACGCCGAAACAAGAAATGTCTCAGAACTCCTCAGTATTTTTTGAGTTGGTGATTTCAAATGGAAATCACACCAGATATAATGACATACTGGCAAAGGGTGGTTATCTTTTTATTCACATATTTGTGTGGTAAGTGGTATCATTAAATAAGTGGTTCTTTTTTCACTAAAATGGATTTCCATGAGTATGTGTGTATTTCTATGTTCAGCGGAAAATATGTTTATTGAATTTTTTTTTCTTTTTCTAATTCTATTGCAGGATGTGATTCGGATAGTGTTGATCAGAATACAAGAGTTCAAACTGCTTTTGAAGGTGAATCTGTAACAATCAACTGTTTATATTCAACAACTGATTCATTTCCATACCTGTTCTGGTACCAACAAGAGAAAAAAGGATTCCCTAAATATATGCTAAAGAAATATCCTGGATCTGTTGAGAAAGATGAACAATTCAAAGAGAGATTTGATGCAGTTCTTGACACCTCTTCAAAATCAGTTCCACTGACAATCCAGAATCTACGTGTGTCTGACTCTGCTGTGTACTACTGCGCTCTGAGGCCCACTGTGACTAAAACACATTCAACTCTTATACAAAAACTCTGAAAATGCATGAGCCTATATGAGCCCCCTAAATAAAAGCTGCTGTAGACCAAAAGAGGGCAATACTCACACAGAACTAACTAACCATTACTAATTATTTACTTCTTAAATAATAATCAAAACTTGAGTATTGTTTTGCTTAGTCTTAGTCTGTAAGCATTGCATCACTTAATTCTATTTCAAAATGGAAAGCCAACAAGAAAGATTTCATTAGAAACAATCCAATAGTTTTAAATGCAGTGGAAGCATGCACAGTAGATATAATTAAAAATTTCTGTGATCACTTAATGTTACTCATCTTTTGCAGGTGCCAGTTTTAGAACTGAATGTTGGAAATTATATTTGTATTGTCAGTATCACAAAATAAACTCCTGGATTCCTTTTGCTTATATTGGATGGTGTGAAAGAGACTAAGAACTCTGTATATCCAAAATTCACTTTGGAAATTAAATCCCCTGCCAAAAAAACTGCCAAATTGTTTTGATTAAATGAATATTCTGGGTTCAATACAAGTTAAACTCAATTGACAGCATTTGTGGCATAATGTTGATTACCACAAAAAATATTTTTGACTCGTACATCCTTTTCTTCCTTACAATGGAGGTAAAACTTTTGCAAAGTGAATTTCTACATATTTTGCATTACTAGATAGGATCAAACATCAACATCCTCTGAAGGAGATTGAATGTGATGCTTCTCCTTTTCCACTAGAGGGTGATAGTTTGTTGACCTGGAGGGGTTTACAGATGTATGTGACAACCTAGCCACCTACATTTTTGTGCGGAGCTTAAATTTCTCCATCATGAACCTTCATACCATGAGAGAAAGAAAGAAGAGTGAAAGTCTGTGACATAACTTTTCTCATAGCTGAGCAGCTCATTGATGATGATTCACTGGCACAAGGCTTTACTCATCTGTATTGTGTTCTGCTTATGTATGATAATGTGTATTACTCCACTTAAAACAGTTGAATCTAGTAACACTTTAGCTGTAATACAGCTGCTTGTGAATTATTTACTTGAGTTATTTTGTGTCATTTTGTATTTTCAGTGATCAGTGCAAAATACACTGTCCATCAGTCAGAAAGCATGATAAGCTCTGATGGTGGAATGGTGACCCTTAACTGCACATATATTTCTACTGATGTTAAACCGTATCTCTTCTGGTTCATCCAACGAGGAAAGGACTCCCCCAAATACATACTGAGAAAGGTGTAAAAAGGTGTTAAATAAAGACAAAAAGAGGTAATTATATTTGGGGCAACAAAGGCCAAATTCCCAAGGTGAACACATACCTTGACTCCAGGGGTCTAAAGACAAAAAAATCAAGTGAGGAATCTTGGTGTCATTTTGGAGTCAGTCCTTCAAAGTCACATCAAAGCAATAACAAAATCAGCCTACTTTCATCTAAAAAAAATATAGCCAGAATATAGGGGTGTTAACAGTTCACTCATCTCACAATTCAGTTCTGGTCACGATACTGATTTCATGGTTCGGTTCGGTTCAGGTTACGATTCTTTAAACAGCCTGAATCAAGAAAAGTTAAGACTGAACATTTTATTATTATTATTATTATTATTATTATTATTATTATTTTAAAGACATATGAAAAACATTTACAATTTAGAACTGTAATTAAAAGTACTAAATGTGTTTCATGTGGGGTTTCGTTAACTCATGGAAACTGAGATTTCGTTGTCATCCGAAGATTCAGCCGCTGTTTTCCAACGGGCACGAGCCTCCAAACACAAAAGCTGCTCTGCACACAGTTAAAAAGCATTCAAAGCTGTTGTCAGTTAATTCTGATCTGATGGACGAACTCACACCTTTGTTTATTTTATAACGTGAGTCAGTTGTAATTAGACATGCCAGTGTTATGGATGTCGCCATCTTTTATATGTACTTTAGTCAATGTCACTGTGGTTACAGCAGTTAGAAGTGGGCTGCACTTGTTTGTTCATGCAGACAGTATTCGAACTGCTACTGTAAACTGTTGTATGAACAGGACATTACCTCTAAGTTAATACGGTTGTCAATCCCAAATACTGACTGTGTGAACATAGCTTAATTGTCTCTCGTGCATCAGACGGACATCAGATCTCTCCAGGTTAAAAAGGCGCTTCTCTCTCCCTCACCCTCTATTACATTCACTTACATGGTTTCACTTTCAGTTCTTGCAGATTCAACTAGTAATCGCATTTTAGAGCTCCCTGTGTGCATTGAAGCGATTTCCATGTGTATGGCCTCGTTAGGACGTTGCGTATATTGGATACAGATGCTTGTAAAAAAATAAATAAAAAAAAATAAAGTCCAATCTCCACGATGCGTATTGTCACATTTTTTAACCGCGATGTATCGTGCCACGATACACCCTTACACCCCTACCAGAATAAGATGTTTTGTATCAAGTCAAGACTTAGAGAAACTTGTTCATGCATTCATCACCAGTAGGATGGACTACAGCAATGGACTCCTCAACGGCCTTCCCCAAAAACCATTAGACACCTGCAGCTCATTCAGAATGCTGCTGTCAGTATTCTCACCCGAACCAAAGAAATCTGAGCATATTACTCCAGTCCTCAGGTCTTTACACTGGCTTTCAGTTACATTTAGAATTGATTTTAAAGTACTAGGCTATTACTCGTTTATAAATCGCTCAATAGCCTAGGACCTAAATACATTGCAGATATGCTTGTTGAATATAAACCTAACAGATCTCTCAGATTATTAGGATCAAGTCAGTTTGAAATACAGATGGTTCAGGTAAAACAAGGTAAGACAGCGTTTAGCTATTATACCACCCACAGCAGGAACCAGCTTCCAGAAGAGGTCAGATGTGCTCCAGCAGTAGGCACATTCAAATCCAGACTGAAAACACATCTGTTTATCTGTGCATTTCTTCACTGAGTTCTGTGCTGCACTCACTGATTGCACTGCATCATTTTATTTCTGTATTCTTTTTCAGTTTTATTTGTTTATAATCATTTTTTCTTTACATTTATTTTGTTTATTTTTATTCTTATTTCTTGTTCTTAATTGGTTTTAAATAAAACATTTTATACATCTTGTATTTTCTTTATCCTTTTTATGTAAAGCACTTTGAATTGCCATTGTGTATGAAATGTGCTATATAAATAAACTTGCCTTGCCTTGCCTTACTGTGCCCTGAGGCCCACACTTTTACAAGATGTCATTAAAAAAACAGTTTTGGGAAAGCAAAAGAGTTAAGACTGAAATGTTATATGCAATACGCAAAATACAATGCATACATCATCAAATTTAAAAGATAAAGGCAAGCAGACAACCACAAAGTTATGCAGCATTACACGCCTTGTTACAAAACGTAATTTACCCTACACATTTCCTTTCCCTTCCAAGTCTGTTTCTTTTACGCTTTTTATTATCTTTATAAGTACCTTTTACTTATTTTAAAAATAAGTTATTGTATTGTATCAAGTGCTATTGTGTGTTTATATTTCTTGAAATGCGGCATCTATGAAACTGCAATAATATACACATTGTACGTAATAACTGAAATAAAATGTAAACAATAATGCATCATCTAAAGTATCTTGTTACTGATCATTAGTGACAAAATTATGCTTTTACTTCACAGTGTTTATAATGTGCACAGACTTCGTATTACAGTGTGGAGGAGCTTAGCAAAGTTATATAACACAGAATGGAGTACTGATTAAGCATTACACAACACTCTGAAGACCAGATTATCTGTATTTAACCTGTTCAAGCCTGTTAAGAGTGTTTCATTATGTTAATCTGTTTAATAATTTTACTCTCATCAAATAATGGTGAGGGAATGCACTTAAGTTAAGAAATAACTTACAAAGAAACCTTTTATTTGAATTTGTACAATGTCAAGATGTTCGAAACAGAACAAAAATTACTGTATATTAGTTTTGTATTAGATATATTCAAATGAATTAACACAACTGTCTTTCATTTACAGGTAGCAAAGCCAGTGATTTCATCACCCCACTTAGTGAAACTGAATTTGCTATTGAGGGTGACAGTGTTACACTCTCTTGTAACTACAGTGCTTCTGTGGTCAACAGTCTAAAATGGTACCGGAAGTATGCAGATTCACCACCACAGTTCCTCATACTGGACAATTATGGCATAACTTTTCATGCAGATCCCTCAGTTCCTGGAATATCCATCAAAGACAGAAAAGAAGCCAATATTGTGGATCTGAAGATCTCTGCTGCTGTAACAGACTCTGCTGTATACTACTGCACCATGCAGCCCACAGTGACAGGACACTTAAAAATACTGTACAAAAACAGACTTCAGTTCAGGTCTAATGCCACAAATAAATGATGTAACACACTCATTTTGACTTAATTGTGAAATTGCAATACCACAAAATGAAATACTATATATTGGATCCTATGCGATATACGTATATATACTGTATGTATATATATTCATGTTCTCTATAAAATGTTGGCCCTACCTGAATTTTGGCCCGTGACAGTGTAATTTAGACTGCCAAGATGTGTTAAATAAATACTATGCAGGACAGTTACCAACCTACACGAGAAATCACCACTAAACAGAGATAGAAATGGCTCTAATGTGTGGCCACACTATTAGATTTGCACATCTCATCTGGTACAGTTACCAACCAGCTCTTTTTTTTTTTTGAAAATAGCTTTTGTTCTAATATTCAGGGCACATCATGAATATCAGATGCAGTCAGAATTTCTCAGTGTCTTTAACAGATGTTACATCTTGGGAAAAACTCTCATGAATAATACATAAGCATGTTGATAATGAAAATGAAGAAACATATTTTGCAGGATTTTGTATAATTTGCTCTAAATACATGACAGTGTCTCTGAGCAGAATCACATAATGCTTTCCTGTGACTCTTGAAATATGACTTATTCTTTATTTGAGGGAGGAGGGGCTTACAGCAGGCCTACTTAGATCTGACATCTTTTTAAATTTGACTGTAATCTGTCTATAGCAGAGGTGATTGAATCTCCTTTACTGTGAGTGCCTGCACAATGATACTTTATTCATTTATTCTTCTTTCTGTCTTTGCATGTAAGTATTTTTTTTACTCTATAAAAATTTATTTTATTAATTTAGTCTTCATTTTATTGCAAAAATAATTGTCTTAGTTGCACAGTAAGATTTCTGGACTTTTTTCAACACTTTAATACATCTACTACATCCTTAAATTGGTCACGTGCTATTTTGTGAAGCAATTTGTAGACTTTAGAATCTCAATACATGATGCACAACATTAAAACCCTTAATGTAACTGTTTATTGTTACAAGCCTAATTAGGTTTGTACTGTACATGTCAACACTGTTTGATGATAAATGAAAGGTTTGTTTTCATTTTCAGGTGCTAGTTTTGGAAATGAAATCACTCCAGATAACACTGAGGAGTTTGCTGTAGTAGGTTCTATTGTTAAACTATCCTGCAGTTATTCTACTGCACAGTCACTTCAATGGTACCGTCAGTATCCCAGAAGAGCTCCTGAATTCCTTGTGCTCATAACTGATGGTGTGAAAGAGAATAAGACATCTGATGTAGATCCAAGATTCTCTACTAAACTCAGAAAAGAAAAACATAACAGAGTGGATCTGGAGATCTCCTCTGCTGCAGTAACAGACTCTGCTCTTTACTACTGTGCCCTGGTGCCCACAGTGACAGGAAAACCATCTACACTGTACAAAAACCTGACACAGCTGAAGGTGGAAAACCTATAAAAGGTCTATTTGAATTAAGATGGATGGTAATGAATGTAAGGGTGAAAAATAATATGAAGAAATTAATTTGAGAGAAAATATATATATATATATACACTATATTGCCAAAAGTATTCGCTCATCTGCCTTTAGACGCATATGAACTTAAGTGACATCCCATTCTTAATCCATAGGGTTTAATATGATGTCGGCCCACCCTTTGCAGCTATAACAGCTTCAACTCTTCTGGGAAGGCTTTCCACAAGGTTTGGGAGTGTGTTTATGGGAATTTTTGACCATTCTTCCAGAAGCGCATTTGCGAGGTCAGACACTGATGTTGGACGAGAAGGCCTGGCTCGCAGTCTTCAATCTAATTCATCCCAAAGGTGCTCTGTCGGGTTGAGGTCAGGACTCTGTGCAGGCCAGTCAAGTTCTTCCACACCAAACTCGCTCATCCATGTCTTTATGGACCTTGCTTTGTACACTGGTGCGCAGTCATGTTGGAACAGGAAGGGGCCATCCCCAAACTGTTCCCACAAAGTTGGGAGCATGGAATTGTCCAAAATCTCTTGGTATGCTGAAGCATTCAGAGTTCCTTTCACTGGAACTAAGGGGCCAAGCCCAGCTCCTGAAAAACAACCCCACACCATAATCCCCCCTCCACCAAACTTCACAGTTGGCACAATGCAGTCAGACAAGTACCGTTCTCCTGGCAACCGCCAAACCCAGACTCATCCATCAGATTGCCAGATGGAGAAGTGTGATTCGTCACTCCAGAGAACGCGTCTCCACTGCTCTAGAGTCCAGTGGCAGCGTGCTTTACACCACTGCATCCGACGCTTTGCATTGCACTTGGTGATGTATGGCTTGGATGCAGCTGCTCGGTCAAGGAAACCCATTCCATGAAGCTCTCTACACACTGTTCTTGAGCTAATCTGAAGGCCACATGAACTTTGGAGGTCTGTAGCGATTGACTCTGCAGAAAGTTGGCGACCTCTGCGCACTATGCGCCTCAGCATCCGCTGACTCCGCTCTGTCATTTTACGTGGCCTACCACTTCGTGGCTGAGTTGCTGTCATTCCCAATCGCTTCCACTTTGTTATAATACCACTGACAGTTGACTGTGGAATATTTAGTAGCGAGGAAATTTCACGACTGGACTTGTTGCACAGGTGGCATCCTATCACAGTACCACGCTGGAATTCACTGAGCTCCTGAGAGCGGCCCATTCTTTCACAAATGTTTGTAGAAGCAGTCTGCATGCCTAGGTGCTTCATTTTATACACCTGTGGCCATGGAAGTGATTGGAACACCTGAATTCAATTATTTGGATGGGTGAGTGAATACTTTTGGCAAATTAGTGTGTGTGTATATATATATATATATATATATATATATATATATATATATATATATATATATATATATATATATATATATAAAAGTCAGGAGGAATGTACATGTAATTGAACAGAAGAGGGTGCTATAAAACATGAATAATATCTTTAGGAATAGTCCCACTAAGTCTACTCACACTCATGTTGTTCCAAACCTGTATGCTCTTATTTTTTTCAGCAGAACACAAGGAGATATTTACACATTTCACATCCACTTCAATAACTACTGAAAACATGGATCTATCAGACACGGCTGTCTATTATGTGCTATTAGAGCAGTACTCCACTGATACAAAGTCTCTTGGAAGTTTTACAAAAGCTTGACCAAACCATTGGTGCCCTAAACAGTCCGTATTTGAACATTTCAAACCACATTTGTGCCTCTTTAGAAATTGCAAGGGTTGTTAACAACAGGAAGCAGTGACACCTGGAGAACAACAGAAAAAAAATATATATATATTTGTTGCCATAGAAATATGGTAATTTATATGCAGGATTGGGGAGTAACAGAGTACATGTAGTGGGATTAGGTATTTAAAATACAAAATATTATGTAACTGTATTCCACTACAGTTACAATTTAAATCACTGGTAATTAGACTACAGTTACATTCAAAAAGTATTTTGATTACTGAAGAGATTACTTTGCATTTTATTGTCATTTGTTTCATGTAATATTTAGTCCTTTCAGATGGAAAACATTTATACATAAAAATGATGTGATCCAAAGTGCATTTGAACAGCGGTGAAACACTTTCTTATGATGTGTTACATTCATACGAGCAGACAGAGAAGTAAGTTTGAAGTAAGTTTGGAGCAGAAGAAACAGAAATAAACCTTGTGTAAATTGTCAGCTTTACACTAAGCTAAAATGCTATTTCTAGCCATTTTACATGCACATGTTACCAGGCACATTCACATTTTTATTGTATTTTTCAAGAAAATTCACGTTGGATAATTAATTTTTTTCTATTAAGACCTTTGATATTAGGGCACAAATCATATTCTTGTTAATAATTTTTGTATTGTTTTCCTGTAAAAATATCTAAAAATCCTTAAAACAAGATCAATTAGATTGATCTTGTTTAGAAGCAACACTGCATAAGATATTAAGGTTTTTCAGAGAATGTATTTTTAACATGTGTATTTTGTCTTACTGTACTGGCAGAGTTTTTATAGTCAAAACAAGTGAAAAATCTACCAGTGCTGAAGAAGTAATCCAACGTATTTAGAATACATTACTGACCTTGAGTAATCTAACGGAATATGTTACAAATTAAATTTTACAGCATGTATTCTGTAATCTGTAGTGGAATACATTTCAAAAGTAACCCTCCCAACCCTGATTATATGTATTAAGTCTTTTTAAGTATAATAATCAAGACTGTAAATACATTTTTAAGAATGTGCATACCATTTGAAAATCAAGCCTTTACTTGTGTAACACTTATAAAAATATTATAACATATATTTGTGTATATATTTAGGAATTAATTTCATGTTATGTTAAGTGTTTGCATATTGTGCACATTTAACTATTCTCTGACCACATTCTATACCATATAACATGTCTTTTGGACAACAATGATCACTTACATTATTCTGACATTAGTATCTTGCCAATTTGCAATTTATTATAATGTATTAATATACTGAATCACTATGTGCACTTCTGGTAAGATGCTAATAGCATTTCACTTGCTCTGCACTTGTACTTGCACATCAACAATTGTAATAAAATTGTAATATATTCTAATCTACATCACATTGTAAAATTTCAAATCACAAACTTAAAATATTAGGGATCTTGTACTTTTTTTACATCATAGGCTGAATCTATGTCTGAGAGAAAGTTGTTTTGTTTTGTAAATCCATTCTCAAGAACATTTTCATTCTGAAAACTAAGAATATTGCCACGATGATCAAGAAATCGATTATTCTTAACACAACCTAAATTTTCTCTTCTAATTTATTTCTTTATTTTTAATATATATATATATATATATATATATATATATATATATATATATATATATATATATATATATATATATATAATGTAATGTTACGGCAAGGCAGAACAGGCTGAAGACAAGAACGGACGAGACGATAAAGTGAGAACCCAAGTGCAGTTTTATTTTAGAAAGTGCAATAAATCCAAAAAAGTGAATCCAAAACAAAACAAACGACTTGACTTGACATCAACAATACTTGACAAAGGACTAGAGAACATGAGGGCTATAAATACACAGACTTGGTGTTAGTACAGGAATACGACGGTAATATAGTAACCATGGTTATTTTTGTGGTTACTGTAAACGTACAAAAAATTAACCAAGGTTATTTTTTGTAAGGTTAGGTTTAGGCGTAGAAGTTAATTAACTGTGTCTGTGGGACTCTAAACACAAAAAACACACTGCAGTGATGCCCATATACTGTATGTTATTATCTGACACAGTTTGCATCAGGGTGCAATTAGTATACCATTATTTGCACCAGGGTAGGTGCAAATAATATCTGCCACTATTTGCACTGGGGTGTAAACAGCATATACCATTATTTGCATCAGGGTGCAAATAGCATCTGCCAATAATTTATGCTTTCCATATACAGATATAAATTATGTTTTAGATATACTGGGTTGACAAAAAACTTGTATCGTGGCTA
This sequence comes from Myxocyprinus asiaticus, assembly GCF_019703515.2. Taxonomy (NCBI): domain Eukaryota; kingdom Metazoa; phylum Chordata; class Actinopteri; order Cypriniformes; family Catostomidae; genus Myxocyprinus; species Myxocyprinus asiaticus. The sequence continues at coordinate 39,286,683 of NC_059348.1, read as the reverse complement.
CTAATGTTGACAACTGAATCAATTTTACTATCCAACAGGAACTCAATGATGACTTAACAGCATCATGTGACAGAGTGCAAGAAGTTCTTAGGTGTCTTTCTGAGCTGCAGTGATTCTGATACACAGCTCAGAGCACTGAAAACCTCAACAGAGAGTTGTGAGATTATCTTATTTAATATGGACAGATGCTTTCTACTTATTCTCATTATTGGAACAGGTAGCCAAAGTTTGATTATAATTTGTTTTGAAAACCTGAAAACCCTAATGTTTTAATGATTTATTTCAGCCATTTTAACTGCTTGCATTGAGTCCTGTGTTTGCAATATTATTTTGTCAACCTTGCTATCACAAGTCATAAATTATTTTATTTTGTGCTTATTGTTTGCAGGCATGGCAGCTGGGGACAATATTGAGCCAGATAAAGAGATAGAAAATATAAAAGAAAGAGAAACTGTAAAACTGAGCTGCTCATATAGTACAAGTAGCAAAAATGTTCTACTCTACTGGTACAGAACATTTTCTCATGGAGAACCTTTGTATTTAGCATATAAAGGTGCTCGATCACTGAGTAATGCTGACACCTCTGATCCTCGGTTTCAGGCAACTGCATCTGATACATCGACAGAACTCATTATTAATGGTTTAATTCTGTCAGATTCAGCTCTCTATTACTGTGCTCTAAGAATAGGAGCCCAGTGATGCAAAACATGAAACATGTCATACAAAAACCTGAATGTTTTTTTAACATTGAAACTATCAAGTGAAAACCTCAATCAAAACCACAATCTAAGCCCAGAATGTAATAAAATATGTGGTAACACCTGTGTGAAGCTGAAGGCATAAAAGTGAAGTATTTTTAATGCATTAAAAGCAAGTTTGGCTGATATATACAAGAATACCTGGGTTTGAAAGAGAAGCTTTAACAAAAATGTACATAACTGTACATACAAACTTTGATCAACTGTATATACAGTACACAAAACTGCACACACAGCTAGTGTGCACAAATCTACTTATACAAACCAACTCTCTTTTGTAAACAGTAAGTGGTAAATGAATAGATTCAATTTTAAAAGTTAAAGTTACTTTAGATCTAAGAAAATACTTTACATGTGTATGACACAAAAGTGAAAATATCAAAAGTTAAATAGAGAAAAACTTCAGGACTTTCTTTTATAATCACATTTTGCCTATGGGAAGAACTCTTTGAATTTTAGTGGTGAAAGTGATGTCATTTCACAACCTGGCCACCTTGTGGCAATGGTGATGTTGAGTGAAAGTAGCGTACTATGCATGCTAGCTCATACTATGTGTGTGTGTTGCTTGTGAAAAAAACAGTCTGTGATATGTAAACTCAACCTGGTTTATTTACATCATCATACTATTTGACAAATATTGCATGCTTTATGTATAAACCATGTTAACATAGCTGATGAATATCCTTATATTGGCTGCTGTTCTAGGTAAGTAACTACTATTCAATTGAATGATTCCTATAAATTATCATATGATATAATATAATATATTATATAATATTTCTTCCGTTGATCAACCAACAAGAGTTAAACTGCTTTTGATCATGAAGTGGTTACACTTTAATATACATACAGTCAAGTGACCAATATCCTTATCTTTATTGGTACCAACAATAAACAAATGGATTCCCAACATACAGTTCATGCTCATGGACATTGCACATACAGTAACAACATTAAACACTACACAGCAGGTTTTGACATGCATTCATTACATACATTAATCATTCATACACAATGTCAATGATATGCCATTTTATATTCTCACAGATTACAAAAATATATTACAATGTTTGTATGTTCGTTATCTGATTAATCTTCTTGCATAAAAGCATTTTCCTCCCCATCATTACAGAATAACACTCAGGCAGTGGGTGGAGCTTTTTCACAAAATGTTTAGTGTGAGAAGCTGACAGAGTGAAACAGTTATTCTAATTCTACTTTTGCCATCACTGTCTCTCTGACGACATCATGTTTCTCTTTACCTGCATAATACTTTTCATGGGTAAGAAACTGGTGTCCACAGTGACAGAAAACCCAACTAGACTGTACAAAAACCTGATATTATCTCTAATATCACATATATCCAACCCCCTTAACTGCTTGTCAAATTAACTATATTCTTATTCAAGTTGTACATCATATGTTCAATGTATTTGTTACTGACTTACTTAAATGTCCGGCATGTACAGTACCTTTTACTATTTTTTACATAAACCGAAAATACTGCAGTGACACAAGAAAAAAAAGTTATTTAACACTCATACACTAACAAGACGGCTGTCTTTTGAGTCATCTGTTTATTACTACACTGACAAAGAAGTCTCATCAGAAAGCTGACAGCCACAATAATCAGCGAGAGAGAGAGAGAGAGAGAGAGAGAGAGAGAGCGAGAGAGAGAGAGAGAGAGAGAGAGAGAGAGAGAGAGACAGAGAGAGAGAGAGACATGTTTAGTTTAGAAGGAAGAAAGCATTAACTTTAAAAACAAACAAACATTTTAGGCTAACATTAATTTAGTAAAGAATTGTTCAGGGTTTCCAAAGTTACACCAGTTTTGGAACTTTCACACTTCATCCGCAAGGTGACAGCATTGATCTCTTCATGTAAGAGTAGGTTGTGTAAGTAAGATGATTTAAATGTTTCAAGTATTTGAATGTTTAAAGTAGAGCTCTGTGAGATAAGCACAGATGAATGAAATCTTCTGTTCTGTTACCCCATAGAGTAACTATGTTTAGATGGGCTTTGATTTCTGTTTTTCACAGCACATTTTTATGGTAAGAGCATTTTATGTTTCTGTTAATGCCTGTTTAGATTTACTTTCCAAATAATTCATGTTAATGATTAATTTTTACAATATTTTTTCCAGTGTGTTGGGGACAGAATGGTTGAGCAACCTACAAGGGAAATGACTGCAAGTGAAGAAGATCAAGTTTTTCTAAAGTGTAATTATACTAGCACTACAAAAGATGTATATCTCTTCTGGTACAAACAGCTGCCAAACAGATCACCAATAATTATTTTGAGTGAATATACTTTTAGTAAAGGAACAACTGAGCCTGATTTTAAGGAGAGATTTTCTACAACACTGGACTCCACATTAAGAACAGTTCCACTGGCAATCCAGGATCTGCATGTGTCTGATTCTGCTGTGTACTACTGTGCTCTGAAGCCCACAGTGATCAAAGCACCTTCAACACTCATACAAATAAAGTGGAGCTCAGGAAGACACATTACCAATTATGGAACAACTAATAACAAGTATGAATATACTGTATAAACATGAATATGAAAACTGGTAAATCACTAAGTTTATATTACACACTGATTACAGCTATTGACAGTTATAAATAATCCCCTTCGAATTTGGATGATTCTGACATGGGATAATACAGCAGCCCAATTACCAACATAATGGATATTTGATGGCCTTTATATCATGCTTAATAAAATGCCACAAGAAAAGAACTGTACTGCTACAGCTTTCTTTTTATCATATTACTTTCATATTCTACCTCAAATGTTGATCATCCAGAGCTGTAATGATTTGAATGCTGGATTCTCATTCACTGCAGTTGCACTGACAGACAAGAGGAGTCTGCTGAGATTTAAAAAAGAGCAAACTACTCACTCAAATTAATTTACCTCTCAAAGTGCAAACATGAGGATTCTTTGTGCTCTGCTTCTGCTATTGTTGATTCAAAGTAAGTCAATGAAATTTGTCTTTTAGTTATTGGGTCAAACAATGTCCAAGAAGTAGTTTTGCATTATGTCTGGATATATACTTTTACTGTATATTTTAATTTACTTTTGCTGCACATTGTTTAAGAACAGGTTGTTTTAAATTCTTTTCTATTATGATTTGCAGGGGACACATTTGCACAGACAATAACACCACTGGAGAACAAGGCAATTGCATATGAGGGAGAAAAGGTCACTCTTTCATGTAAATATGAAGGAGTTGTAAATAACCTGCAATGGTACCGCCATTATCCGAGATCCAAACCTGAATTCCTGGTTTGGATTTATCTACAGGGAAGCACAAGTGACCCTGTTCCCCGTCTTCAACCGAAAGTTGATAAAGGCAACAATCTTGTGCACCTGGAGATCTTTCCTGCTGAAGTAAAAGACTCTGCACTGTACTACTGCGCACTGACGCCCACAATGACAGAAATCTCATCTACACTGTACAAAAACCTCATGAGCAATAAAACTCCTCATACAAGTTTATGGAAACACCCAAACCCCCTTCTTCAAGTTCTTTTTCTTTAGTGCTATAAACCACTTAATGTAATTAAATTACACCAGGTTAATCAATATTGGAAGTTTATTTAGCAATATATTACAAACTGCAGTTATATTTAACAGTGATAGAATCAGATCAAGAGTGTAAGAAATAATTGTCATTAGAACAGAAGACATCCAACAAGCATACAACAGAGAACAGGAAATCCTTCAATGATTTCCTGCATTAGCACACAGAGATGGATAATACTAACAGCTTAGAGTGCTGAAAACATTAACACAGCACTGATCTGGTACTGACCCAGCATGGACAGTTATCTGCTGCTGATTCTCATTATGACACTGTGTGTGTTTATTTATTTTTACCTCAAAGATTGTTCAAAAATCATAATGCCACATCTGACCAGATCTCAATTTCTGACTGCAGTAGAGATATTTGTCTTACTTTGTTCCACTGATGATTCTTATGCTATTTTTTTTAGGTGTGTTATCTTCGGACAAGATTAGACCAGACAAAGAAATCACTCTCATTAATAATGAAGGAGACCATGTAAAACTGAATTGCTCACATGAGGCAAATAGTGATTTTGTTTGGCTTTATTAGTACAGGCAGCAAACTAATAAAAAACTCACAATTTAATATAAATCTGAATGATCAAGGATTGGAATTAAGACCCCCTCTGATCCTCATTTTCATTTGACTACATCAAGTACTTCGTCTGAACACAATCAAAAATAAAATTAAATCATAAATGTGGAGATAAAATAAAATGTTATTCAGAACATAAAAAAAATATTCACATCAGGATATTAAAGTGTATTTATATGGTTAGTTTTGTCAGGGTACCAAAATTTCAGTAGTCGGTACCAATACCAGTGAAATTTCACAGTTCTCAATACCAATTTCGATACCACAGCAAAAATATGCTAATATGATAATGTGCTATTGAACACACCAGTTTAGTTATTTTTAATCATTTAATAGTTATTTAAATAATTATAGTTTAATGATTATTATTTTCCAGAACTCCATATTTTACATTTTAATTTAGTAGTCTTGCTTGTGATATATTGCTTAAGTATTATTATTTAAAATTACAAGTTGTAAACTCGGAATTGTATAGCCACTTTTCCACAATCAGGCCGAATGGTTCTAAGCGCGGTACAGAACGGTAACACCAGCATTTCCACTGGAGCACGGTTCGGCACGGCATGATTATAGTTCTTGGCCCGGAATTCTCTGCAACGTTAGTTAACTGTACTCAACAAGAGCCCAGATCGGCATGGAACGGAACGGTTTTGCAACAAGAACTTTTCGGCTGGATGGTGGAAAGCGGCTTATGAAAGCTCCAACTTGACAGTCATGACGTCATGTGAAAAGAACCAATAGCCACTTTTCAACCATAGGGCCGAACAGTTCTTGTCACAAAACTGTACCGTTCTGTGCTGATTCAGGCCAGTTGGCTTGGTTACGCTTTCTTTTTCCACTGTGGTGCCATGAAATTAGTAGAATGTACGTAACAGATCTGCGTGAGAGGTAAACATTGGAGCGAGTGCTGCGCGCTATGGAGGATGATCGCATATTCCAGTTTTTAGGACTGTTTTTTCCCTGGTTTTACTCTGCTAACAAACAGCAAAGACACGGACCATGTCACAAAAAGGAAAGTAAAGAGAAAAAGGCACGAGGTACCATTATTTGTGGAAGGCTTGTGTTTGCCACCGTAAACAAACATGCAGAAGTGTAAAAGTTCCCAGACTAGCTTAATAGGATATTTATTGACAAAGTATTATATAATTATTATATGAAAATATTTTATGAGAATATATTGATGTATTTTAAGTTTAAATGAGCTAGTAATCTACTTTCCTGACGAAAAAGACTTGTAAAAAAAAAAAATTTAGGCTACGATACTAGTTAAACCATCATAATAAAATCATGAAGATATACTAAACGAGTCGCCAGGTACTAAACCCACTCTACCAGCACGGTTGAGTTCAGTTAGCTAACCATGACGAGAATTCCGGGCCAAGAAGGGTTTATAATCGTGCTGTGCCAAACTGTGCTCCAGTGGAAATGCTACTGTAACCGTTTCGTTCCATATTCAGAACCATTCGGCCATATGGTGGAAAAGCAGCTAAAATAGCAATGGCTGAAACAATTAAAGGTAGTGAATATATTTATGTTTAATATGCTATTATATTATTATGCCGTTGATGCCTGGAGCATTTCTTTTTGTTCTTAAAGCATATAGAGGTGAATAACTGACGTGATAAACATTTTACTGTTATCAAATACAAAGCCGTGTTGGCGTTATAAATGTTTCTATGGAAACTAATAACTGACAAGATCTGAGGACGTGAAGGGCTCCGAGTAGAACCTCTGAGTTCCCATCTTGTAATTACAGTAATTCCTACATAACTTGAATGCACCATTATTATAAATCGTGCTTTTATTATGATGCGTGTTTTTTTGCTGGAAGCTTCACTTTTCCAGATAAACAGTTCACGTCACCACAGTGTGATCAGTGAATTTTAAGTCACGTCTGAAAGCTCATCTCTTTACACTGGCCTTTGAGTCTGACAAATTAATTTTAGATTACTGGTGTTTGTGTATGTGGTAATTTTGAAATGTTGTTATGATGTTTTGTTTTACATTTTATAACTGTGAAGCACTTTTGTCAGCTCTGTTGTTTTAAATGCTATATAAATAAAGTTGAGTTGAGATTAAAGCGCAAATGCTGTGATTTAATTATATAAATAAATAATCTACATGTAATATGTGCTTCACAGTGGATTAGTAGTCTGCTCTGTCATCTGATACAACGTGAATGATTCTCAGTGTCTGTGGAGTTCACATTCAAACATTCCTCTAAATCTGGCATATGTAAACTTTCTGTTTCTTATATTTTGAGCAAGGAAGGACAGCTATACTGTATGTCATAAATATTGAAGGGTAAAATAAACATTTTCCTGTCACTGTATACACATGAATAGAATGTGAATGTACGGTACCAGTATGTATGATCATTTGTGTTTAAGTGTTGAAAGTGTATTCTATCTAATGTAACCTTGTTGGCACTGGACACATGTTAAATCTTGTTCTGAGTGTGGTATGGAAGTTTTGTCATCCCTGCAGAAAAAAAACCCAACATGGTTTGGTGGTCTTAGCTGGTTAAGGCTGGTCTTTCAGACTGACCAGCGGAAAAGTGCCCCAAAACTCTCTAAAACCAGCCAACAGACCAGTCTGATCAGGCTGGTAGACCAACATAGGCTGACCAGCTTAGGCCCAAAAGGGATAGGTAGCCTATAATAAGGAACACTGACTGAATATCTATGACCAGGGTTGGGGAGTAACAGAATATATGTAACGGATTACATATTTTAAAATACAAAATATTAGTATTTGTATTCCACTACAGTTACAATTTAAATCATTGGTAATTAGAATACAGTTACATTCAAAACATATTTTGATTACTGAAGAGATTACTTTGCATTTTATTGTCATTTGTTTCATTTCTTTCAGATGGAAAATATTTATACATATTAATGATGCCATCCAAAGTGCATTTGAACAGCGCTGAAACACTTTCTTATGATGTGTTACATTCATACGAGCAGACAGAGAAGTAAGTTTGGAGCAGAAGTAGAAATAAACCTTGTGTAAATTGTCAGCTTTACGCTAAGTTAAAATGCTATTTCTAGCCATTTTACATGCGCATGTTACCAGGCACAATAATATATTTTTGTTTTCAAGAAAATTCATGTTGGATCATAATTTTTTTCTTTCTAGTTAGACTTTTGATGTTAGGGCAAAAATCATATTCTTGATAATAATTTTTGTATTGTTTTCCTGTAAAAATATCTAAAAAGCCTTAAAAAAAAAGATCATTTTGATTTATCTTGTTTAAGAAACAACACTGCATAAGATATTAAGGTTTTTCAGAGAATGTATTTTTAACGTGTATTTTGTCTTACTGTACTGGCAGAGTTTTTATAGTCAAAACAAATGAAAAAATCTACCAGTGCTGAAGAAGTAATCCAAAGTATTTAGAATACATTACTGACCTTGAGTAATCTAACGGAATATGTTACAAATTACATTTTACAGCATGTATTATTTAATCTGTAGTGGAATACATTTCAAAAGTAACCCTCCCAACCCTGTATGACATACTGTATGTTTTGAAACAGAAAGAAAAAAATGACAGTAAAAAAAAAAAAAAAAAAGTCCTGAAGAGGGCACTGTAAACACGTTGACAATACTCTCTGGAATTGCTTCAAACTCCTCTCCCATGCTTTTAAACACTCCATTGCTCACTGACAGAACTGACTGTCTTATTTTTCTGTTCCTCTTGTTTCAGACACCACATAAAAATGATGACACTTTGGTTGTTGAAGTTGTTCATTTTTGCATCAATTTGTTGCGGTAAGTAGGACAAATGTATCATTTCCTAATTATTTTAAACAGTTTCTTAGCACAATTAGAGGCCAAGTTAAAATTGTTTTCTTATGCCTTTACAGAGTGTCATGGAGAAGAGAAAGTTGATCAGCCAGAACAACAAATCACTGAGTTTGAAGGAGGATCAGTAACGTTACAATGTAAATACAAAACAGCTGCTGGACAAACAGAGTTCTTCTGGTACATCCAGAGAGCAAATGATTTTCCTAAGTACATCCTGAGGAGAAATACATATGGAGCAGGAGAGAATGGCACAGAGTTCCAGGAGAGATTTCACTCTGAAGCGATAAAGTCATCAGAATCAGTTCCACTAACAATCAAGGATCTGCGTGTGTCTGATTCTGCTGTGTACTACTGTGCTCTGAAGCCCACAGTGATCACAGCATATTCAGCACTCATTCAAAAACAGAGGAAGCACCTAATCTTATGACATGGTGTAAATCCACATTCCATTGACTTCTGTTAGCTCACATGACAAGAACATACATATTATTTAGAGAAACCTTTAAATTAAGCAATTAAAAATATTTTCTTAATTCTTGTAGTGGTACAGTATGCAGAGTGAATTTGATTGACTGAAATTTGTTGTAATAAATGTCTAAGTGCACTAAGTTATCTTTGTATTCTTGTGTGAAACATCTTTAAAATTTTTAATTTTGTAACCAGCATTTGTATATCATATTTATTGAACTAAGTGTAAATTTGTCTTGTGAATATGTGACAGACAGGATGGTTATGTCACTAACAACAAACACCCATACATATGTATGCAATAAACTACCTCTCTAGTGCACTTTTCAAACTATTTGTTTTCAAAAGCAGTTATTAAATAGCACATTCTTATAGCATTCTAAACTAATTTTTAGAGGAACTAATGATCCTAATTTAAGGGATGATTTAAAAAAACAATACTCTTACAGTTAATATAAAATAAAACAAAATAATCTAAAAATGATTTTTAAATGTAATATAAATTGTAATGCTTTTAGGAAACCAGAAGATGGTTAGATGCACCACATATTCTGTTGAACACAAACAAAGATTTTTTGAAGGATGTTTGAGGTGTTTTTAGTCCATACAATGTAAATCAATGGGGTCCAAAACTTAAAGTATAAAGGTAATCCATATGATCTGAGTGGCTTAATTAGTGTCTTCTGGAGCGAAATGATAGCTTTGGGTGAGAAACAAATCAAATATTTCAAAAAATCTTTGTTTGTGTTCTGTAGAAGAAAGAAAGTGTGAGTGAGTTTGAGGCGGCATAAGGGCAAGTAAATGATGAGAGAATTATGTTTGGGTGAACGTTTCCTTTAAACTATTCCCTCTCAACAATTTCCTCTTATGTATCTGTGTCAGTTACTTAATTTATTGATTGCTCAATGTATTTTCTGTGTGCAGGGTTCAAGACAGTGTTGAACAGCCTTTAAGAGAAAAAATTCTGGGAGATCAAATGACTTTACTGTGCAGATACACTTTTTATACACTTTGTGCAGCAAATGCATATCTATTCTGGTACAAAGAGCAATTCCAAACAGCACAGGCATAGATTTAGGTAGGGATGATAGGGACATGTTCCTATCAACTTTCAGAGAATCAAAAATGTCTTGACTAACTTTTGGGCAGTTTTACCACTTAGGAAACACTTAAAATTTATAAAATGCTTTTTATTTCCATTTTAATGACTATTAAAAATTCTCAGTATCATTAGTCATGTGTAAATTATTGTCCGACAGCTTCTGTCGCATAAAGGTGTAGTCACGTGGCACCTGTTACTTTTCTCAGCCCTGTTCAGGATGCACCAATCACAGTCGTTTGTGATTACGGTGTATTTCCATTTGTATCTTTGGTCCAATCCTTTGAACTAGTAGATTTAAACCAGCATACTTTTAATGTACAATTGTTTCCTTTCAAAGACTAAGTCAAAAAAGGGCCTGAGTTTTGTATGCGGCCCAATGGAAGATTCTGCTTTACTGGCAGTAAGTGCCCTCTTGAGGAAGACACATTTGAATTTGAGTGACTATGCCAGGTAAGAGGGTGGATTAGATGAGCAGGATTTTAAAATGCTAGTATAACTGCACAGACAGCCAGTGGGGCTGCACGATATATATATATATATATATATATATATATATATATATATATATATATATATATATATATATATATATATATATTTTTTTTTTTTTTTTCCGGTATACAAATTAACTTGCAGTATATGATTTTAATGCATTCATCTGTAAAGTTTATAAAGATACAGTGAGCAGAAAATTTTAGGCATGCATCTAGTATGTGTGTGTTTCTATGACGACATAGGTGGGTGTGTGAGAGAGTCGAGCAGGTAGCTCATCAAAATGAGTCAATATACAGTGTCAATGCATAGATGTTAAAAATGTTTACTAATATTTCATATTTTCTGCACACAATGTATAGCATACATTTAGCCAATGCATGTTTTAGATAAGAAAAGTATTTTTTTAGACCTTTGTGATCAAAATAGTGCCAGTAAAAAACAGGCTAATATTTTATGGAGTGGCAGAGGAAAAGAAAATGAGACTTGTTATATGCAGAAATATTGTGCCTATAGACATTATACTTTCTTGGATTCTTAATATCAACATTTTGAATAATGTCCTCCTTGCAGTATGACCCTACCAACATCTTTTGTAAATATTTTGCATCATAAAATGCTTTATGTTTTACAGAATGATTAGAAGATATGGTTTTGAATTTACTGAGCGAAACATTCAAGAGAAAATGTGATTTGTTCTATTGGAGAAGCTCCAAAAACTACTGTTTGCAGGTGTGATGGCTGTGGACCAGTGCTGCAAATGTCATCAGTAGAAAAGGAGAGCCTGTGACACTGAACTGCTCATATAATACAAACAGCAGTTATGTTACGAAGTAACAATTGCTGTTTGTATTACTTAATTATGTACTTCACTGCATGGTATAGACAGTATCTTAAAGTAGAAACTCAGTATTTAATTTGGAAAGATGCCCTGATATGGAGTGGTACTGGGACCCCCTCTGATCCTCGGTTTCAATAAACTACATGACATACATCCTGTAGCGAGGACGCCGAGGCAGGGGTGTTATGATCCATATACAGTTTTAATAACAGTATAAATAATAAAACAAAGTAACAAAACAGAGAAAACAAAAGGCAGGCAGTGGTTCGGTACACAGGCAAACAGTCCAGAAAGGCAAACCAAGTAAATCCGATAGGCAGAAGGGTAATCCAGTAAACAGGCAATAAATCCACAAAACTCACAAGCAGGCTGGGAAATATAAGAAACAGGCAGGAGTTAAAACACAGGGAAAACAGGATGGGTAAATAACGCTCAGAAATGTTGACAAGGCAAACAAGACTTCGCACTGAATGCGAGAAAATAGGGAACTTAAATAACCAGAGTTAATGTGTGAGAGTAATCAGTCCGAGCGGAGGATTATGGGAAATGTAGTTCATGAGATGTTAATACTCCGGGGATGGTGACCTCTGACGGCTTACAGGAGAGGTTGCAGGCACCCCCCCCCCACCCGCGCGCGAACAGCTCCTGACGTGAGGAGGTTGTCTGCGTTGGGGTCTACCTCGACCTCTGGGAGCGGGACGATTAGGAAAATTGTGATGGAATTCAGTGATGAGAGCAGGGTCTAGAATGTCCTCCGAGTTCGTCCAGGAATGCTCCTCAGGGCCGTAGCCCTCCCAGTCAACCAGGTATTGAAGCGTCCGACCCTGGCATTGAGAGTCTAGGAGCTTGTGTACCCGAAAAGCTTCCTCTCCATCAATGAGGAATGGAAGGGGTCTCTGGGGGACTTGAGGGCCCTCCTCTCTCGGAGACGTCGCGGGTTTGAGCAGGGAAACATGAAAGGTGGGGGAAACATGGTAATTAGCAGGGAGCTGGAGTTTGAATGATACAGGATTTATTTGACAAAGAATCTTGAAAGGACAAACATACCTGGGACTTAGTTTCTTGCACGGGAGTCGCAGACAAAGATCTCGGGTAGATAGCCAAACCCATTGTCCAGGAGCATAGTTAGGGCCAGGGCGCCGATGAAGATTGGCCTGTTCACTCTGTCGGCGAATGGCATGCTGTAAGTGGACGTGAGCTTGATCCTAGATAGCCTCGCTGCACTGCATCCAGTCGTCGACTGCAGGTACATCGGATGGCTCCCCGGACCAGGGAAAGAGTGGGGGGTTGAAAACCTAGGATGCACTTGAAAAGTGTGGTTCTGGTAGCTGATTTGAACAGTGAGTTCTGAGCATATTCTGCCCAGGGCAGGAAACGGCTCCAGTCATGCTGGTTGACTTGAGAGTAGGCCCAGAGGAATTTACCAAGGTCCTGATTTAGATGTTCAGCTTGACCATTGGATTGAGGATGGTAACCAGAGGTTAGACTTACATTGACGTTGATCAATTTGAAGAATGCAGACCAGACTCAGGAGGTGAATTGGGGACCACGGTCAGAGACAATGTCTTCGGGTAGGCCATACAAGTGGAAGACGTACTGAAACAGGTTCTCAGCACATTCCATAGATGAGGGGAGCTTGGGCAGAGGGATGAATCTACAGGCCTTAGAGAAGTGGTCCACCATGGTTAAGATGGTAGTAAAACCTTGAGAGTTGGGTAGATCTGTGACGAAATCTACAGCGATATGGGACCAAGGATGTCGAGGGGCAGGTAGAGGCTGAAGGAGACCAGACGGGAGCTGTCGAATAGATTTAGAGGTGGCACACACATTGCAGTTTTTTACATAGTCAGCAACCTCAGTTGCTAGGTTCTCCCACCAAAACCGGTTTTGCACTAACCTGCAAGTAGCTTGAGTGTCCCGAGCAGGCCGAGTCATGAACCCACTGTAGTACTCTGTTGCGTAAGGAGTTGGGAACAAAGACCTTATCTGGAGGGCAGTCAGCGGGAGTGGGTTCTTGGTTCTGAGCTTGGGTGATGTCTGCCATTATGTCCCATTGTACGGGAGTGACAATGAAAGTAGGTGGGATAATGGAAGTCACAGGGTTGTTGCCAGTAGTGGACCCATAAATACGAGACAGGGCTTCGGCTTTGGTGTTCTTGGAGCCAGGTCGAAAGGTGATGGTGAAATCTAACCTGGAGAAGAAGAGGGACCATCGAGCCTGATGAGGATTTAAGCGTTTAGCAGACTGAATTTATTCCAGGTTGCGATGATCCGTGATTACCAGAAAAGGATGACGAGCTCCCTCTAACCAATGTCTCCGCTCCTTGAAAGCCACCTTCATGGCTAAAAGTTCTCGGTTGCCGACATCGTACTTTCTCTCCACAGCAGATAACTTGGATGAGTAGAAGGCACAGGGATGAAGTTTGGTGGGAGATCCTTGTTGTTGGGAGAGTACTGCACCAACTCCTGAGTCAGAGGCATACACTTCCAGCACAAAGGGTCGAGTGGGGTCTGAATGATGGAGAATGGGGGCAGTAGTGAAGAAACGTTTGAGGTTATCGAAGGCTTGACGAGCAGGGGGTGTCCAGTTAAGTTTCTGAGCTTTACCACAGAGCAGTGAGGTGAGTGGAGCAGCCACTGAGCTGAAACCTCAGATGAATCATCTGTAGAAGTTGGCAAAAAAAAAGAAAGCGCAGTTCTTTGACTGACACAGGCAGTGGCCACTGCAGCACGGCTTGTACCTTCTAAGAGTCCATGATGACCCCCCTCAGGAGAGATGACATATCCCAGAAAAGAGATGGTAGGCTGATGAAACTCACATTTCTCTATCTTGGCATAGAGTTGATGTTGTGGTTGAGCACCTCTCTGACATGTTGAATGTGCTCGTCGAGGGAAGAAGAGTATATAAGAATGTCATCTATATATACTATAACCCATTTGCCAATGAGATCGCAAAATGTGTCATTTACAAAGGCTTGGAAGACAGATGGACTATTGGAAAATCCGAAAGGCATTACCTGGTATTCATAGTGGCCAGTGTGTGTAGAAAAGGCAGTCTTCCATTCATCCCCCTCCCTGATGAGGATTAAATTGTAGGCATTACGAAGATCCAATTTGGTGTAGATCTTGGTGTCTCATAACTGCTCTAACGCTGCTGGTACCAGAGGGATAGGATAGCGATATTTGATGGTGACTGAGTTCAGGCCTCGATAGTCAATGCATGGACGAAGACCCCCATCCTTCTTTTCTATGAAGAAGAAAGCAGCAGAAACAGGAGAAGTGGATGGTTGAATGAATCCTTTTTCAAGAGATTCCAAAATGTACTCCTCCATGACTTTAGTCTCAGGTTCATCCATCTGCGTGGAGGAGAGGAGCCTGGCAGAAGGTCAATGGCACAATCGCAGGAACGGTGAGGAGGAAGCTGAGTAGCCTTGGCTTTGCTGAATGCCTCCTGGAGATCCGAATAACAATGTGGTAGGATCGAACTCTCCTTTTCAGGGAGGATTGTCGTGGTGCTAACAGGAGGGAGAGAGATGGGTTCAGGAAGGTTGAGGCAAGACTGGAAACAGGAAGCACTCCAATGAGTGATTTGTCCATCGCTCCAGGAGATCTCAGGGTTGTGAAGTCTCAGCCATGGCAGGTCAAGAACCATCTGGTTCTTAGGAGAGTGAGTGATGAGGAACTGAATTTCCTCATGATGAAAGAGTCCAACTCGAAGACGAAAGGGTTGGCTGATTTGTTGAATCTTGCCAGAGCCCAGGGGTCGTCCATCTAGCACTGAGACATGTAAAGGTGGGACACATGGGACAAAAGACATTAAGACTCATGGCAAGAGCCAGGTCAATGAAGTTATCTGCAACCCCCGAATCTAAAATGGCAGACAACTGATGTTCACTGTTTTGAACATGCAACATGAGAGAAAGTTCAAACTGTTCAATAAGAATTAAATTTGGAAGTTCTGAACTCACCGCCGCGAGTTGGGCAGGCAGCCAATAAATGTCCCGACTGTCTGCAGTAGATACATAATATCTCTCGGAGATGGTGTCGTCATTCCTCAGAGGAGAGAGAAGAAAGACCCACTTGCATGGGCTCATGATGACTGGTTGCAGCAATGTTAGAGTGAAGTGACTGTGAAGAACTGACTGGACGACGGGCTTTAATCAGATTATACAGGCGAATGGCTTGTTTGATGAATTCATCGAGAGATCTCCCCTCAACACGACATGCTAGCTCAGATTGAAGATCAGGATTTAACCCCTGACGGAACAACAGCTTCAAAGTGTTAACGTGCGGAAGGATAAGGCGAATTCAGCAACAGACTTCTTCCTCCGTTTTAAACTCAATAGAAGTCCTCCCGGGTCCTTCCCACCCTCAGAATGCTCAATAACCTCTCTTAAACAAGTTAGGAAGTGAAACAAGGAACACTTTAAAATGCTTTCATGACTCCAAACTGCCATAGCCCAGTCTAGTGCTTTTCCTGACAGCAATGTTACAATGAAGGAAACATGAGCTTCATCAGTGGGATACATTAGAGGTAGTTGAGACAGAAAAAGCTCACATTGTAAGAGAAATCCTTGACACTTACTGGGTGATCCTTCAAACTTCTCAGGAAGCAAGAGTCGAGGATAAACAACGGTTGCAGAGTGCATTGTGCTGCAGGCAGAGT
Organism: Myxocyprinus asiaticus; assembly: GCF_019703515.2. NCBI lineage: Eukaryota > Metazoa > Chordata > Actinopteri > Cypriniformes > Catostomidae > Myxocyprinus > Myxocyprinus asiaticus. The sequence continues at coordinate 39,270,372 of NC_059348.1, read as the reverse complement.
TGTTAGTGGAAACCCCCTTTCCAGATACTTGCGGGTTTGGCTGCACAGATTTAAAGAGTTCTTCTGTGATTGAGGTGAGCTTGCACAGCTGCTGATGGTGATTAAGCATGGCTGCTTGTGCTGAAACAAGCACGTGTAACTGTTGGAAAGCTGCTGGATCTAAGTCTGGCGAAGTCTTCTGTAGCGAGGACACCACGGCAGGAGTGTTAAGATCTATATGCAGTTTTAATAACAGTATAAATAGTAAAGCAAAGTAACAAAACAACAGAAAAAACAAAAGGCAGGCATTTACTGTGACAACACCTGTGTGGATACGATTAGGTTAAAAAGAGCTATAAAATGAAAGTTGGTAATGAAAGTGGGAAAGTAAGTGTTCTGGCCTTAGACAAATAATTCACTACTGTGTTAATGTGTTTAACAATCCCAAGAAGCCCAACGTTTTTCAATATACAGCACATTAATAACAGTGTGAAACAAGTTCTTCTGATTGATAGATATTTCACAGCCAAATGTGTGTGTGTGTGAATGTGCATTCAATACTGTTTCAATACAATTTGATAAAAAACAAAGTAAAAGAATAAACCATAAGTTACTTCACTTATAACTGTCACCAATAAGAATTAAAAGTAACCAATTTCATTGCTGATATGGTGACTGTGGACCAGACATGTGACTTCTGTTCAGATTGTAAACTGTGACACCTCTGGCTGTGTCATCCATGTCCCATAAAGATAAGCTATTCATCTGGCACAGGTGACACAATCCCTCAACTGACACTACTCAGTCTGCTCAACAAGTTTGCTGATCTTTAAAAATGACGTTGTCACGAAATACATGAATTCACCACAGGGTGGCAGCATATCCCAAATCCATAATGCCAGGGTGTACCACTTAAGGGCTTGAAAATATGGTCACAAGTGTGAAAAGAAAACAGACAGCTACAGTAAAGACAGAGAGGCACATTAGTTAGAATACATATAGCCGAATATTTAGTTAGATAACAAAGAATATACATATATTAGTAAAGTTAGAAAATATTCTGCCTCTTTAACTCAATAATGGCAAAATGTGTGATTATTGCTCTAATCTTAACAGCACATGATTTTGGTAAGAACATTCTTTCATTGTTTACACTTTAGTATGTGTCTGAGTTACTCAATATATGTAAATTATTAATGGTTAAATTTATATTTTCAGTGTGCTTGGGGCAAGACCTGATTGAACAGCTTTCAAGTGAAATTACTGGAAATGATGGAGCTCAAGTGACTTTAACGTGTAATTACACCAGCACTGATACAAATGTATATCTCTTCTGGTACAAAAAGCTACCGAACAGATCACCAAGATTCATGCTGAGCAAATATGCTTTTGGTGAAGGAACAACTGAGCCTGAATTTAAGAAGAGATTTTCTGCAACACTGGACTCCACATTAAGAACAGTTCAACTGACAATCCAGGATCTGCGTGTGTCTGACTCTGCTGTGTACTACTGCGCTCTGAAGCCCACAGTGACTAAAACACATTAAACACTCAGACAAAAACCTGCATGAGATTCATGGTGGTCTTACCACTATTTTGTCTCCTAAATAATATGCTTTGTATTTTTTGAACCTGCTTCAATACAGTACATGAGAAGATGAATATCTCTATAAATAAATATAAAATAGTATTTTTTTATAATTATTTGATTGTGTAATTTGTCCATTCCTTTGTTTTTAATGATGTAGGCTTCTCGGAATTTTAATAGTAATAATATAGTTAGAATGTCACTGATCACCACTGATAGTTATAAAAAACATAATTATGCAAAAATACTGAACTGTTAAGACAGAAAAAATGTGAACTGACTTGGGCCATTCAGGAAACTGTAACTGATAAATTTGTGAATATTGTTAACATGCATCAACTGTAGCAAACCAGTAGAGGGAGACAAATAATTGTCATTTGCAGTAGCTTGTTAAAACGAGGTTTGTTGTTTTCCTTGTTCCACAGAAAAAAAGAAATTCATATGGGTTTAGAACAACATGAGAGTGAGTAAATGATAGAATTTCCATTTCTCGGAGAGCTATACCTTTAGTATGTTAAACAGGGGTAATAATTTATGACTTGCATTTATTAGATATATTGTATTGACACAACACTTTGTACTGTATCGTGTATTGGCTACTAAGGTTAACAATGGAATTCATTTTACTATCAGTCATATTCAACAGGAACTTAAGGATGACTAAACAGCATCATGTGACAGAGTGCAAGAAGTTCCTGGGTGTCTTCCTGTGCTGCAGTGACTCTGATACACTCAGAGCACTGAAAGCCACACAAAGAGTTATGATTCAACATGGTTATATGCATTCTACTCATTCTCATTATGGGAACAGGTAGCCAATGCTAATAACTGGGTCATTGATGAAATGATGCACATAATCCACTTCAATAACTGTCTGGTTTAGTTCAGCTACGAACTCAGACATCAGAAGACTACAAAGGACAGTTCGGACTGCTGAGAGGATTATTGGTTGCCCCCTGCCCTCCTTTCAAGAACTGTTCACTTCCAGGGTGAGGAAAAGGGCTGGAAAAATCACTCTGGACCCCACTCACCCTGCCCACTACCTTTTTGAAATGTTGCCTTCTGGCCGGTGCTACAGAGCACTGAGTACCAGAACCATCAGGCACAAGAACAGTTTTTTCCCTCAGGCTATTCATCTCATGAACAGTTAAAACTGCCCAATTGAGCAATAACTATGTGCAATAAACAGCTTAGTCTATTTAAATTTATCCAACATATCCTAACCCTTCTGCCATTACATTTTCTTGTATATAACAGATTTGTACATACGTATATATATATATATATATATATATATATATATATAAATATGTAATTTGTAATGTATTTCGTTAGATTACTCAATGTCAGTAACGTATTCTAAATACTTTGGATTACTTCTTCAGCACTGGTAGATTTTTCACTTGTTTTGACTATAAAAACTCTGCCAGTACAGTAAGACAAAATACACATGTTAAAAATACATTCTCTGAAAAACCTTAATATCTTATGCAGTGTTGCTTCTAAACAAGATCAATCTTATTGATCTTGTTTTAAGGATTTTTAGATATTTTTACAGGAAAACAATACAAAAAAGATTAACAAGATTGAAATCATGATTTTTGCCCTAATATCAAAAGTCTAACTAGAAAAAAAGAAATTATGATCCAACGTGAATTTTCTTGATAAAAAAATATGATCGTGCCTGGTAACATGTGCATGTAAAATGGCTAGAAATAGCACTTTAGCTTAGCGTAATGCTGAAAATTTACACAAGGTTTATTTCTATTTCTTCTGTTCCAAACTTACTTCAAAATTACTTCTCTGTCTGCACGTATGAATGTAACACATCATAAGAAAATGTTTCACCGCTGCTCAAACGCTCTTTGTATCGCATCATTTATATGTATTAATGTTTTCCATCTGAAAGGATTAAATATTAAGTGAAACAAATGACAACTAAATGAAAAATAATCTCTTCAGTAATTAAAATACTTTTTGAATGTAACTGTATTCTAAATACCAATGATTTAAACTGTAACTGTAGTGGAAACAGTTACTTATATTTTGTATTTTAAATACGTATTCCCGTTACATGTATTCCGTTACTCCCCAACCCTATATATATATATATATGTCTTATTGTGTGTTTCTATATATACTTACATTTTCTATTCGCTTTTTATTTTTATTCTATGTTTTTATTATCTCTGTTTTGTTGTTGTATTGTTTGTGTATTGGAAGCTTCTGTCACCAAGACAGAATGTGTAAGCATACTTGGCAATAAAGCTCATTCTGATTCTGATTCTAAATGATTATAATTTGTTTTTAAACATCCAAACCATAATGTTTTATTGATATTAGTCTTTACTATTTGCATTGTATCCTGTGCTTGCAATATTATTTAGTCCACCTTGCTATAACAAATAAAAAATAATTACATTTTGTGGTTGTTTGAAGGCTTGGCAGCTGGGGACAACATTGAGCCAGATAAAGAGACAGAAATAATTACAAAAGAAAGAGAAACTGTAAAACTGAGCTGCTCATATAGTACAAGCAGCAAAAATTTTCTACTCTACTGGCACAGAAAGTTTTCTCATGGACAACCTGTGTTTTTAGCGTATAAATGTGCTCGATCATGGAGTACTGCTGACACTTCTGATCCTCGGTTTCTGGCAACTGCATCTGACACATCGACAGAACTCATTATTAATGGTTTAATGCTGTCAGATTCAGCTCTCTATTACTGTACTCTAAGAGTAGGAGCCCAGGGGCCTGGGAAGCTCACCAAGTATTGATGCTGACTACCACACCTGGAGTCGTGAGTTGGAATCCAGGGCGTGCTAACTGACTCCAGCCAGGTCTCCTAAGCAACCAAATTGGCCTTGTTGCTAGGGAGGGTAGAGTCACATGGGGTAACCTCCTCGTGGTCACTATAATGTGTGGTTCTCGCTCTCGTTGGGGCGCGTGGTGAGTTGTGTCGTGGATGCCACGGAGAATAGCGTGAGCTTCCACACGCGCTACATCTCCGCGGTAAAGCGCTCAACAAGCCACGTGATAAAATGCGCGGATTGATGGTTTCAGACACGGAGGCAACTGAGATTCATCCTCCGCCACCCGGATTGAGGTGAGTAATTACGCCACCATGAGGACTTAAGAGCGAATTGGGAATTGGGCATTCCAAAGTGGGGAGAAAATAATATATGAGGTGACACCTGTGAGTAGCTGAAAAGATTATCATATAAAGTATAAAAGTAAACCAGAAACATCATAAAGAAACATAAATGGAGGCATGGATCTGATCTGTTCTTTATTTAGAAATCATTCCAGTCATATAAAGAAGATGACCATACAGTACACTGGACAAAACATACTATCATGGTTTTATATATTGGCTAATGCATTTCTAGGTTATACTATTTATTTGAATGAATACTTATGCAAAAATGACATAGATGGATTCCTTAAAAATAAAGTTAACCTTTCAGAATGTGCTACAGAGTTAAGAGAAAGAGAGCTGTTTTTGTACTGGAGATGTCTGGATATTTTAACATTTATAACATGGTTTAAATGTCAGTGATGATAATTTATAATTATTTAGCATATCACAATTACACGTAATACAATGTATTATATAAATAAATAAAACAGATGGCTAGGGAGCCAAAGAAGGGAGAAACAGTCAGTTATCATTTGCTGAGACTTCATTTTCTTTCAATATAACTCTTCAATTATGCTAGATTTTTTTTTTTAACTCTTTATTTCCTCAGTACAGATTCACTGCCAACCAATCCTCCACTAGTTCATATACTGTAAAGACTAAAAACATCAATGCATAAAAGCAACTAAATGCATATTGAAGTTGAATGTGATAAGGTCAAATCCACACGAATCCATGTTTGTTTGAAAACTCTGTTATCAGTTATTTAACATCATCTTTTTCCAAAACTTTGTGGTACTAGACAGCATTTTTTTTTTTTTTTTTTTTTGGTGGAAGTACACAACAATCTAGTCTGGATGAGAGGCACAAATGTAGTTAAATCAATATTTCATAAAATAAAAAAATAAAAAACATGGCTTCAAGATACACAAAAATCATTCATCATTTTCAAACTGCCTGTTGTTGTTTAAATGAATGCAAAGATTTTTATTTTTCATTAGAGTTTAGTCAGTAAAAGTCAGAAAAGATCTGATTTTCAAAAATACTTTTATTTTCAAAAGTGAAAAGATTGAAAATCAAATGAGAATTTCTGCTGTAAAACACCAATCGCCACTGGAAAATTATGTAATTTAACAAGGCCACCTTGTGGCAGAACCTATGGTGGTGCTGAGTGGCCTACAATGCATGTAAGCTCCTCCTTTATGTGTGTAGCTTCAGCAAAAACACACTGTTGTCACATACTTTGAAATGTAAACTTGAGTTGGTTCATTAACATCATAATATCTGACAAATATTGCCGGCTTCATCTATAAACAATGTTAACATGGCTGATGAATATACTCTTGTTGGCTCTTATTTTAGGCAAGTACATTTAATGTTAAATAAACAATTACTTCTTATGATATATTTTTAATATGATATACGGTATTGTGATGATATTTGAAATTGTTTATATTATTAATTTGACAGAATGCAATGCAGAAGATTCTGTGGATCAACCAACAAGAATTCAAACTGCTTTTGAACATGAAGTGGTTACACTTCAATGTAAATACAGCACAAGTGACCAATATCCTTCTTTTTATTGGTACCAACATAAATCCAATGGATTCCCAACATACATGCTCCGTAAACTCTCAACTGGATCAAGCAGCAGCGAAAAAGAATTTGAGAAAAGATTTCAAGTGGATCTCAACAAATCCTCAAGCTCAGTTTCTCTGACAATCCAGGATCTTCATGTGTCTGATTCTGCTGTGTACTACTGCGCTCTGCAGCCCACTGTAACTGATTCACTGTAAGCTTCATTCAAGAACTACGAGCTCTGCTACTGTATGTGCAGGAGCTTTGAGACATTACACATAACAAACATAGCTATTAAACCACAAACACTACACAGTTTTTGACATGAGCATGTAAATCCCTCATGCAAACAAACAAAAGGCTGTGGGTGGAGCTTTTACCACAAAGATTTTGAGTATGAGAAGCTGAACAAGTAAAACAGTTATTCAAATTCTATTTTGCCATCACTGTCTTTTTGAAGACATTATGTTTCTCTTTACCTGCACAATGATCCAACTTTTCATGGGTAAGACATTGATTTAAGCAATATGTTTGTTAAAAGAAAATACAATAAATAATAAATAAAAGCCACATTTAATACAATACAGATTCTGATGTCTATTTTGTTGCTTGATTAATTGAGGCCCTTTTCTTATTCACAGGTACTTCTATTGCTGATTCAATGAAACCATTGTCTTCAGAAAAACAAATTTTAGAGGGTAAAAATGTGATTCTCTCTTGTAACTACAGTGTCACTACTGGTACCTCTACTAACTCTCTCCAATGGTATCGACAGTACCTCGGGGCAACACCACAGTTCCTACTTTCTGTAACTGAATATGCAAACAGATCTGAGCCAGCTCTTCGTCTATTTTCAAAAGCTACAAAAGAAATAAAACGTGTGGATCTGGAAATCTCTTCTGCTGCCACATCAGACTCTGCTCTGTACTACTGTGCACTGGTGCCCACAGTGACTGGAAACCCAATTACTCTGTACAAAAACCATAGACACAAAATTGCATCTAGAGCACACCTATCTAACCCCCTTAAATGCTAGTAAATTCACCAAATTCTTATTCAAGCTCTTGTACTTGTTGCAGAATTCAATGTTTGTCATGTACCGAAAAAAATGATCCAATCTGCTCAAAAGTACAAAAATAAATGGAAGGTGCTCTTTGATAGGGTTTGTCATGTACCTTTCCCTTTTATTCCCTCGATAAATTGTAAAGACTGCAGTGACACAAATAATTAGTCTTTTAATAATTACCATACACTTTCAACACTCAAATAATGATTCCTTGCAAAAATTTAATTTAAACATATGTACACCTTTTAATAATTACTCTTTTAGTTTGATCTAAATTTGTCATACAACTGAAATGCATAAATTTCAAGCAGCCTCTTTTTAATATGCTGAGACCCAAGTGTGACTGCTGTGTGCATTTTCCAATTCCCTTCTTGATTTGTAACTTGTAACACCTAATGCACAAAAAATTCTAGAGCAAATAGTTTTCCTAAAAATGTATGTCCACATATTTGGAAAACGAAACTAAGTTGTGAAATTTTAAAATAATACCAAGCTGTAGAAAGTCAGATTTCTTTTCATCAAATACAAGGTGTGTTAGGAAAACACAAATCAATGATTTGACTTGATTTGACTTTTATGTTACAATGTTTTTTTCTACTTTGGCAACCAAATCTCAATGTTCTCTCTTTGCACTGACAAACAAACAAGTAATAGCCATTGCTGAAGCATTTTACCAATCAGAAATGAACATAAATAATTCTGATTCAAAGTAATGGGCAGTATCATCCAATCACTGCCAACCGTGTTAAAATAAAATTATACATTATAAATTCTGAATATATGCACTGATTACCATTGTCCCATGTCTGCCAAACATGTTGAGTGGTGCAAACATCATCTGCAGCCTTCAACTGAACTACATTTTAGGAGTGAATGAACTTAGCTGCATAGGAAGTCTATAGGATGTTCCCTTGTTCCCTAGTTAGTGAATGACTTGACCTCCAGTGTGCTGTCTGTCTGCACTGGTCTCAGAACAATTCAAAATGCACATTATTTTCATCCTAACTCAACATAAAGCCTTTGAAAGCAAAACATTTTAATCATTGTGAAAATGCATAGTAAATATAGTATTTCTAATGGAAAAACTAGCACTATTGTCCACTACAGTGGTCATTGTGTTTAACAGCGTGCCGTTTCGCAATAAATCGCTCAAATAAAATTTTTTTAAAATGGCATATTGGATGAAACCAGAGACTCGGGTTTCAGGTTTCAATGTAAAAACTTAATTAGGTTGCTTACCAAATGTACTTTTGTTGGCGTTTCTCCCAAAGACAAACTCCACTGTGATCTGCGCCATGTTGTTTTGTCAAATGACTCTGTACGTTGAAAGTTTAACACTATACTGACAGTTCAGAGACTTCTGAACTGAGATAAGTCAGTTTAAATTAATTTAAATTATGCTTTGTGTATAGCAAAGCCAAAACACAATGTCTGCGCAGTAGGATGTGGGGTCTCACAAGGTTAATGTTGCACTTTATACTCTGGGAGAGTTGCTGTACAAATAAACTCACTATTAAAATGATTTCCTTGTCCATTGTGAATATTTAGTGTACAAAGCATTGCCCACACAGGTGTCTGCCAAACCAAGCAACTTAAAAGCAACTGCAGTGCAAAGGTAAATGTGATGGAGGCACACCTCTGTTCAGCAAAAATAGAATATAATTTTATACATGGGAACACCCGAGTGTGTATATAAGGATTGTCTTTGACAACATTAAAGGTGAGATACAGGGATTTGTTTAAAAGATATCACTCATCCTGTTGTACTTATAAAAGTCACAAAAAAGGTGATAATGACAAAATGATATTGAACGTATTTGCATTCTCATGTGGCTGAAGAAGGAGGAGCTAAAGAAGTACATTATGCTGACTCTGGCATGAAATGATTTCAGCTCAGTCCTGCCACTGTGATCATGTGTTCAATGATACTCCATTCAGTTATTCTGCTCTCTGCCTTAGCATGTGAGTTATGTTTCATGTATTCGATTTATGATCACAATGAAGTATGCTAAGATTATTTTAATAATGAATCATCAGAATCAAAGGGTGCCCTAAATAAGTTTACACACTATTGAAATGCTCACACTTACATCATGAATTGTCATAATACCAGCACTGTTTTAAACTAAAAGGATGAAAAGTGACATATTGCTTTTCTTTTGCAGGTACCAGTAATGGAGATACTATCACGCCAAACAAAACTGAGGTGTTTGCTGTAGAGGGTTCAAATATTACATTATCCTGCAGTTATTCCTCCGCATATGATCTTCAATGGTACCGTCAGTATCCCAGATCAGCTCCTGAATTTCTTGTGCTCATCGCAGATGATGTGGATAAAGCTCAGAAGTCTATTGTAGATCCTAGATTCAGTGCAAAACTCATCAAAAAGAAAACACAGGTGCATCTGGAAATCTCCTCTGCTGCAGTAACAGACTCTGCACAGTACTACTGTGCCCTGCAACCCACAGTGACAGGAAACACAGCTACACTGTACAAAAACATGATTCTGCTCAGGCTGGGAAAACAATGAGCTCCTTTAAATCAATACTCAATAAGTATATATATTAATATAAATAATATAAAAAGTGTGAAAGAACATGTATTTGCACATGAGAACCCGAGTTAATAAAATTTTAAATATTTGTTATTTACAGGGATAGTGCCTTTTGGGGTTTAAATCTACAACCTTTCACTAACTTGCCCAGATCTTTAACCACTACGCCACCCTTACCCATGACCAGTTAACAGAATTCAACCTGACAGTGCAGTGATGATCCCTAACAGCTTGTATACTTCTATAATGCTAATATTAACAACAACAACAACAACAACAATAATAATAATAATAATAATTATTATTATTATTATTTTATTTAAATGTGGAGGAAATCAGTTGTGCAGAGTATTCTTACTGTAAGTTTGACTTGAATTATAATCAGCAATGACACATTCCCTCCACAATATGGGAGCAGAGAGTGATTTCACAACTATGTTGTACTGCACAGTGTACAAAATCACAGCAGATAAACATCTATAAATAAACCATATTTTATAGATTATTTTAATTTGAATTTTGTGTTATTGTTGGATTCCAAAATTACTTTTTGCCTACACAGATTCTTTCATTTCATTGTGATGTTTTCATTTTTGACATGCTCAACTCTGTTTCTATGTATAATATTCGCAAGCTTATTTTCTGTAGAAATCCTCATCTGCTACTACATTCGTCTCTCTTCAAACTTAATTTCTAATCAAATGTTTGCAGAAGATCAAAGCTATTTTCTTTCACTGACAGATGGGAGGAGCCCATTGAGTTGAGAAAGAACAGACAAACCATTTTTTCATATTGCAAACATGACTGTTCTGCAGGCGCGGACTGGCCTTTGGGCCGAACTTTCTTCCCAGTCCACCCCTGCTATTCTGTTCTCTCTTCTTCTGTTTTTGGTGACTAAAAGTATGTGTAAGTTATTGAAATTCAACATTTTTTGCTACTTGTCCAGATAATCCAGATTTTTTTAAATTAATATCTAGATGCATCATCATTTGATGTGCTCTATTGTAAAAAATTATTTAATCCAAGTATAGTAATTCAGTTGAATGTTTTAAACTGAAACAAAGTTTTTCACTTGATTTGCAGGGGACACTTCTGCACAGTCAACATCAAACATGATACAACCATCATCCTCTGAGAAACATGTTCTTGAGGGAGAAAGTGTGACTCTTTCTTGTAACTATACTGAAACTGTTACTGTGTCCTCACTCCAGTGGTATCGACAGTATCTCAGATCAGCTCCAGAGTTTCTGCTTCTTGTCACTGAATATGAAGGCAAATCTGAGCCTGGTCTTCGTCTGTCATCAAAAGCTACTAAAGAAGAAAAACGAGTTGAACTGGAGATCTCTTCTGCTGCTGTAACAGACTCTGCTGTGTACTACTGCGCCCTGCAACCCACAGTGACAGGAAACCCAACTACACTGTACAAAAACTAAAGACAAATCACTGATTCTTGAGATAAGGAACAAAACATGTTTAAGTTTTTATTTTTCAGTACTAAATTAATTACAATTGGATACGAACCATGTAAGGGAACAGTTTTTTTTTTTTTCTTCCTTCCTGAAAACTGACAACTTTGATAGACAGTTTTATGGAAAGTATAATTTAAAGTTATAATTTGTTGCATTTTTAAACACTTTATTTTGCAGTTTAAAATTGTGACTTCTTGCTGAGGACAGGGTAAGTTACATGTGCTTCCAAGTATAGAGCATGCATTTAAAAAAATAATGAAATTATTTAAAAATATAAGTAATGTATGCCCTCAGTATTCACATTTTCCATTATTTTTATTATTATTAATTTTTTTAATAAATGTCTTTATTTTTTATTTTATAAATGACTTTTATTTAAGACATGTTTTGTCCCTTCAAAACAGACCAGAATAATGACTGTAATACAAAGAGGTGATGATCTACAGCCATTACTATTGAGCATGTCCAATTCAGGCATGAGCTCAGAAAATGGGGCAATGGGAACAGGTTAAATGCATAAAAGGCTTCAGTGGAATGTGCTTTAGCTATTCATTTGAATGATTAATATACTGTATAGTTCATCATCTACTAGGAGTGTTATCACACAAGAAAAGACTAAATATATAATTATTAAAACATAAAACAGTTAGATAGCAAATAACAAATAAATAGCAAATAAGGTATATGCTAATAAGGAGAAATTTACATAACTGAATATATAATGTACATTTAGCCCAACATTAAATATAACACAGTTAAATAAAATATGTAGGTTGAAGACAATGCAACAGAATGTATTGAGTCTCACTGTAGCACAGGCTCCTCCCAGGATTATGAGTATACAGCTGTTGTATCACAAAAATTCTTAAAGTGGAATGTTCAGTCTTCAACTCTAGCCTTCATTTGAGTTGGTGATTTCAACTGCAAAGCTCAGCAGATATAATGACACATTGGCACAGAGTTGTTTTCATCCTTGTCACATATTTTTGGAGTAAGTAGCACCATTACATGTGTCATTTTAGATATATTTAATGAGTACATTTCATCATGTATGATCACAGTATGTAGTATGTTTATTGATATTGTGTTTAATTCTATTCCAGGATGTAATTCTGAGGACAAAGTTGATCAGAATATCAGAGTTCAAACAGCTCTTGAAGGTGAAGCTGTAACTATCAACTGCACATACAAAACTTCTTATTCAAACCCAACTCTATTATGGTACCAGCAAAAAGTAAATGGAATCCCCAAAAACATGCTGATGAGATTTTCTGGATCTCGCAGCGATGATGAAGCATTCAAGGGGAGATTTAATGCTAAACTCATCGCATCTTCATTGTCGGTTCCACTGACAATCCAGGACCTGCGTGTGTCTGACTCTGCTGTGTACTACTGCGCTCTGCAGCCCACTGTGACTAAAACACATTCAGCACACATACAAAAACACTGAGTAAATTTAACTATAATTTTCTCAACAACATCTGATGACATCTACAGCTCAAACATTCTCAACCACCTACTGTACATTAAGACACTACTAACTGTCCTCCCTAAACTATTACAATTTACAAAATTCTATTCTAACATAATATTATTGTCTTCTTTTGAAGAATAAAGGACTTTACGATAGATATCACAATCTTCATTACTGAACCATCATAGAGGTACAGTTGCATATATTTACTTGAATCTGGTATCAAAAGCATGTTAAAGACACCAGTGCAGAAGTAAATGTAAATAAATAAAAAATGTGATCATTGATAGTGTAGTGGTGACCCATAACTTCACATAGGCTACCTTATGAACTATACCAAGACCTCTTCAGGTGTATTCAGAGTAAATGGATACCCCATGTACACACAGAGAGACAAGTTTAGTATGAGGAAAGCATTATAGCTTTAAAAACAAATACATGCTAGGCTAACACTTATTTTGTGAAAAATTGTTCAGGGTTTCCAAAATAACACCAGGTTTAGCAATTGCACACATCATCCACGTGAGGGCAACATTGATCCCTTTATTAATTAGTAGGTCATGCAATATGGTACAAATGTTTAAAGTAGAACGAGATAAACCAAGAGCTTTTGAAAGCACTGATATATACAATTTTCTGTTCTTTTCTCCACAGAGCAACTATATTTATATGGGTTTTGATCACATTTTTATGGTAAGAGTAATTTTCTGTTAACACTTGTTTAGGTTTACTTTCCAAATTATTCATGTTAATGATTAATTTTTACAATATTTTTTTAGTGTGCTGGGGACCGAACTGAGTTGAGCAGCCTACAAAAGAAATGACTGCAAGTGAAGAAGATCAAGTTTTTCTAATGTGTAATTATACTAGCACTACAAAAGATGCATATCTCTTCTAGTACAAACAGCTGCAAAACAGATCACCAATAATTATTTTGAGTGAATATACTTTTAGTAAAGGAACAACTGAGCCTGAATTTAAAGAAGAGATTATCAACAACACTGGACTCCACATTAAGAACAGTTCCACTGACAATCCAGGATCTGCATGTGTCTGACTCTGATGTGTTCTACTTTTATAAAGTACATGTATACATAAAGTATATATATAATCACAAGTTTATACCCACATTGAAAACAGCTAATAGCAGTTATGTATAATCCCCTTCAGATTTGGATGATTGTCCAACATAATGTTTATTTATGGCCATTAGCATGCTCGATAAGATTCCACAAGAAAAGAACTGTATTGCTATTGCTGTCATATAATGAAATTGCTTTCATATAGCTTGATCATTTAGAGCTGTTATGATTTCACTGTCATAGAATTGGGAGAGACGGGGGGACATAGGTTCCATTGACTATGTACCTCGCGTGGACTTCTTTATTTGTCATACAAATCACAATAATGGTGTCAACCAAAAACAACATATTAAGTATAAGATGAGCTCTAAATAATCACAAAATGACAAATAACTGCAAGTTACAACAAATACAATAACAGAAGTGTAAATAAAATTGGAAAACAGTAAAGCTATGAGCAGTACATAGTTATTTGCATAATTTATTCATACTGCAAAACATTACTGGGAGCTGAAGTGAGGCTTGCTGAATAATGCTCACACCTGACAAAAATGCAGAAAATAAGTCATGCAAAATATTACTTTGTGGTTATTTGAGTCTTTGAGGCTAACTTTGTTTAAAGGATAGCAGAAACAGTGCTTGTCAAAGCATAGGGCTTTTCCGTTTTTCTCAAGAATAATCTGGGGAAGGAATTAAAACACTGCAAATATAAAGACAAACACACAGAAAGTATGCTGTGAAAGGATGAGCAATTAATCTGCAAAATATCTGCAAAGATCTACACTTTAAGATGTATGTTTTTATTATTTTTGTTACATATATTTATATTTGTTTATATTTATATATGCACATATTCTGGCCAACTTTCTATTCATTGATTTTTTTAAAATAAACATTTACACATAGTAATGTGGTTAATTGAAATGACATTTTATGCAGTGTCAACAGTGTCCTGCTGTGTGACACTTTCTTCATCTGACTATTTTAAATAACATTTTATGATCTTGAATAGCTACACAGAGTATACACATATATAATATATTATTATTATACTTGTTGTTTCCACAACCTCATATTAACTAAGACAATAGTTTATTTGCACTACTAGAAAAAAGTTGAAAGGTGATTAAGATCTTTAAAAACTTGGAAGAAATGCTGACTTGTCACAGCACCTAAAATACACACTTTACCTTGTACTTTCATTTGTACATTTTAACCTAACATCTGTATGTTTGGACATGTTATTTGTCTGAACTATAAAGTGCTTATTTTTTGTGCTTTCTCTATAAAATACACTCATCACATTTACAGTGGTTTTATATGTTTTAAAGTTATGACAGTTTTTGCACTGGTGGGGCCTGTTGTCATGAGTCACACAGCACTGGTTAACCGAGAATGCAGTTGTGAGACCTGAAAATTTGCGGATGTCAGTTCGGTTATAGAATGTGGTTGTCACACCTGTAAATAACCGCCCTGTGTGTGAACGTTACCATATTAAGCACTCGAAACAGGTCTGACAACCGCATTCTGCTGCTGTGTGAACGTGGCCTAAGTGTATATAACATTGCCCTCACAGTCCAGCTATATGCAAGCTAACAGTCCGATGGAACCTGTCAAAACTATTACAAATATTATAGAAGCTTTGAAGAAAAGACATGGAGAGATACAGTAAATATGTACATTTGACAGTCCTGAGGTTATTATCTAGTGTGGCGATATTAGTATGACAGTAGGTTATTTGCGTGGGTGAACCGGGCCAATTGCACTATTCTCCCCACATCCCACGCTCATACAAAAACATTCTACACTGAAATAAATAGTTCTTAACCTGCACCAGAGCCAGAGGCGCAAAAACCATATATGCAAGGTATGCAATGCATAGGGGCACCATGTAAAGGGGGGCGCCAGCGGCTCACTAAAGGTGGTGCAATTGGCCTCCTCGACCCCTCCAAAATCAACCCTGTTTGCTGTTTGTCTATCTGTCAATTTTAAATGACATCTGCAATGGCTTGTTTCTGGGTGATATCAAGAGAAGACAGCAGCATCAAACAGAAAGCAGGAAGTTCCGTAGTGACTTAATATACGAAAGGCTCACAGTAACACAGAGCAACAGCTCAGAGCTGAGCGCATCAATTTACCTGAATAAACAGACATGGAAAGACAACTGCTTCTGATTTTAATCCTGATTTCAGGTAAAAAAATAAAAAAAATATATTATTATCTTTTATTCCAGTGCTGTACAAAAACATCCAAGGGAAAAAGATAATTTTGTGCAACTTGACTCATTATAATTCTTGCTTGTTTTAGGTGTGATGACTGCAGACCAGATTGGTCCAAATAAAGAAACTATACTGTGACACTGAGCTGCTCATTTGACACAAGCAGCAGTTATGTTGATCTTTACTGGTACAGGCAGTATCCTGATAGAGAACCTCAGTATTTAATATGGAAACCTGCACGATCAAGCAGTGGAAGTGGGACACCCTCTGATCCTTGTTTTCAGTCGACTACATCACAAACATCCACTGAACTCTCTATTAATGGTGTGACTGTCAGATTCAGCTCTTTATTACTGTGCTCTAAGAGTAGAAGCCCAGTGATACAATGTCTATGTGAAACTGTACAAAAACTGAAATTCATTTTCACTTTGATCTCAAGCCACATCAAAC
This sequence comes from Myxocyprinus asiaticus, assembly GCF_019703515.2. Classification (NCBI taxonomy): domain Eukaryota; kingdom Metazoa; phylum Chordata; class Actinopteri; order Cypriniformes; family Catostomidae; genus Myxocyprinus; species Myxocyprinus asiaticus. The sequence goes on along the minus strand of NC_059348.1, from coordinate 39,253,771 downwards.
CCACAATCTACAATACACACTGAATGATTGCAATTGTAACAACACCTGTGTGTGGTTACGTATGAATTAATATCTCAGTTATGGTAATACAGGGAAAGGTGAAAATAAAAGATCAAAAGTACAATTTTATATTAATTTATTAATGAACTTAATACAATGTGCATTAAACATAAATAACTACAGTAAATCAATATTTGGTGTGACCACTAGCACCAATTCTCCTAGATACACTTTCACAAAGCATTCCAAGGTTGTTGGCAGATAGGTTGTTCCCAGCATCTTGAAGAACTTGTCACAGTTCTATGAATGGTCTCAGTTGCTTCTGTCTCTTCATTTAATCCCAGAATGACTCAATGTTGAGATCCGGGCTCTGTGGGGCCCATTTCATCTGTTGCAGGACTACTTGTTCTACTTCTATTCTATTCAGTTTGCAAAAGTAATGTTTGGAAATATAAAACTGATATTTCCTATTGACACACTAAATCAGAAGATATAAAATTGTTGTCATGTATAGGGAGTTGCTTAGCAGCCATTAGAGGCAGTGCCTACGTATGTGGAGGCACTTTCTATTATTAACATATATATACTTATTTTATGTTTTATTCTGCTGCTATACCTACAGTATGGCCTTGCTTTATACTATCTTTTCATAAAAATATGTTCTGAAGCACTGCTAATATTGTTGGCTCTTTATTATTATGCATGTCTGCATTTTTCTTGAATAAAAGCATCTGCTAAATGAATAAATGTAAATATAAGTGGAATTTCCTGCAAAATATTAAGCATTGCTGCAAAAGCTTTCCACTAAGCAATGGCACAGCAAAAATAAACAAACAAACAAATAAATAAATAAATAAAAGGTAGAAATATGACACTTGAGAATGCAAAGATCGCAGCATCTCACATAAAACAGGAAGTTCCATCATGGCTTTATGTTTGAAATGCAGAGACTCACAGTAACACAGATCTACAGCTCAGAACACAGACAGCATCAACACAGAACTAATCTGAATTAGTAAACATGGAAAGATACCTGCTCCTGATTTTAATTGTGACTCCAGGTAAAATGTCACACTTTTTCATTCCAGTGGTGTACAAAAAGTGAATGAGGTAATTATGTGCAACTTGACTCATAAGTAATCTTGTTTGTTTGTTTGTTTGTTTGTTTTTAGGTGTGATGACTGCAGACCGTATAAAACCAAATATAGGAACAAATATCATTAAGACAGAAGATGATAAAGTAACACTGAGCTGCTCATATGAAACAAGCAGCAGTTCTATTACACTTTACTGGTACAGACAGTATCCTAATACAGAACCTCAGTATTTAATTTGGAAAGATGCTCGGTCATCGAGTGATACTGGGACCCCCTCTGATCCTCGGTTTCAGTCGACTACATCACAAACATCCACTGAACTCATTATTAATGATGTAACTCTGTCAGATTCAGCTCTTTATTACTGTGCTCTAAGAGTCGGAGCCCAGTGATACAAAGTCTATGTGAAGCTGTACAAAAACTGATATTGATTTTTCACTTTGATCTCAATCCACATCAAACCCACAATCTATATTCAGATAATACGATAACACTTGCAGCAACACCTGTGTGTGGTTAAAAATGAAATGAGTTTTTAGTTCTAAAGGGTAATGAAGGAAAAGTGAAAATATAATATAATGTAAAATGGTATTCATCCCTGAAGCACATAAGTTTATGTACCTTATGATACCCTCATTTCTAGGTCACTAATAAAATTTAAGCAAATTTGTGACATTGGCCATGTTAACCCTTTAGACAAAATGGTCAGATTTTTCATTTGCTTCCATTAAGGCATACAAGATGCTTTTTAAAACATTCTCAAATCATTCTGAGATAACATGAGTCTTCAGGTTTTGAACAACTTTAGGAGTCCATGCCAGCTAGAGTGCATACATGTCATTAAAGGGGGACATACCAAATACTAGAAATTCTGAAATTCATGTTCATTTTTCAACCTTTTACTCAAATTAATATGCTGATAATCTTAATTCTAATGAAAATACTGTAGTTATTATATAAAAACAAAATAGAAGGATTTTCACAAATTAATCATGCTTTTGAACCCCACTGTGTATGGCAAAATAAATAAATAAAACAAAACAAAACCAAAAAAACATAAGAAAAAGATTAAATAAAGAAAATAAATAAATAAATCTGATTTAGATACTGATGGCATGTAATGTAGCCTAATATAGACTGCTGAATCAAAATGTCTTTAAACTCACCACAAAGAGGCATCATCCCTCAAATTATCATACAGGGTGTGACTTGAGGAGTATTAGAATCTGAAAATACAATGCGAAGAATCATAAGAAGGATACTTAGACTCACTATAACACATTTGGAAAAGTCACATTGGTTAAAATATTCTTCATTTTGAATTTAAGCAGTAATGGCAAAATTGATCATTTTTACTATTATCTCCACAGCACATATTTTTGGTAAGAACATTCTTCTATTATTTGCACTTTAATATCTGTTTGAGATAGTCTACTCATTATTTGCATGAATTGATAAATATATTTTATAGTGTGCTGGGGACAAGACAGCGTTGAACAGCCTTCCAAAGAAATGACTGCAAAAGAAGGAGAACAAGTTGCTTTACTGTGCAATTATACTTCTGTTACTACAAATGCATATCTCTTCTGGTATAAACAGCTACCAAACACATCACCAACATTCATTCTGAGTGAATTCACAATTGGTAAAGGAACTACTGCACCTGATTTTAAGGAGAGATTTTCTGCAACAATGGATTCCACACTGAGAACAGTTCCACTGACAATCCAGAATCTGCATGTGTCTGATTCTGCTGTGTACTACTGCGCTCTGCAGCCCACAGTGATCTCAGAATGCTTCACTCTCATACAAGAACATAGAGCTCTACTACAAACAGCCCCTGTCATTCAATATATCGCAAATCATTCCCAAATACAAAATAAAGTCACCAAGACAGAACATTTTTCACAACCACGACCTCTTTGTTCTAGCATTTCAAAAACATTCATGTTTAATTCTCAGACATAAACAGCTGTAGTTTTGAAGCTAACAGAATTCAAGATACATGTTTATTCTTATTTAGATTTAAACAGACATCTGCCATCGCAAGATCTGATCTCTCAAATAAAGCCCCATTGTCATACAGTGACAATTGGCAGGGATCCCACAGTAAGCCCCTGGCTCCATGTTCTCCTTTTTGTTTTCAAATAATGGATATCCAATCCAATAATGGATTTTACGCAGCATCATATTGATGACAATATCATATTTTAGTCTCTGCAAACTCAGAGCCCCAAAAGTCAAAAATAGAAAAGATAAAAAATAAAATTAGACATTTAAGTGTCATACTGCTCTTGAAATCCCCAGAGGGAGGTGATAACGAAACTATTTGTATTCAGATATTCTTATAGTCGTAGTCTCCTCCTCCAGGTGCTTGTGCACATGGCAGTGCTCAGTGCAAACAGTGATTGTAGAATAAAGGGGCTTAAAACTCTGTTGTATTTGATGTGTGAATTCAATTTAGTTGCACAGTCCATTTATTATGATGACCAGCTGGCAAAAATATATAGTATTGTTAATCACTTATTTCTGGGGTAAGTACATTTATACACCATTGATTTCATTTTAAATTGTAATAAATATGAAATAAAAAACATGGTACATGACATTCTAAATGTATTTCCAGGGTGTAAATCTCAGGATGCTGTCCACCAGAATACAAGATTTCAAACTGCTTTTGAAGGTGCAGCTGTAACAATCAATTGTACATATGAAAGCACTGATCCATCCCCAACTATCTTCTGGTACCAGCAAAAAGGGAATGGATCCCCAAAATACATGCTGAACACAATTAGTGCTTATGGAAATAAAAACCAAGAGTTCAAAGACAGGTTTAATGCAGTTCTCGACAGCTCTTCAAAATCAGTTCCACTGACAATCCAGGATCTGCATGTGTCTGACTCTGCTGTGTACTATTGTGCTCTGCGGCCCACTGAGACTAAAACACATTCAGCACTCATACAAAAACTCTGTGTGAGCATTCACAAGTTTGAATCATTTACAACTTTAGTTTTTAATTTTGTAATTTATTGTTACATATGTTTTAATATGTGTTCAAATTTAAACTCTATTCAGATTACTTCCAAGTTCTAATTGAAATAAAACTAAGAATGTCAATTTTTCTCTGACACTCATTAAATCAGAAATGCAACTCAGTGCTGTTCATACAATTAGTATTATTTTACCCTTAAGCCTACTGTTGTTATAAAGCTGTAGCAGCGGGGGCGTGGTCAAGCGCCTGTCCGGAGAGAGAGAAAGCGGTATGGGCGCTAACACCTGAGCTAAATTATGCCTAACACCTGTTTCTAATTCCAGTCAGCATGGGGAGAGCGGCATAAAAGCAGCCACACAACCAGCGGACGAGAGAGAGCCTGGGTCCAGAAATGTATTATTGTGAAGCTGAAGAGATTATTATTGTGAAGCTAAGAATTTATTATTGTGAAGCTGAAGAGATTATTATTGTGAAGCTAAGAATTTATTTTTGTGAAGCTGAAGAGATTATTATTGTGAAGATAAAAATTTATTATTGCGAAGCTGAAGAGATTAGTGTGTGAAGCTGTAAGCGCTGAAGTGTGGTCATTAAAATCCTTACCTGCCTCCCGTGTCCTCCTTATCGACCGCCTTCACACTGGTGCTGAAACCCGGGATCCATAGTTGGAGGTACGCCCCATGGAGCCCTCCACCCAGTTGGCCGAAGTCCTCCAGTCCCTTGCCGGCCTGCATCAAACTCACTGACAAACCCTACTTGATCTGCGCCAAGAACAAGACCGCCGGTTCTTTGAGATTCTGCAAGCTCAAGCAGAGGACCGGCACGCGATCCGGAGCTTCCTCAGCCAGGAGAGAACCCCGGCCGCAACCCTGGACAGCCACAGCCCCCTGCCCCCACCCACACTCTTAAAGATGGGGACGGAAGATGACCAAGAGGCCTTCCTCGATCTTTTTGAGTGAACCGCAGAGATCTGGGGCTGGCTGCGTGACCAGTGGGCGGTCAGACTCCTTCCGTTGCTGTCCGGGGAAGCCCAGCTTGTGGCACAACAACTGCCGGCGGCTAACCTCCTGGCTTATGAGGATCTAAAGAAGGCTATTCTGCAACGGGTTGGCCGCAGTCCAGAGCAGTACCGCCAGCTCTTCAGAACCCTGAATCTGGAGAGGACCAGCTGCCCATTTGCGTTCTCCCAACGGCTCCGAGACGCGTGCCGGAAGTGGCTGCTGGCAGGGACTCATGACATCGAGGGAGTGGTCGACTGAGTGGTGCTGGAACAGCTGATCCTTCGACTGCCAAAGGGAACAGCGGAGTGGGTCCAGTGCCACCATCCGGCATCACTGGAGGAAGGAGTCCGACTGGCGGAGGAACATATGGCGGCGTACTCAAGGGCAGAAGAGCCATCTTCTTCTCTCTCTCTCTCTCTCTTTCCCCTCCTCCTTTGTGTTCCCTCCTCCCTCTCACTCTGCTCTCTCCCCAGAGCCCGTTCCTGCCCCGCGGAGGCGAGGAGCTCCGCCACTGCGGCCAGATCCCCGCGCGAGGTGGTGGTCACACACCCCTGCCTCTACAGTGCCCCGCCGCTCTCCCCCTCAGGTGGAAGTGTCTGCAGACTCAGGTGCTGGGGCCATCTTTGTCAGCTCCACGTCAAGATGACATGAGTGGGGGAGAGGCTACGGCCCCTCCCATCCTCAGGGGATTTCCCGAAGGGGATTTCCCTTTTGAGCAGTCATGAGACGAAACCCTCAGGCACGCCTTCGACCAAGTGAGAGTGGTTGATGGTCAACAACTCCGACCGAGCATCGCACTTTCATATCCCTATTTTTCGATTATAAATGAGCGGTTGTATAGAGTGATGCAGGACGCTCAAACAAAGGAAGATACAACCCAGCTCTTAATACCACGGAGCCACTAGGCGGCTCACTATAATCCGATGGCAGGTCACCTAGGGGAAAGAAAGACACTGAACCGCTTAATAGCCCGTTTTTATTGGCTGGGCATTGGTGAATGTCAGCTGGTGAATCCACCGGCCACACCAAAAGCACCGTTGCACCCCCTTCCACTGATCGAGGTCTCCTTCGAGAGAATTGGCATGGACCTCATCGGGCCATTAGAGCGGACAGCACGCGGACAGTATGCAGACATCACTTTGTATTAGTCCTAGTGGATTATGCAATGCAGTATCCAGAAGCAGTGCCTTTGCGCAACATCTCAGCATGCAGTGTTGCGGAGGCACTCTTCTAAATAATCTCCCGGGTGGGGATTCCGAAAGAAATCCTTACCAATCAGGGCACAACTTTTATGTCACGGACACTACGCGAGCTGTACGAATTATTGGGCATTAAGTCAACAGATGGCCTGGTCGAGCGATTTAATAAAACCCTTAAGAACATGATTCGGGATGCCAGAAATTGGGATAAATGGCTCGACCCCCTGTTATTTGCAATACGAGAGGTCCTCCACGGGGTTTCCCTCATTCGAGCTGCTGTATGGACGGCGCCCGCGCGGGGTGCTTGACGTCATCCGCGAAGCTTGGGAGGAGGGACCATCAGATAGCAAAAATGAAATCCAGTACGTTCTTGATCTTAGAGCAAAACTCCACACCTTGGGGCAACTAACACAGGAGAATTTGTTCCAAGCTCAAGAACGACAGAGCCAACTGTATAACAGGGGAGCTCGGCTGTGTGAATTTGCACCGGGAGATAAGGTACTCGTATTACTCCCCACATCGAGCTCCAAATTACTCGCCAAGTGGCAAGGACCCTTTGAGTTCACACGACGAGTGGGGGATCTCGATTATGAGGTAAAGCAAACCGATAGAGGGGGCGCACGTCAAATTTATCACCTCAGACTCCTGAAATTGTGGAGGGAGGCGGTCCCTGTGACATTGGCTACGGTAGTACCGGAGAGGATGGAGCTCGTATCAGAATACTCCAGTCACTTGCAGAGATCACCTCTCACCATACCAGCTCGCAGGGGTTGCCAAGTTGCAACAAGAATTTGCAGACATGTTCTCCCCTCTACTGGGTCATTGCAATGCATTGCTTGATATGGGGATAATAGAGGAATCCCACAGCGACTGGTCCAGCCCGGTTGTTCTAGTTCCCAAGAGCGACGGGTCGGTACGGTTCTGTGTGGATAATAGAAAAGTCAATGTGGTGTCTAAATTTGATGCGTACCTGATGCCCCGCGTTGATGAGTTGCTCGATTGGTTAGGTACTACTCGATTTTATTCGACATTGGATTTGACAAAGGGTTATTGACAGATCCCCTTGACACCAATTTCCCGCAAAAAACAGCCTTCTCCATGCCGTTTGGATTGCACCAATTTGTGACATTTATGCATTTGTCAGACGCTTTTATCCAAAGCGACTTACAGTTTACTTATTACAGGGACAATCCCCCTGGAGCAACCTGGAGTTAAGTGCCTTGCTCAAGGACACAATGGTGGTGGCTGTGGGGATCGAACAAGTTATGTGCTTCAGCCCACTACGCCACTACCACTCTGGTGACGCTTCCTTTCGGTTTGTTTGGGGCCACGGCTACGTTTCAGCATCTCATGGACCGAATCCTCAGACCGCGCAGCATAAAAGCAGCCACACAACCAGTAGACGAGAGAGAGAGCCTGGGTCCAGAAATGTATTATTGTGAAGCTAAGAATTTATTATTGTGAAGCTGAAAAGATTAGTGTGTGAAGCTGTGAGCGCTGAAGTGTGGTCATTAAAATCCTTACCTGTGAGTGGAGCAACCTGCCTTCACAAAAGCACTTTTATATTGCTTTGAAAAAATAATTGTTCAAGACTATGCTATCATGTAATAGCTCTTGCAAATCAGAAGACTGGTACAATTAATTTTGGAATATATTAAAATATATTTATTTATATTTAAAGATATTCAAATTCAATCCTTAAGTTTCTAACCAGTTTGAGCAGTCTGACTATTTTACTCTATTCTATTACTCTATTCTATTGTATTTTCATCTGGCCACTCATCTCAATTGTCTGAATCAATCAAAATATTGTATTATACATTTACTGTAATCATTTTGCAGACACTTTTATCTAAAAGTGACTTAGAAATGAGGAAAAGCACGAGCAATTTATCATACAGGATCCAAATATATTAGCAGTATACTGCAAAATCTTGGTTTGAAAGTAAACCAGAGAAGTGTAGCTGCATAAAAGTAGAAAAAGAGAATTCATTTGTTATAGTAAACATATTATACATGTTGATTATAATATTATTTTAAACAACAATTTCATATGCCTAATTTGTTAAAGGAATTGTACTTAATGGTTTAAATGTTTAACAATCACAAATTATTCCTTCCACAAGGGGAAGCACACCCTTAATTGTTGTGTAAGGATGTGAGAGCAGAAAATATCAAGAAAAGTGCACTAATGTTGCAGAGATCTCTCTACAGTACTACAGTACTCATCGAGCACATAGTGGTTTGTCAAATTGGCAATCGCAGTAACTCTGTCTGGAAGCGGTTTTCTACCATCAGAACCAATGCGTTGTCCCAAAAATGTCACCTCAGTGAGAAAAAGATGCGCTTTCTTTTTGTTTAGCAGAAATCCTGCTTCATAAAGCAATGTCAACAATGATGTTAAGGTATCCAAATGATGTCCCCTATCAGGCGAAGCGAGAAGAATGTCATTGCAATACTGAATGATTACCGATGGTGAGCAGGATTTGACAGTGGGTTTGATAAAGTTTGCAACAACACCATGAAACAGAGATGGTGTATTGTTGTCTGTTGCAGGTGAATGAAAATCTATATGATATCTTCTCATCTAATTGGACATGACCAGAAACCACTGGTTATGTCGATTGTACTGAAATATAAATGATTGGGAGAAATGTTATTCAAAATAGTTGTTGGATTTGCAACAATAGGAGTCATTTTTTGCGTTACAGAATCGATAGTCAATCGATAGCTGCCATCAGGTTTTCGTACAGGCCACATAGGTGAATTTGTCGGTGAAGAGCATTTTTCGACAATGCCATTAGTGTGCAGTTGGCTGACAAATTCCTGTGCAGCTTCCTCAGCGTCACATCTGAGAGGATATTGAAACACAGGAGGATGGTGTGGGCCTGAAACATTCAAAGGTTCAGTTTTGCATAAACCCACATCAAGTTTTGTTTTTGACCACAATTTAGGAAAAAGCTTGGAAAAATATTGAATTGTTGTTGAATCAGATTGATCTGTTTCTTTTGATGAAACAGCAGTGACGGTTAGATTTGAAACACCACATTTGTCACAAAGGGCAATAGGTGTGGCAAACGGGCGTCCAGTAATTTTACCTTGAGTTAGTAAAATGTCTGCTTCAATCTGATTCAAAATGTCCATGCCCAATATAGTTCTGACTTGGTTTGCCCCAACCCAAATTTGAATTGAAAACGTTTGATTGTGTGGATATATTTGTAACATGACAGGTTGTGAAAGAGTCACAGTACAAGAGCCAGTCAATCTATGAAGAGTTAATTTGCTTTCTGTTTTTGGATGTGAGATGTCCGTAACCGAGACTGTCGCACCAGTATCTATCAAAATAATGCTATCCTGGAATCCAAGGTTAGCTGATATAAATGGGCGAGAGTCTGTGTGGTCATCTTCAATGGAGGCCATGACCCGTCAATCTGACTGTCCCTCAAGGGCTTTGGTTAGGGCATCCACCCTTTTGAGTAAATCATTCATGTTATTATCAGTAGAGGGCGTTGCGTGGCTTCCTCTGTGAATCAACCACGTCTTGCATGCTCAATCCCCATTCAATGAATTCAGCCCAATTTGCAATTGTGGGAATCGAAGAGCGCAACAATGGAGAAAATTTCACATTCAAATTGCTTTGTGCGGTGTGCAGAACTACGAATGAATCTAAATCCGGATCCCCGCGAGCAGCCACAAATTCTTTGAGCGCCTTTGCGAAGCATTCTGTATATGAGATAAAAGTCTCATTTGGGCCCTGCTTACTGGTAGTAACGTTAGAGAACGTCTGTATGCCTGTTCCAATAATTTGTTGGAGGTCATTATGCATGTTATTAAATTGTACTGCAAATTCATTAGTGATGGGAAGATCGGACCATTTTACTGACTTGAATCTTTGAGTCTCATTCAGCAAAATGAATGAATCTTAATTCAAGTCATTTCGTTCATTTCATTCATTTGAGCAGAATGAAATTAAAATGTTACATTTTCAATAGCCAAATCCCCCCCAACACATCTACTTACGCAAACTTTGATTATAGTCCCAATAAGGAAAAACTGATAATGCAGCCAAGGATAAATTATGAGAAACAGAAATGATTAGTTCACCTCTGGAATCTTCTTGTCTGAGTCGTTTGTTCTTTTGTCACATGACAGCCGTATGTGCATAGCGTATACGGCTGTCACGTGACAAAAGAATGAACGACTTGGACCAGAAGAGTTGAAAGGTGAACTAATCATTTCTGTTTCCTGTACAGCGCCTATGCGCTGACGAACGGAGATTGCTCAATGCACATGTGTGGCCAACACAAAATGAACGAATCACTCTCTGAGACTACTCGTTCTTCTGAGTCACATAAAAGATTAGAATCGTTCATGAATGACCCATCACTAAAATTCATTCCCATTATTGGCCGCATTAGCTGGGTGAATTACGCATAATTCGGAGGGGACATTTGTTCACAAATGTGGTACAGATCTTTGATTGCGAGACAATATGCTCGTGCATTTACCCATAACCTGTCCCAAAAATCAGAATTAGGGTCATTAGCTTTCATTGTGGGGAGAGATGAAATCATACCACTTAAATCTCGTAAGGACATGGGTCTGTAAACGCCTACATCACCCGTGGCTGTAGCCTCCGGGTTGCCGGGTACCAGCTGCCCAGCCATAGGGACAAACACTGGTGCCATAGTCGCTGGTGCTGACGGCACAGCAGGAGTTACAACATTTTTGTATCCTCATAGTAAGGAGGCGGTGGCGCAGTACGTTTATATCTCAAAAATAATTTCACATATTCGCCACATTCATCATATTCAACATTTTCATCGTTTTCGGGAATGTTTTTTGTTTCGTTCCTGAAAAGATGGCAATTTGTATCTTTCCGTTGTCGGAAAGTCGAATAACATCCCGGCCAGATTTAGTAACGGCATGCTTTAATTTAGATGCATACATTTGCCAATCTAAAATATATTCAGCCATTGGAACTGTACCCGGAGCCAATTTTGGGTCATCGGTAACCAGATCTAGCAATTCCCACATATCAGCAGTGGCTTCTTTTGCAACTTTAGTGACTTCATCAAGTTTTAAAACTCTACCACTACGATCTGTCAAAACTCCCTTAGACTGTTCTATCCACATACCACAAAGTATGGCGGCATATTTCCACTGTTTCTAAACATCCTTAATCTCTTTCAAAATCCATTCACTTTGCCTTCACGGACCCCACTTTTCCTGAAAACCACCTTTAAGCATTTTCTGTTTCACTTTCATTCTACCATCTAAAAATAACTCAACAATTTGTGCTGTCATATATTCATTAGGTTTCCCCCTTTCCATTATGAAAGCCATTTTCTGTGTTGTGACAATTCCAACAAAAGAATAAACTTTGTTCACTAGACAAGACAAAGATTATTTCAAGTTATAATTCTAGATTTAGAATTATATCTCTTATTATGTTATTCCTTCTCTGATATAGTAATAGGGTGGATTATGGTAATGTGGGACACTGACTAATGTGGGACACCTAAACTCCAGTGCATTTGTCTCTTCTTTTACAACATTAAAGTTAACATGATTGGTGCTGAATTCAAGCAGGGGTGTCAAGTGAAATTATGTGACTTTGTGGAAGTGATGTCATAAATGTGGGTGGAAAAAATCGTAAACCAGGAAGTACCCCTTGTGAAGTCCACTCAAAGGTCAGTGACATAGGATTTAGACAAAATTAATGTTAAGGATATAAATCTGTCATAAATAAAACAATGTTATAAATTGTTATCAAATTATGTTTGTGATGTATTTGTACATCAGATGATGCAATAATATTATGAAAATGTGTTAAAGTATTTTCTATTTGAAGCAATCTTTGTCGTCCCACTTTAGAAAAGGTTGTTTTGAAAGTGGGACAGCATGTTTTGACTAATGTGGGACAGTCATATATACTACGTTGTTCAATTTTGGGGCTTATAATGCAGCAATATTATTTGTTTTAAGATCAGGAAATATAACATGGCACATTTTTTTAATTCCATGCATATAACAAATATATTTTCTTATCCATCTATAAATAGATTCCTAAATGCAATGTATTACAGATTACAATGGCGTCCCAGATTTCAGCGCGAGCTGTCCCAGATTAGAAAATCCACAAATTCTTAAACGATTTGGCATGAGGAACACTAATATATGTGCCATTTTCCCTTTGAGGACAATATCTGAAAATGGTCTTCTGATTTAATAAGGGAATATCTTGGGTATTTCATAATGATAAAAGGTGTTGATATATTGTTTTGGCTTCATATGGAAATATGGTACACAAGTCAGAATTGCAAAAAGTGTCCCACATTACACTAATCCACCCTATTATTATTACTTTCACTGTGTTCTTAAATCACAAGTATTATTAATTCAGTTGTACAATTCGACAGCTGTTACAATTTATCTCATCTGCTTTTCTGGATCAGAAATGAATTCTGCATTTACACATAAATTCACACTGCAAGGTTCTCTGTTACTTGGTTGTGGTGGTGTCTCATAAATGGAGATATATCCTGATGAACCTATCAGTCAGGTTCCCCAATTTATTAGCCACGAAATATACAGTTGTGCTCAAAAGTTTGCAGACCCTGGCAGAAATTGTGAAATTTTGGCTTTGATTTTGAAAATATGACTGATCATGCAAAAAAAATATTTTATTTAAGGATAGTGATCATATGAAGCCATTTATTATCACATAGTTGTTTGGCTCCTTTTTTAAATCATAATGATAACATAAATCACCCAAATGGCCCTGATCAAAAGTTTACACACCCTTGAATGTTTGGCCTTGGTACAGACACACAAGGTTACACACATAGGTTTAAATGGCAATTAAATGTTAATTTCCCACACCTAGGGCTTTTTAAATTGCAATTAGTGTCTGTGTATAAATAGTCAATGAGTTTGTTAGCTCTCACGTGGATGCACTGAGCAGGCTAGATACTGAGCCCTGGGGAGCAGAAAAGAACTGTCAAAAGACCTGCGTAAGAAGGTAATGGAACTTTATAAAGATGGAAAAGGATATAAAAAGATATCTAAAGCCTTGAAACTGCCACTTTCACTTATTAAGAAGTGGAAAATTCAGGGATCTCTTGATAGCCAAGGTCAGATAGACCAAGAAAGATTTCAGCCACAACTGCCAGAAGAATTGTTCAGGATACAAAGAAAAACCCACAGGTAACCTCAGGAGAAATACAGGCTGCTCTGGAAAAAGACAGTGTGGTTGTTTCAAGGAGCACAATACGACGATACTTGAACAAAAATGAGCCGCATGGTCGAGTTGCCAGAAAGAAGCCTTTACTGTGCCAATGCCACAAAAAAGCCCGGTTACAATATGCCCAACAACACCTTGACATGCCTCACAGCTTCTGGCACACTGTAATTTGGAGTGATGAGACCAAAATAGAACTTTATGGTCACAACCATAAGCACTATGTTTGGAGAGGGGTCAACAAGGCCTATAGTGAAAAGAATATCATCCCCACTGTGAGTCATGGTGGTGGCTCACTGATGTTTTGGGGGTGTGTGAGCTCTAAAGGCACGGGGACTCTTTTGAAAATTGATTGCAAGATGAATGCAGCATGTTATCAGAAAATACTGGCAGACAATTTGCATTCTTTTTCATGAAAGCTGCACATGGGATGCTCTTGGACTTTCCAGCATGACAATGACCCTAAGCACAAGGCCAAGTTGACCCTCCAGTGGTTACAGCAGAAAAAGGTGAAGTTTCTGGAGTGGCCATCACAGTCTCCTGACCTTAATATAATTGAGCCACTCTGGGGAGATCTCAAACGTGCAGTTCATGCAAGACAACCAAAGACTTTGCAGGACCTGGAGGCATTTTTCCAAGACGAATGGGCAGCTACACCACCTGCAAGAATTTGGGGCCTCATAGACAACTATTACAAAAGACTGCACACTGTCATTGATGCTAAAGGGGGCAATACACAGTATTAAGAACTAAGGGTATGCAGACTTTTGAACAGGGGTCATTTCATTTTTTTCGTTGTTGCCATGTTTTGTTTTATGATTGTGCCATTCTGTTATAACCTACAGTTGAATATGAATCCCATAAGAAATCAAAGAAATGTGTTTTGCCTGCTCACTAATGTTTTCTTTAAAAATGGTACATATATTACCAATTCTCCAAGGGTATGCAAACTTTTGAGCACAACTATAAAACTATTGCTAACTAATCGATAACTCAAAAGTGGTGCACACCATTCAAAGCTGCTACTCACTTATCATCTTTTCTGCCGCTCGGGATCTCAAAGATTCTATACTTACTCCACTGCGTCAAATGAATGGGACTGAGCACTCAGAATCAGTCCTCGGATTAGGAGATTATTGCTCTTCGCCTTTGTTCTCTCTTCGTCTGCACGTCTGCAACCGAAATTGAGAGAACCGGCGGCAGGAATATATCTCAAGACTTTACCAACAACCAGTCAACAGAGAATTTGGAAAAGAATGGAAGATGATAACTTACCTTCCTAATCTTTGAGCCTTGCAGGAGAGGAATCAAAGTTGATCCGTTTTCAACTTTATCTCGTTCCGGAACCTCCAAATTGATGCAGTGAGATCAAGCAGATGGAAATGACTTCAATAAATCAGATGATTTGTAGAAGGAATAACAACTTTAATTTGTAGAAATTAATAAATGAATAAAAATAAAATAATGAATACTGAATAAATGCGATAATACAGAAAATAAATGTTTGATTATAAATGTCAAGTAGATATATCTTAAGGATATATCCAAGGACTAAGTCCTTGAATAAACCTAATAGCACAAAGTCTTGTCCTTCTCTAATGAACTAAGTTAGCAAATGTACAGAGATTCAAGTTGAGGCCTCAATGTTGGAGATCAGATGCGAAGAGCTAGAGAGTTGAGGTGTTAGTCTGACACCCAAAGATTCGTTAAGGTCTTTAACCCTCTTGAGACTGTGCCAGAAAGCCTCCATTTTTAGGTACAGAGAGTTCTGCACGAGGTTAAGTTGTAACTCATGTTGTCAGGTCATATTGTTGTGACCTATTGAAGTGTGAAAACTGTGGTTGAGTGGAAGGAATATGCTGCAGAATAGCTCGTGCATATATCTTTGCCAAGCACTTATAAATTTCCTGATCTCGGCAAGATACGAATACAGGTGTCTTAGACATAGACATCCTGTGTTCGCAGACTTGTGTCTGTACATTACTTGGAACAATAACAACTATAAACTAAGCTCTCTCTCTGCATCCAGCTCTGAAGCCTCATAAGGTCATGAACTACCACAAACCCATATACAAGGGCAGAGAAAGAGAATGAAGTAATCTTCTAGCATACAGGTTGAACATATAAGGCTTACTTCTGGTAACATGAATGTATAAACCCAGGAGTAAAAGGTTGGGCATATAAGGAATACATTGAGCATTAGTACAGTGATAGTAGTATATGGAGAATATGAATGTAAAGCTGAGAACATAAATGTGAATATATGAATATAACTGCATAGCTTCTGATTATAGTTGAGTACATAAATGTGAATATATAGTTTTGTGAAGCAGATAAGTGCTACATACTTGGATTTTTTTCTTTCTTTCAGGTGTTGAAGACAAAATAACTCCAGTAAGTGATGTGCTTGATGTTAGGGAAGGAGAGAGAGCTACTCTCAGTTGTAAATACAGTGGCACTGCTTATGGCCTTTATTGGTATCATCAATACTCAAGTTCTCCTCCAAATTTCCTCATAATGGACTACCAAGGGGTGATTACTGAAGCTATTCCTACAGTCCCACGAGTCTCTATCACACACAGAAAAGAAGACAACAGTGTAGATTTGGTGATCTCTTCTACTGCAGTCACAGACTCTGCATGATACTACTGTGCCCTGGAGCCCTCAGTGACAGAGAACTCATTTGCTCTGAACAAAAAATATTGAGGGTGAGGGGTGTTTAGAGTGAACAGGAAGATGCAGCAGCTAAATTATATTAGAGGATATTAAAATTGTTGTTTATAATGCTGTTCTTAAGGCAACTGACTTGTAAGAGTCACATAAAATATGACAATAACTTCACCTTATCATGTAAAAAAAGACTTTGAGATATTAAAATCTTTTAAAGTCTAAATTAATTATTTAGTTATTAAAAAAATTATTTATCATCAACATCATCATCAAAAAAAAAAAAAAAAAAAAAAAAAAAAAAAATCATTCATCAGTGAATAAAAAGGAGCCAGAGGTGGAACCCATTTATAATGAGTTTGAATGTGTGAAAGACTTATTCATGAAAGATATTAATAGGTTATTTAGCTTCTCATTTGCTGGAAATATTACCACAAAACAAAATAAAATACTGTATAGTTCCGAGTCATTTACACAGAATTTGATGAGCTGAAATCAACAGAATTCATTGCCACTTTACTTACTGTAGCACAAGCTCCTCCCAGGTGTCTGACCAAGTGATATGAGTTCACAACAGCTATTTCAAAGAGTTGAAGAAAGAAGAGGTGATTCATACTGTCTCTGTTTTTAAGAGTTTGTGATTTCAATTGCAAAGCATAGCAGATATAATGTCACTCTGGCAAAGGGTCATTGTGCACCTTGTTATATATATTTGGGGTAAGTAGCACTATCAAATGTGTAATTCCTTTAAAATATACTGTATTTAAAATGTATTTTCCTTGTGCTGTTTTCCTGTCCAATGGGTAATATGTCTATTGATATTGTCTTTTATTCTACTCCAGGATGTAATTCTGAGGACAGAGTTGACCAGCATATAAGAGTTCAAACAGCATTTGAAGGTGAAGATGTTACAATCAACTGTACATATACAAGTACTTATACAAACCCAACACTCTTCTGGTACCAGAAAAAAGAAAATAGATCCCCCAAGCACATGCTGAATAAATTATCTGGATCTGGATATAATGAAGAAGAATTTAAGGAACGATTTCATGCGAATATCAGCACATCTTCAGTTCCACTGACAATCCAAGATCTGCGTGTGTCTGACTCTGCTGTGTACTACTGCGCTCTGCAGCCCACAGTGACTAAAACACATTCAACACTCATGCAAAAACCTGACAATACTTCAGCATAAACTAAAACAGTATGCATTTTAGTTTGGAATAAAAACAATTGTCTACAACTTCAGTCTATTTCACCATCACCAGCTTACTGTATCTTGGTAGGGTTAATTTATTTAGAACATAAAATATTTACATGAGCTATATGCTCAAGTCCTTGACAATTATTTTCATATGAGCAATTTACATTAATTATTGTGCTAGTAAAACAGTATATTTAACACATCTGGTTAATACCATCAAAACTGATTTTCATATGGTGAAAAATAGAACTTCTTAAAGTAGCTAAACTAGGCACTTTGAAAAATTGTTGGGGGACCACAAGAGGGCGATTTACACTTAACATTAACAGTTCAGTTATGAGAATCCTGAGGCTGGTGATGTGAATAAAATGATGGTACTGTGAGGCTATTTAGCGGTACATAAAACATTCATAAGCTGACATTTCTATTTCACTATTATAATGAAGCATGCAATGGTGAAATCTGCTGAAAGTGAAATACAGAGTTTAATAGCAGTTATTACAGCTAACAAAAAATATTGGGTTCAACAGTTTCTTAAAAGTTAGACATACTCTCAATTTGATCAGTTTCACCTTCTTCAGTCACCTTTTAGATTAATTTATCAGTTGTTGAAGGCAATAATTCCCACTGAATAAGAACAACTGACTTTCATAAACTGAAATTGTGTCACTTGTACAGCATGTTCAATAAAGTATCAGAAGAGAAGGATGGACCAGTTCTGCTGTCAATGACTACTAGACTGATTTTATATGTAAACTTAAATCTTCATCAACTTGAAGTGTAGCTGAATGATGTGTTCTCATTCATTGCAGTTTCACTGACAGATGGGAGGAGTTTTCTGAGATTTGAGAAAGAGCAAACTACTCAATCAACTTAATTTGCCTATCACAGTGCAAACATGATGATTTTGTGTGCTCTGCTTCTGCTATTGCTGATTCAAAGTAAGTTTAGTTTACTGGTATTTGGCTTTTAGGTGCACAAACAATGTAAAGTTGGAGCATTGTATAATGTTTATATGCCTCTTCTTTTTGTCTTTGATATTGTTTGACTAATTTACAAAAAAATGCAGTAACGTGTACAATTTCTATAGGTATGTTTGATATAAAAGTTTATGGTTGATTCACAGGGGACACATATGCACAGTCAGTAACACCATTGGAAAGCAAGATATTTATATCTGAGGGGGAAAATGTCACTCTGTCCTGTAAATATGAAGGAGCTGTAACCAATCTGCAATGGTATCGGCAGTATCCAAGATCCAAACCAGAGTTTCTCGTTTTCATATATCCACAAGGAGCCACAAGTCAACCTCTGCCTCATCGGCTTTTACCTAAAGTTGATAAAGGCAACAGTCTTGTGCACCTGGAGATCTTTCCTGCTGAAGTAACAGACTCTGCACTGTACTACTGTGCACTGACTCCCACAATGACAGAAAACATGTTTACACTGTACAAAAACCTCCTGAACAATAAAACTTTAGTCTCATAAACAGTATAAGTTTCAATAAAGGGCCAAGGCATGCAAACGCAGAACACTTACACTTATAAAAGGGGGCACCAGCAGATAGTGTTGTTTGAAATAAACAACAAAGAAGTAATAAAGAAATAGAGCATATGGATTTAGATGAATAAATGGGTAAAACAAATAGCGCTACAGCTAATTTGTTGACACCCACAGATATTTTGAAAAGATCATGACAAAAGTAAATTTAAGACTGTATATTGACAACAAACACATACCTTGATAGTAATCACAATACAGTAATTATTTACTATTGTAATTTCTTTAGATCTATTCTCTCTAAATGTAGAACTATAAACACCTGTAATGATGCAGATATAAAAATGGAAGGGGGATACATGAGCAAATTCCTTTACATTAAGTCAATAAACAATAAATAACATATCTAAATGCCACAGAGAGACAAACATTAAAACATTTGTATGATAACAATACACAGGTGTAATTCATAAGAGTCATTTCTAATTATAAATCTATTGAGGCTGACCTCTAGAATAAGCTCCTCCTGTTTAAGTTCAGATGTATCAA
This sequence comes from Myxocyprinus asiaticus, assembly GCF_019703515.2. NCBI lineage: Eukaryota > Metazoa > Chordata > Actinopteri > Cypriniformes > Catostomidae > Myxocyprinus > Myxocyprinus asiaticus. Next base: position 39,234,319 of record NC_059348.1, on the reverse strand, counting down.
ATGCCGACGCAGAAACAAGAAATGTCTCAGAACTCCTCAGTATTTTTTGAGTTGGTGATTTCAAATGGAAATCACATCAGATATAATGACATTCTGGCAAAGGGTGCTTATCTTTTTATTCACATATTTGTGTGGTAAGTGGTATCATTAAATAAGTGGTTCTTTTTTCACTAAAATGGATTTCCATGAGTATGTGTGTATTTCTATGTTCAGCGGAAAATATGTTTATTGAATTTTTTTTTCTTTTTCTAATTCTATTGCAGGATGTGATTCGGATAGTGTTGATCAGAATACAAGAGTTCAAACTGCTTTTGAAGGTGAATCTGTAACAATCAACTGTTTATATTCAACAACTGATTCATTTCCATACCTGTTCTGGTACCAACAAGAGAAAAAAGGATTCCCTAAATATATGCTAAAGAAATATCCTGGATCTGTTGAGAAAGATGAACAATTCAAAGAGAGATTTGATGCTGTTCTTGACACCTCTTCAAAATCAGTTCCATTGACAATCCAGAATCTGCGCGTGTCTGACTCTGCTGTGTACTACTGCGCTCTGAGGCCCACTGTGACTAAAACACATTCAACTCTTATACAAAAACTCTGAAAATGCATGAGCCTATATGAGCCCCCTAAATAAAAGCTGCTGTAGACCAAAAGAGGGCAATACTCACACAGAACTAACTAACCATTACTAATTATTTACTTCTTAAATAATAATCAAAACTTGAGTATTGTTTTGCTTAGTCTTAGTCTGTAAGCATTGCATCACTTAATTCTATTTCAAAATGGAAAGCCAACAAGAAAGATTTCATTAGAAACAATCCAATAGTTTTAAATGCAGTGGGAGCATGCACAGTAGATATAATTAAAAATTTCTGTGATCACTTAATGTTACTCATCTTTTGCAGGTGCCAGTTTTAGAATTGAATGTTGGAAATTATGTTTGTATTGTCAGTATCACAAAATAAACTCCTGGATTCCTTTTGCTTATATTGGATGGTGTGAAAGAGACTAAGAACTCTGTATATCCAAAATTCACTTTGGAAATTAAATCCCCTGCCAAAAAAACTGCCAAATTGTTTTGATTAAATGAATATTCTGGGTTCAATACAAGTTAAACTCAATTGACAGCATTTGTGGCATAATGTTGATTACCACAAAAAATATTTTTGACTCGTACATCCTTTTCTTCCTTACAATGGAGGTAAAACTTTTGCAAAGTGAATTTCTACATATTTTGCATTACTAGATAGGATCAAACATCAACATCCTCTGAAGGAGATTGAATGTGATGCTTCTCCTTTTCCACTAGAGGGTGATAGTTTGTTGACCTGGAGGGGTTTACAGATGTATGTGACAACCTAGCCACCTACATTTTTGTGCGGAGCTTACATTTCTCCATCATGAACCTTCATACCATGAGAGAAAGAAAGAAGAGTGAAAGTCTGTGACATAACTTTTCTCATAGCTGAGCAGCTCATTGATGATGATTCACTGGCACAAGGCTTTACTCATCTGTATTGTGTTCTGCTTATGTATGATAATGTGTATTACTCCACTTAAAACAGTTGAATCTAGTAACACTTTAGCTGTAATACAGCTGCTTGTGAATTATTTACTTGAGTTATTTTGTGTCATTTTGTGTTTTCAGTGATCAGTGCAAAATACACTGTCCATCAGTCAGAAAGCATGATAAGCTCTGATGGTGGAATGGTGACCCTTAACTGCACATATATTCCTACTGATGTTAAACCGTATCTCTTCTGGTTCATCCAACGAGGAAAGGACTCCCCCAAATACATACTGAGAAAGGACAAGTATAGTTAAGAGAACAGCAAGGAGTTCTCAGATAGATTTAATGTCAGTCTTATCACTACATATGCAATAAATACCTTTCCTTTTGACAATTCAAAACCTTCATGTGTCTGACTCTGCTGTGTACTACTGTGTGTACTACTGTATTTGGGGGAGTACTTTCCTCATTGGGAGGGGTTACTATGTGAACATAGGTAACTATGAATCTGATTGGACATGACATGTGGAGTCCCAGAAGGCTCAATTCTTTCACCGCTCCTGTTCAACCTGTATATGCTCCCACTAGGCCAAATTATGAAAAAGAACCAAATTGCGTGCCATAGCTATGCAGACAACACCCAGATCTACCTAGCCCTATTGCCAAATGACTACAGCCCCATAGAATCTCTGTGCCAGTGCATTGACAAAATTAACAGTTAGATGTGCCAAAACTCCTTCAGTTAAATAAAGACAAGACAGAGGTCATTGCATTTGGCAACAAAGGCCAAATTCCCAAGGTGAACACATACCTTGACTCCAGGGGTCTAAAGACAAAAAAATCAAGTGAGGAATCTTGGTGTCATTTTGGAGTCAGTCCTTCAAAGTCACATCAAAGCAATAACAAAATCAGCCTACTTTCATCTAAAAAAAATATAGCCAGAATATAGGGGTGTTAACAGTTCACTCATCTCACGATTCAGTTCTGGTCACGATACTGATTTCACGGTTCGGTTCGGTTCAGTTTACGATTCTTTAAACAGCCTGAATCAAGAAAAGTTAAAACTGAACGTTTTATTATTATTACTATTATTATTATTTTAAAGACATATGAAAAACATTTACAATTTAGCACTGTAATTAAAAGTACTAAATGTGTTTCATGTGGGGTTTCGTTAACTCATGGAAACGGAGATATTAGCTGCTTGTCATCTGAAGTTTCAGCCGCTGTTTTCCAACGGGCACGAGCCTCCAAACACAAAAGCTGCTCTGCACACAGTTAAAAAGCATTCAAAGTTGTTGTCAGTTAATTATGATCTGATGGATGAAAGCGCACCTTTGTTTATTTTATTACGTGAGTCAATTGTAATTAGATATGCCAGTGTTATGGATGTCGCCATCTTTTATATGTACTTTAGTCAATGTCACTGTGGTTACAGCAGTTAGAAGTGGGCTGCACTTCGGTTGTTTGTTCATGTAGACAGTATTCGAACTGCTACTGTAAACTGTTGTATGAACAGGACATTACCTCTAAGTTAATACGGTTGTCAATCCCAAATACTGACTGTGTGAACATAGCTTAATTGTCTCTCGTGCATCAGACGGACATCAGATCTCTCCAGGTTAAAAAGGCGCTTCTCTCTCCCTCACCCTCTATTACATTCACTTACATGGTTTCACTTTCAGTTCTTGCAGATTCAACTAGTAATCGCATTTTAGAGCTCCCTGTGTGCATTGAAGCGATTTCCATGTGTATGGCCTCGTTATGTAGGCGTAGGACGTCGCGCATATTGGATACAGATGCTTGTAAAAAAAAAAAAAAGAAAAAAAAAGAAAGTCCAATCTCCACGGTGCGTATCGCCACATTTTTAACCGCGATGTATTGTGCCACGATACACCGTTACACCCCTACCAGAATAAGATGTTTTGTATCAAGTCAAGACTTAGAGAAACTTGTTCATGCATTCATCACCAGTAGGATGGACTACAGCAATGGACTCCTCAACGGCCTTCCCCAAAAACCATTAGACACCTGCAGCTCATTCAGAATGCTGCTGTCAGTATTCTCACCCGAACCAAAGAAATCTGAGCATATTACTCCAGTCCTCAGGTCTTTACATTGGCTTTCAGTTACATTTAGAATTGATTTTAAAGTACTAGGCTATTACTCGTTTATAAATCGCTCAATAGCCTAGGACCTAAATACATTGCAGATATGCTTGTTGAATATAAACCTAACAGATCTCTCAGATTATTAGGATCAAGTCAGTTTGAAATACAGATGGTTCAGGTAAAACAAGGTGAGACAGCGTTTAGCTATTATACCACCCACAGCAGGAACCAGCTTCCAGAAGAGGTCAGATGTGCTCCAGCAGTAGGCACATTCAAATCCAGACTGAAAACACATCTGTTTATCTGTGCATTTCTTCACTGAGTTCTGTGCTGCACTCACTGATTGCACTGCATCATTTTATTTCTGTATTCTTTTTCAGTTTTATTTGATTATAATCATTTTTTCTTTACATTCATTTTATTTATTTATATTCTTATTTCTTGTTCTTAATTGGTATTAAATAAAACATTTTATACATCTTGTATTTTCTTTATCCTTTTTATGTAAAGCACTTTGAATTGCCATTGTGTATGAAATGTGCTATATAAATAAACTTGCCTTGCCTTGCCTTACTGTACCCTGAGGCCCACTCTTTTACAAGATGATCTGCTGTCATTAAAAAAAAAAAACAGTTTTGGGAAAGCAAAAGAGTTGAGACTGTAATGTTATATGCAATACGCAAAATACAATGCATACATCATCAAATTTAAAAGATAAAGGCAAGCAGACAACCACAAAGTTATGCAGCATTACACGCCTTGTTACAAAACGTAATTTACCCTACACATTTCCTTTCCCTTCCCAGTCTGTTTCTTTTACGCTTTTTATTATTTTTATAAGTACCTTTTACTTATTTTAAAAATAAGTTATTGTATTGTATCAAGTGCTATTGTGTGTTTATATTTCTTGAAATGCGGCATCTATGAAACTGCAATAATATACACATTGTACGTAATAACTGAAATAAAATGTAAACAATAATGCATCATCTAAAGTATCTTGTTGCTGATCATTAGTGACACAATTATGCTTTTACTTCATAGTGTTTATAATGTGCACAGACTTTGTATTACAGTGTGAAGGAGGAGGAGCTTAGCAAAGTTATATAACACAGAATGGAGTACTGATTAAACATTACACAACACTCTGAAGACCAGATTATCTGTATTTAACCTGTTCAAGCCTGTTAAGAGTGTTTCATTATGTTAATCTGTTTAATAATTTTACTCTCATCAAATAACGGTGAGGGAATGCACAGAAATAACTTACAAAGAAACCTTTTATTTGAATTTGAACAATGCCAAGATGTTCGAAAAAAAAAAAAAACAGAAATGACTGTATATTAGTTTTGTATTAGATACCGTATATTCAAATGAATTAACACAACTGTCTTTCATTTACAGGTAGCAAAGCCAGTGATTTCATCACCCCACTTAGTGAAACTGAATTTGCTATTGAGGGTGACAGTGTTACACTCTCTTGTAACTACAGTGCTTCTGTGGTCAATAGTCTTCAATGGTACTGGAAGTATGCAGATTCACCACCACAGTTCCTCATACTGGACAATTATGGCATAACTTTTCATGCAGATCCCTCAGTTCCTGTAATATCCATCAAAGACAGAAAAGAAGCCAGTATTGTGGATCTGAAGATCTCTGCTGCTGTAACAGACTCTGCTGTATACTACTGCACCATGCAGCCCACAGTGACAGAACACTTAACAATACTGTACAAAAACAGACTTCAGTTCAGGCCTAATGCCACAAATAAATGATGTAACACACTCATTTTGACTTAACTGTGAAATTGCAATACCACAAAATGAAATACTATATATTGGATCCTATGTGATATACGTGTATATATACTGTATGTGTATATATATTTATGTTCTCTATAAAATGTTGGCCCATACCTGAATTTTGGCCCGTGACAGTGTAATTTAGACTGCCAAGATGTGTTAAATAAATACTATGCAGGACAGTTACCAACCTACAAGAGAAATCACCACTAAACAGAGATAGAAATGGCTCTAATGTGTAGCCACACTATTAAATTTGCACATCTCATCTGGTACAGTTACCAACCAGCTCTTCTCAACATCATTACAAAATGTATTATTATTATTATTATTATTATTATTATTATTATTATTATTATTATTTAAATAGCTTTTGTTCTAATATTCAGGGCACATCATGAATAGAATATGCAGTCAGAATTTCTCAGTGTCTTTAACAGATGTTACATCTTGGGAAAAACTCTCATGAATAATACATAAGCATGTTGATAATGAAAATGAAGAAACATATTTTGCAGGATTTTGTATAATTTGCTCTAAATACATGACAGTGTCTCTGAGCAGAATCACATAATGCTTTCCTGTGACTCTTGAAATATGACTTATTCTTTATTTGAGGGAGGAGGGGCTTACAGCAGGCCTACTTAGATCTGACATCTTTTTAAATTTGACTGTAATCTGTCTATAGCAGAGGTGATTGAATCTCCTTTACTGTGAGTGCCTGCACAATGATACTTTATTCATTTATTCTTCTTTCTGCCTTTGCATGTAAGTAATTTTTTTACTCTATAAAAATTTATTTTATTAATTTAGTCTTCGTTTTATTGCAAAAAGCTAATGTACTTGTAGTTTTCTTTAATTTTTATTCTAAATAATTGTCTTAGTTGCACAGTAAGATTTCTGGACTTTTTTCAACACTTTAATACATCTACTACATCCTTAAATTGGTCACGTGCTATTTTGTGAAGCAGTTTGTAGACTTTAGAATCTCACTACATGATGCACAACATTAAAACCCTTAATGTATCTGTTTATTGTTACAAGCCTAATTAGGTTTGTACTGTACATGTCAACACTGTTTGATGATAAATGAAAGGTATGTTTTCATTTTCAGGTGCTAGTTTTGGAAATGAAATCACACCAGATAACACTGAGGAGTTTGCTGTAGTAGGTTCTATTGTTAAACTATCCTGCAGTTATTCTACTGCACAGTCTATATATATATATATATATAGTAGTGGTAACAATAGATTAGGATCATTAATTTTCTTATTTTATTTGTTTTCTATGATGTAAATTATTCAAATACAAGAATTCAACCATTTTTATGTGGTTCAGCTGTCCTTTCCAATTGTGCAGAACCACCTATTAATACAATATCTGTTTTACCACCAAGAATAAACTGCATGCCTACTTTCATGCTGTGTGGATGCATACAATTACACATGAACAACTGACTCTCTAGTGGTAATGGGAATGTCCAAAGGTTAATGAGGTAGAAAGTACCAAAAGATCCAAAAATGTAAAACTGTATTAAGAAAATTCTAAAATAAATACAATTTTGTTTACTGCCATATAGTTAGGACTATTGCGCATCCATGGTAGAGAGTGAAATACAATATAATTAAAAGTCAGGAGGAATGTACATGTAATTGAACAGAAGAGGGTGCTATATGCACCATAAAACATGAATAATATCTTTAGGAATAGTCCCACTAAGTCTACTCACACTCATATTGTTCCAAACCTGTATGCTCTTATTTTTTTCAGCAGAACACAAGGAGATATTTACACATTTCACATCCACATCAGTAACTACTGAAAACATGGATCTTTCAGACACGGCTGTCTATTATGTGCTATTAGAGCAGTACTCCACTGATACAAAGTCTCTCTGAAGTTTTACAAAAGCTTGATCAAACCATTGGTGCCCTAAACAGTCCGTATTTGAACATTTGAAACCACATTTGTGCCTCTTTAGAAATTGCAAGGGTTGTTAACAATGGGAAGCAGTGACACCTGGAGAACAACAGAAAAAAAAAAAAATGGCTTGGCTATTTGTTGCCATAGAATTATGGTAATTTATATGCAGGATTGGGGAGTAACAGAGTACATGTAGCGGGATTAGGTATTTAAAATACTAAATATAAGTAACTGTATTCCACTATAGTTACAATATAAATCATTGGTAATTAGAATACAGTTACATTCAAAAAGTATTTTGATTACTGAAGAGATTACTTTGCATTTTATTGTCATTTGTTTCATTTAATATTTAGTCCTTTCAGATGGAAAACATTTATACATAAAAATGATGCGATCCAAAGTGCATTTGAACAGCGGTGAAACACTTTCTTATGATGTGTTACATTCATACGAGCAGACAGAGAAGTAAGTTTGAAGAAAATTTGGAGCAGAAGAAACAGAAATAAACCTTGTGTAAATTGTCAGCTTTACACCAAGCTAAAATGCTATTTCTAGCCATTTTACATGCGCATGTTACCAGGCACATTCACATTTTTATTGTATTTTTCAAGAAAATTCACGTTGGATAATTAATTTTTTTCTATTAAGGCCTTTGATATTAGGGCAAAAATCATATTCTTGTTAATAATTTTTGTATTGTTTTCCTGTAAAAATATCTAAAAATCTTTCAAACAAGATCAATTTGATTGACCTTGTTTTAGAAGCAACACTGCATAAGATATTTAGGTTTTTCAGAGAATATTTTTTTAACATGTGTATTTTGTCTTACTGTACTGGCAGAGTTTTTATAGTCAAAACAAGTGAAAAATCTACCAGTGCTGAAGAAGTAATCCAACGTATTTAGAATACGTTACTGACCTTGAGTAATCTACCGAAATACGTTACAAATTACATTTTACAGCATGTGTTCTGTAATCTGTAGTGGACACACATTTCAAAAGTAACCCTCCGTTTATATGTATTAAGTCTTTTTAAGTATAATAATCAAGACTGTAAATACATTTTTAAGAATGTGCATACATTTGAAAATCAAGCCTTTACTTGTGTAACACTTATCAAAATATTATAACTTATATATTTGTGTATATATTTAGGAATTAATTTCATGTTACGTTAAGTGTTTGCATATTGTGCACATTTAAATATTCTCTGACCACATTCTATACCATACAACAATGATCACTTACATTATTCTGACATTAGTATCTTGCCAATTTGCAGTTTATTATAATGTATTAATATACTGAATCACTATGTGCACTTCTGGTAAGATGCTAACTGCATTTCACTTGCTCTGCACTTGTACTTGCACATCAACAATTGTAATAAAATTGTAATATATTCTAATCTACATCTCATTGTAAAATCTCAAATCATAAACTTAAAATATTAGGGATCTTGTACTTTTTTTACATCATAGGCTGAATCTATGTCTATGAGAGAAAGTTGTTTTGTTTTGTAAATCCATTCTCAAGAACATTTTCATTCTGAAAACTAAGAATATTGCCACGATGATCAAGAAATCGATTATTCTTAACACAACCTATATTTTCTCTTGTAATTTATTTCTTTATTTTTATATATATATATATATATATATATATATATATATATATATATATATATATATATATATATATATATAAAATGTAATGTTAAGGCAAGGCAGAACAGGCTGAAGACAAGAACGGACGAGACGATAAAGTGAGAACCCAAGTGCAGTTTTATTTTAGAAAGTGCAATAAATCCAAAAAAGGTGAATCCAAAACAAAACAAACGACTTGACTTGACTTGACTTGACATCAACAATACTTGACAAAGGACTAGAGAACATGAGGGCTATAAATACACAGACTTGGTGTTAGTACAGGAATACGATGGTAATATAGTAACCATGGTTATTTTTGTGGTTACTGTAAACGTACAAAAAATTAACCAAGGTTATTTTTTGTAAGGTTAGGTTTAGGCGTAGAAGTTAATTAACTGTGTCTGTGGGACTCTAAACACAAAAAACACACTGCAGTGATGCCCATATACTGTATGTTATTATCTGACACAGTTTACATCAGGGTGCAATTAGTATACCATTATTTGCACCAGGGTTGGGTGCAAATAATATCTGCCACTATTTGCACTGGGGTGTAAACAGCATATACCATTATTTGCATCAGGGTGCAAATAGCATCTGCCAATAATTTATGCCTTCAATATACATATATATGTATTAGATATACTGGGTTGACAAAAAACTTGTATCATGGCTACTAATGTTGACAAATCAATCAATTTTACTATCCAACAGGAACTCAATGATGACTTAACAGCATCATGTGACAGAGTGCAAGAAGTTCTTAGGTGTCTTTCTGAGCTGCAGTGATTTTGATACACAGCTCAGAGCACTGAAAGCCTCAACAGAGAGTTGTGAGATTATCTTATTTAATATGGACAGATGCTTTCTACTTATTCTCATTATTGGAACAGGTAGCCAAAGTTATTTATTGGGTCATTGATGAAGTGGAGTACACAAATGATTATAATTTGTTTTGAAAACCTGAAAACCCTAAAGTTTTAATGATTTATTTCAGCTTTTTTAACTGCTTGCATTGAGTCCTGTGTTTGCAATATTATTTTGTCAACCTTGCTATCACAATTCATAAATTATTTTATTTTGTGCTTATTGTTTGCAGGCATGGCAGCTGGGGACAATATTGAGCCAGATAAAGAGATAGAAAATATAAAAGAAAGAGAAACTGTAAAACTGAGCTGCTCATATAGTACAAGTAGCAGTAATGTTCGACTCTACTGGTACAGAACATTTTCTCATGGAGAACCTTTGTATTTAGCATATAAAGGTGCTCGATCACTGAGTGCTGCTGACACCTCTGATCCTCGGTTTCAGGCAACTGCATCTGATACATCGACAGAACTCATTATTAATGGTTTAATTCTGTCAGATTCAGCTCTCTATTACTGTGCTCTAAGAGTAGGAGCCCAGTGATGCAAAACATGAAACATGTCATACAAAAACCTGAATGTTTTTTTAACATTGAAACTATCAAGTGAAAACCTCAATCAAAACCACAATCTAAGCCCAGAATGTAATAAAATATGTAGTAACACCTGTGTGAGGCTGAAGGCATAAAAGTGAAGTATTTTTAATGCATTAAAAGCAAGTTTGGCTGATATATACAAGAATACCTGGGTTTGAAAGAGAAGCTTTAACAAAAATGTACATAACTGTACATACAAACTTTGATCAACTGTATATACAGTACACAAAACTGCACACACAGCTAGTGTGCACAAATCTACTTATACAAACCAACTCTCTTTTGTAAACAGTAAGTGGTACATGAATAGATTCAATTTTAAAAGTTAAAGTTACTGTAGAAAATACTTTACATGTGTATGTCGAATATATAAATCAAATAGAGAAAAACTTCAGGACTTTCTTTTATAATCACATTTTGCCTATGGGAAGAACTCTTTGAATTTTAGTGGTGAAAGTGATGTCATTTCACAACCTGGCCACCTTGTGGCAATGGTGATGTTGAGTGAAAGTAGCTTACTGTGCATGCTAGCTCATACTATGTGTGTTTGTTGCTTGTGAAAAAAACAGTCTGTGACATGTAAACTCAACCTGGTTTATTTACATCATCATACTATTTGACAAATATTGCATGCTTTATGTATAAACCATGTTAACATAGCTGATGAATATCTTTATATTGGCTGCTGTTCTAGGTAAGTAACTACTATTCAGTTGAATGATTCCTATAAATTATCATATGATATAATATAATATATTATATAATATTTCTTCCGTTGATCAACCAACAAGAGTTAAACTGCTTTTGATCATGAAGTGGTTACACTTTAATATACATACAGTCAAGTGACCAATATCCTTATCTTTGTTGGTACCAACAATAAACAAATGGATTCCCAACATACAGTTCATGCTCATGGACATTGCACATACAGTAACAACATTAAACACTACACAACAGGTTTTGACATGCATTCATTACATACATTAATCATTCATACACAATGTCAATATATTACAATGTTTGTATGTTCGTTATCTGATTAATCTTCTTGCATAAAAGCATTTTCCTCCCCATCATTACAGAATAACACTCAGGCAGTGGGTGGAGCTTTTTCACAAAATGTTTAGTGTGAGAAGCTGACAGAGTGAAACAGTTATTCTAATTCTACTTTTGCCATCACTGTCTCTCTGACGACATCATGTTTCTCTTTACCTGCATAATACTTTTCATGGGTAAGAAACTGGTGTCCACAGTGACAGAAAACCCAACTAGACTGTACAAAAACCTGATATTATCTCTAATATCACATATATCCAACCCCCTTAACTGCTTGTCAAATTAACTATATTCTTATTCAAGTTGTACATCATATGTTCAATGTATTTGTTACTGACTTACTTAAATGTCCGGCATGTACAGTACCTTTTACTATTTTTTACATAAACCGAAAATACTGCAGTGACACAAGAAAAAAAGTTATTTAACACTCATACACTAACAAGACGGCTGTCTTTTGAGTCATCTGTTTATTACAACACTGACTAAATAAATACAGAGAAGTCTCATCAGAAAGCTGACGGCCACAATAATCAGAGAGAGAGAGAGAGAGACAGAGAGAGATGAAGATAGAGAGACAGAGAGACAGACAGACAGACAGATATATAGATAGATAGATAGAGAGAGAGAGAGAGAGAGAGAGAGAGAGAGAGAGAGAGATAGAGAGAGAGAGGTTTGGAATAACATCAAGGTGAGTAAAAAAACTTTAAGCCATAATTGTAATTTTTTGGTAAACTATTCCTTTAACACAAGAGTACACCCCTCTGTTCAGTGCAAAATAATTATGTTATACACGGTAACACCTAATTGTGGTTAAGAGGATTGTAACAAGAATACTCATTGAACTCATTTGATACATAATGCTGTATGTATCAAATATGATGCACGTTTGACGGCTCCTGTTTCAATCTCTGTTCAAGCTGAAAAGCCAAAGCATGTATTGTATGTAAGTTTCAAAAGTTTATTGCACTATCTAATGGTTATTTATGAAAAAAAGTGCTTTCAATATTTATACTGATCTATTTAAAATGGCGGCAGACTTACTCTTATGTTGGTATAAATGAAAGCTTATTTTAGTAAATTAAAAGTAATTATTATATTGTTACTTATATTTAAAAAATAAGTATTAGTTTACATTTTGTATATTATTTTATTGAAAAGGCATGTTAAAATTACTTGTCTAAAATCTGATACAACATTCATGCCCAATATATAAAAAAAAAACAAACAAACAATAGAATAAAAAATCAAAGAACTTTGAAAATGTTGACATATACTTTTTATAAGATGTATTTAAAGTGTGTCTGTCATTATAAAGATCTCATTATATTACATTACAAGCTATTATAATTAAATCTTACCATAAGTACTTGAGACCCAGCGAAAAAAGTTTGACTATTTCCCTTTTTTAAATGTCAATATAGTGTTTGGTGCATAAAAAACATATGATAAAAATTGTTTATTGAATCTTTTGTTTTTTTATTCATATTGTATTTGATGTGCTGAACTGAACTGTGATACATTTCAATCCATATTTATAGACCAAGGAGAGGAAGATGTCATGGCCAAACTCTCAAATATTTGGCATCTCTGAAAAGCCCAGGGAGTCCTCTGATAATACCCCAAGATTTACCACTGTAGCATGTATGGGCTGAGAAAAACTTAAATAACAAATGTCCTACACACACAAATTGCTGGGCCTCAGGAGGATAATGACCTTTAAAGCCTAATGTATCAAATTTGATGCATAAAAAAAAAAAAAAAAAACGTGCACATTTTTTGTATGATTTATTTTTATAGTTTGTCTAATGGTCCTAAAAACAGTTTAATGTAAAAAAAAAAAATAAAAAAAAATATTGCATTTTATGACAATTCTTTCATATGTCAGGCTTTACAGGGTTAAAAGATGCTACTCTGGTTCTTCATAATCAACTTATAAAAGACACACATTCAAAAAAGGTGACAAACACTAAATTATTTAAATGCATTTGCATTCCTAGGTGGCTGATGAAGGAGGGGCTAAAAGTGGGGTATATCTGAGGGTATTTTGACACTGGCAGAGACTGTGGCATGAGATTATTTAAGATCAGTCCTGCCACTGTGAATGTGTACAATGATGCTCTATTCAGTTATTCTGCTCTTTGCCACAGCATGTGAGTACTGTCAAGTTTAATGTATGTCACATTTATTTAATTAATTTATCATTGAGTCTTAATGGGGGAACCACAAATAAGTCTATGCACTATTGAAATTATCACATTTAATCAGAATTAAATTTTAGACTGAAACTGTGAAAAGTTACATACTGCTTTTCTTGTGCAGGTGCTAGTAATGGAAATACTATCACACCAAACAAAACTGAGGTGTTTGCTGTAGAGGATTCAAATGTTACATTATCCTGCAGTTATTCTTCTGCGTGTGATCTTGAATTCCTTGTTCTCATCTCAGACGGTGCAAAAGAAGTTCAAAAGTCTATTGTGAATACCAGATTCAGTGCAAAACTCACCAAAGAGAAAAATCATGTGGATTTGGAGATCTCCTCTTCTGCTGTAACAGATTGCGCTCTGTAATACTGTGCCCTGGAGCCCAAAGAGAGGAAATCCAACTAAAATGTACAAAAACCTGATTCTGCTCAGAATGAGAAAACAATGAACTCCTACAAATCAGGAGGAAAAAGCATAAATAATGGAATTGTTAAAAAGCATTTATTTATTCTTGAGAACTTGAATTAACAAAATACCTAAGATTATTTTTATTTATTATTTAGCATATGGTTCTTTCCACTCATTACTGGAAAGTGCATTTTGGGGTTTAAACCTACAACCTTTCACTGACAGATTTTTAACCACTATGCCACCGTAACCCATGACCAGTAATAATAATAATAATAATAATAATAATAATAATAATAATAATTATATATATATATATATATATATATATATATATATATATATATATATATATATATAAACGACAACAAAACCAACAACCATAATGTTTTTACAGAATGAATTTGGAGGAAATCAATTATCCAGAAGACTTTAAGTTTGACTTGAATAATGATTAGCAATGTCAAATTCCCAACACAAGATGATTCCCACCACAAGATGGGAGCAGAGTGATTTCACCACTATGTTGTACTGCACAACGGTACAAAATCTGCAAATACACATCTATAAACAAAATATATTTTAAAGATTATTTTATTTTAATCTTTGTTTTATTATTGTTAAGTTCCACCTACATTCTTTTTAGTACATTGTCTGAATGGATTCAAATGAAAATTTACTTTTGTTTACATAGAGATTTTTAATTTCATTGTGATAATTTAGTGGGTTAAATTTTTGACATGCTCAGCACTGTTTCTGTTTCAATCTGGAATTAATTTTCTTTAGAAATCATCATCTGCTACTACATCAATCTCTAATCAAAGTTAACTTCTAATCATTCAACATTTCAACATTCGCAGAAGATGAAAGCTGTCTTTCTCTGACAGAAGGGAGGGAGCCCGTTGGCATTTTACAAAGAACAGACTAACCATTTTTTATATTGCTTGTCACCTGAAAATATGACTATTGTTTTCTCTCTTCTTCTGTTTTTGGTGACTAAAAAAAGTGAAAGTTACTGAAATTCAACTTTTTGGTACTTATTCAGATAATCCAGATTTTTTTTTTTTTTTTTTTAATGTAGCATTTGTAGAATATTTTTTTAATATCTGGATGCATCATTACTTTTTGTACTCTTGTGTAAAACTTGCTTTAATCAAAATGCTGTGAAGTTTTAAACTGACACAAAGTTTTTATCTGATTTGCAGGGGACACTTCTGCACAGTCAAAATCAAATATGATACAGCCATCATATTCCGAGTAATATGTTTTCAAGGATGAAAGTGTGAATCTTTCTTGTAACTACACTGAAACTGTTTCTGTGACCTCACTCCAGTGGTATCGACAGTATCTCAGATCAGCTCCAAAGTTTCTGTTCCTTGTCACTGAATATCAGAATCAGAATCAGAATCAGAATCAGGAATTTGTCTTGGTGACAGGAGCTTCCAGTGTACAACAATACAAAAACAATACAAAAACAGCAGCAATAGATAATAATAAAAAATAAAAAATAAAACTAATTATACACATACGTACAGACACATACGTACATACACACATACACATAGGTAGAGCAAATCTAATACAATCTGTTATGTACAGTGCAAATGTTTTTTTTTTTTTTTTTTTTGTATTTTTTTCTTTTTTTTTTTTAGAGGAATGAAATGGCAGAAGAGGTTGGATGTGTTGAATAAATATAAGACTAAACTGTGTATTGCACATAGTTATTGCTCAATGGCGCAATTAACTGTTCATGAGATGGATAGCCTGAGGGAAAAACTGTTCCTGTGCCTGATAGTTCTGTTGCTCAGAGCTCAGAAGCGTCGGCCAGATGGCAACAGTTCAAAAAGATAGTGGGCAGGGTGAGTGGGGTCCAGAGTGACTTTTTCCTCACTCTGGAAGTGTACAGTTCTTGAAGGGGGGGGGGGGGGGGGAGCAGGGGGCAACTAATAATCCTCTCAGCAGTCCGAACTGTCCTTTGTAGTCTTCTGATGTCTGATTTCGTCGCTGAACCAAACCAGACAGTTATTCAAGTGCAGAGGACAGACTCAATGACTGCTGAGTAAAACTGTATCAGCAGCACCTGTGGCAGGTTGAATATCCTCAGCTGGCGAAGGAAGTACAACCTCTGCTGGGACTTTTTCACAGTGGAGTCAATGTGTGTCTCCCACTTCAGGTCCTGTGAGATGGTAGTGCCCAGGAACCTGAATGGCTCCACTGCTGTCACAGTGCTGTTTAGAATGGTGAGGGGGGTCAGTGTTGGGGTGTTCCTCCTAAAGTCCACAATCATCTCCACCGTTTTGAGCGTGTTCAGCTCAAGGTTGTTTTGACTGCACCAGACAGCCAGCTGTTCAACCTCCCTTCTGTATGCAGACTCATCGTCATCTCGGATGAGGCCGATGACAGTGATGTCATCTGCAAACTTCAGGAGATTGACAGAGGGGTCCTTGGCGATGCGGTCATTGGTGAAGTGGGAGAAGAAGTAGTGGGGAAAGCATATATCCCTGGGGGCACCAGTGCTGATTGTACAGGTGCTGGAAGTGAGTTTCCCCTGTCTCACAAGCTGCTGCCTGTCCGTCAGAAAGCTGGTAATCCACTGACAGATAGACATGGGAACAGAGATTTGGTGTAATTTATTCTGGAGTATAGCTTAGAATATGAAGGCAAATTTGAGCCTGCTCTTCATCTGTCATCAAAAGCTGCAAATGGAGACAAACGTTTGGATCTGTAGCTCTATTCTGCTGCTCTAACAGACTCTGCTGTGTACTACTGCGCCCTGCAGCCCACAGTGACAGGAAATCCAACTAAACTGTACAAAAACCAAAGAAAAATGTGTATTGCCTTAATGTATAAATTTGACACTGTAATAGTATACAGTATAATTCGGACAATAATAATCTTAAACTGCATCTTATAAATTGTTTTCAGATCTGAATTTGAAATGCAACTCTAAAGAAGTGATACAATTGCATAAATTCAGAGAATAAAAGAGAAGGTTCATAAAGAGTTTGAATGTTTGATAGGCTTCAGAGGAATGTTATGTAGTTATTCATTGGAATGATTACTGTGTAGTCTCTTATCTACTGGAAGTGTTACCACACAACAGAAGTAATAACGCAATATATAATCATTCCAGCATAAAATAGTTTAAGAAAATAGCAAATAAGTTATATGCTAATAAGGAAAAACATACATACTGTACTTAAATATACATTAAGCCCAACATTAAATATAAAACAGTTAAATAAAATACAGTATGTAGGTTGAAAACAATGCAACAGAATTTTATGACTCTAACAATAGCACAGGCTCCTCCCAGATGTCAGACAAAGTGATTTGATGTTACAGCTGTTGTATCACAGAGATGTGTAAAGTAGAATGTTCAATTTTCAACTGTAGCCAACATTTGACTTTTTGATTTTCAGTTGCAAAGCTCAACATATATGTATAATGACACACTGGAAAAGAGTTGTTTTCATCCTAGTCACATATTTTTGGGGTAAGTAGCACTATCACATGTCTTTTTTAGATATATTTAAAATGAATATGTCCTTGTGAATGATTATATTTTTCCCCATCCAACAAGTAATATGTTTATTGACATTTTTTATTTCTATTCCAGGATGTAATTCTGAGGACAAAGTTGATCAGAATATCAGAGTTCAAACAGCTCTTGAAGGTGAAGCTGTAACTATCAACTGCACATACAAAACTTCTTATTCAAACCCAACTCTATTATGGTACCAGCAAAAAGTAAATGGAATCCCCAAATACATGCTGATAAGATTTTCTGGATCTCGCAGCGATGATGAAGCATTCAAGGGGAGATTTAATGCTGAACTCAATGCATCTTCATTGTCGGTTCCACTGACAATCCAGGACCTGCGTGTGTCTGACTCTGCTGTGTACTACTGCGCTCTGCAGCCCACTGTGACTAAACCACATTCAGCACTCATACAAAAACCCTGAAAATGTTTCAGAGTAAATTTTCTTTACAAAACATCTGAAGACTTAACTCTTTCATGAACACTTGAATACTTAATCCAAAACCATCTACATTGAGAAACGTTTAATAGTCCTCCCTTAAACTGATCCCATATACAAAATTCCATTCTACACCGTACTGCAGGGCTGTTCAAACTTTTTTGATTCAAAGGACCTCCAAATATGATAATTTTTGCAAGGACCCCCTTCCAAAAATATAAAGGCAGCTGTATATTTTTAAAGGGCCATTTATGTACGTGCTAGAAAAATAGAAAGTGTGATATTACTGTTATTATAAGAGATGTTATCTGCAAAAAAATTATAATTGGCTTTCATATTGTCATTGTAGTAAAGACAAAATGAAGGATTAAAATATTAGGCTATTTGGAAATGTACTTTGTATTAAATTTTGTTTTGTTTTTTGTTTTTAGAGAATGTTACATTTATAAACATAAATAAATATATTTTCAGTTAAACTGAAATCTATTTGTAGTCCATAGAAACCAGAATGAAACAGTAATGTCAAACTTTTTCATTTTTATTGTTTTTTTCTCTAAAATTTTACGCAGACCCCCTTGAGGCCCCCTGAGGGTCCCCAAACCCCAGTTTGTAAACCCCTGCCCTACTGTATACTGTTGTTCATCTCTGAGCTATCTCGTATTGTACTTTCTGGCCAACTATATAACTTTTTGCAGCACTTCTAATATTATTGTCTCCTTTTGAAGAATGTAAAGCTTTATTGTATTCATTCTGTATAGATATCATAATCTTCATTATTTCACAGTCTTAAAACTACAATTGCCATTTCTACTTGAATTAGGTAAGCATGTTAAAGAGACCAGTGCAGGAGAAAATGTATATAAATCAAAAATATGATCATTAATAGTGGAGTGATGACCGATAACTACACATACCTGTTAAAAGAATCAGAGAAACTGAATCGAAATCTCAGAGAAACTGAATCAGGCTACCTGTTAAATTATACCCAGACCTCTTTTGGTATATTCAGAGTAAATGGGTTCCCCATGTACACACAAACAGAGAGAGAGAGAGAGAGAGAGAGAGAGAGAGAGAGAGAGAGAGAGAGAGAGAGAGAGAGAGAGAGAGAGAGAGAGAGAGAGAGATGTTTAGTTTAGAAAGAAGAAAGCATTAACTTTAAAAACAAAGAAACATTTTAGGCTAACATTAATTTAGTAAAGAATTGCTCAGGGTTTCCAAAATAACACCAGTTTGGAACTTTCACACTTCATCCGCAAGGTGACAGCATTGATCTCTTCATGTAAGAGTAGGTTGTGTAAGTAAGATGATTTAAATGTTTCAAGTATTTGAATGTTTAAAGTAGAGCTCTGTGAGATAAGCACAGATGAATGAAATCTTCTGTTCTGTTACCCCACAGAGTAACTATGTTTAGATGGGCTTTGATTTCTGTTTTTCACAACACATTTTTATGGTAAGAGCATTTTCTGTTTCTGTTAATGCCTGTTTAGATTTACTTTCCAAATAATTAATGTTAATGATTAATTTTTACAATATTTTTTCCAGTGTGCTGGGGACAGAATGGTTGAGCAACCTACAAGGGAAATGACTGCAAGTGAAGTAGATCACGTTTTTCTAAAGTGTAATTATACTAGCACTACAAAAGATGCATATCTCTTCTGGTACAAATAGCTGCCAAACCGATCACCAATAATTATTTTGAGTGAATATACTTTTAGTAAAGGAACAACTGAGCCTGATTTTAAGAGAGATTTTCTGCAACACTGGACTCCACATTAAGAACAGTTCCACTGGCAATCCAGGATCAATATCTGTCTGATTCTGCTGTGTACTACTGTGCTCTGAAGCCCACAGTGATCAAAGCACCTTCAACACTCATACAAATAAAGTGGAGCTCATGGAGACACATTACCAATTATGGAACAACTAATAACTAGCATGAATATACTGTATAAACATGAATATGAAAACTGGTAAATCACTAAGTTTATATTACACACTGATTACAGCTATTGACAGTTATAAATAATCCCCTTCGAATTTAGATGATTCTGACATGGGATAATACAGTAGCCCAATTACCAACATAATGGATATTTTATGGGCTTTATATCATGCTTAATAAAATGCCACAAGAAAAGAAATGTACTGCTACAGCTTTCTTTTTATCATATTAAGAAGATGTTGATCATCCAGAGCTGTAATGATTTGAATGCTGGATTCTCATTCACTGCAGTTGCACTGACAGAGAGGAGGAGTCTGCTGAGATTTGAAAAAGAGCAAACTACTCACTCAAATTAATTTACCTCTCAAAGCGCAAACATGAGGATTCTTTGTGCTCTGCTTCTGCTATTGTTGATTCAAAGTAAGTCAGTGAAATTTGTCTTTTAGTTATTCGGACAAACAATGTCCAAGAAGTAGTTTTGCATTATGTCTGGATATATACTTTTACTGTATATTTTAATTTACTTTTGCTGTACATTGTTTAAGAACAGGTTGTTTTAAATTCTTTTCTATTATGATTTGCAGGGGACACATTTGCAGAGACAATAACACCACTGGAGAACAAGGCAATTGCATATGAGGGAGAAAAGGTCACTCTTTCATGTAAATATGAAGGAGTTGTAAATAACCTGCAATGGTACCGCCATTATCCGAGATCCAAACCTGAATTCCTGGTTTGGATTTATCTACAGGGAAGCACAAGTGACCCTGTTCCCCGTCTTCAGCCGAAAGTTGATAAAGGCAACAATCTTGTGCACCTGGAGATCTTTCCTGCTGAAGTAAAAGACTCTGCACTGTACTACTGCGCACTGAAGCCCACAATGACAGAAATCTCATCTACACTGTACAAAAACCTCCTGAGCAATAAAACTCCTCATACAAGTTTATGGAAACACCCAAACCCCCTTCTTCAAGTTCTTTTTCTTTAGTGCTATAAACCACTTGATGTAATTAAATTACACCAGGTTAATCAATATTGGAGGTTGACAATCAAAGAGAAGTTTATTTAGCAATATATTACAAACTGCAGTTATATTTAACAGTGATAGAATCAGACCAAGAGTGTAAGAAATAATTGTCATTAGAACAGAAGACATCCAACAAGCATACAACAGAGAACAGGAAATCCTTCAATGATTTCCTGCATTAGCACACAGAGATGGAGAATACTAACAGATTAGAGTGCTGAAAACATTAACACAGCACTGATCTGGTACTGACCCAGCATGGACAGTTATCTGCTGCTGATTCTCATTATGACACTGTGTGTGTTTATTTATTTTTACCTCAAAGATTGTTCAAAAATCATAATGCCACATTTGGCCATGTCTCAATTTCAGATCAGAGATATTTGTCTTAATTTGTTCCACTGACAGTTTTTATGCTATTTTTTTTAGGTGTGTTATCTTTGGACAAGATTAGACCAGACAAAGAAATCACTCTCATTAATAATGAAGGAGACCATGTAAAACTGAATTGCTCACATGAGGCAAATAGTGATTTTGTTTGGCTTTATTAGTACAGGCAGCAAACTAATAAAAAACTCACAATTTAATATAAATCTGAATGATCAAGGATTGGAATTAAGACCCCTTTGATCCTCATTTTCATTTGACTACATCAAGTACTTCGTCTGTACTCATCAATAAAAATAAAATTAAATCATAAATGTGGAGATAAAATAAAATGTTATTCAGAACATAAAAAAAAATATTCACATCAGGATATTAAAGTGTATTTATATGGTTAGTTTTGTCAGGGTACCAAAATTTCAGTAGTCGGTACCAATACCAGTGAAATTTCACAGTTCTCAATACCAATTTCGATACCACAGCAAAAATATGCTAATATGATAATGTGCTATTGAACACACCAGTTTAGTTATTTTTAATCATTTAATAGTTATTTTAATAATTATAGTTTAATAATTATTATTTTCCAGAACTCCATATTTTACATTTTCATTTAGTAGTCTTGCTTGTGATATATTGCTTAAGTATTATTATTTAAAATTACAAGTTGTAAACTCGGAATTGTATAGCCACTTTTCCACAATCAGGCTGAATGGTTCTAAGCGCGGTACAGAACGGTAACACCAGCATTTCCACTGGAGCACGGTTCGGCACGGCATGATTATAGTTCTTGGCCCGGAATTCTCTGCACCATTAGTTAACTGTACTCAACAAGAGCCCAGATCTGCATGGAAAGGTACGGTTTTGCAACAAGAACTTTTCGGCTGGATGGTGGAAAGCGGCTTATGAAAGCTCCAACTTGACAGTCATGATGTCATGTGAAAAGAACCAATAGCCACTTTTCCACCATAGGGCCGAACAGTTCTTGTCACAAAACTGTACCGTTCTGTGCCGATTCGGGC
This sequence comes from Myxocyprinus asiaticus, assembly GCF_019703515.2. Lineage (NCBI taxonomy): Eukaryota > Metazoa > Chordata > Actinopteri > Cypriniformes > Catostomidae > Myxocyprinus > Myxocyprinus asiaticus. The sequence continues at coordinate 39,211,827 of NC_059348.1, read as the reverse complement.
CAGTTGGCTTGGTTACGCTTTCTTTTTCCACTGTGGTGCCATGAAATCAGTAGAATGTACGTAACAGATCTGCGTAAGAGGTAAACATTGGAGCGAGTGCTGCGCACTATGGAGGATGATCGCATATTCCAGTTTTTAGGACTGTTTTTTCCCTGGTTTTACTCTGCTAACAAACAACAAAGACACGGACCATGTCGCAAAAAGTAAAGTAAATTGAGGTTTACCATTATTTGTGCAGGGCTTGTGTTTGCCACTGTAAACAAACATGCAGAAGTGTAAAAGTTCCCAGACTAGCTTAAAGGATGTTTATTGACAAAGTATTATATAAGTATTATATGAACATAGTATATGAGAATATATTGATGTATTTTAAGTTTAAATGAGCTAGTAATCTACTTCCCTGATGAAAAAGATATGTAGAAAAATAAATGTAGGCTACAATACTAGTTAAACCATCGTAATAAAATTATGAAGATACACTAAACGAGTCGCCAAGTACTAAACCCACTCTACCAGCACGGTTGAGTTCAGTTAGCTAACCGTGCTGAGAATTCCGGGCCAAGAAGGGTTTATAATCGTGCTGTGCCAAACCGTGCTCCAGTGGAAATGCTACTGTAACCGTTACGTTCCATATTCAGAACCATTCGGCCCTATGGTTGAAAAGTGGTAAAATGCAATGGCTGAAACAATTAAAGGTAGTGAATATATTTCTGTTTAATATGCTATTATATTATTGTGCCGTTGATGCCTGGAGCATTTCTTTTTGTTCTTAAAGCATATAGAGGTGAATAACTGACGTGATAAACATTTTACTGTTATCAAATACAAAGCCGTGTTGCCGTTATAAGTGTTTCTATGGAAACTAATAACTTACAAGATCTGAGGACGTGAACGGCTCCGAGTAGAACCTCTGAGTTCCCATCTTGTAATTACAGTAATTCCTACATGACGTGAATGCACCATTATTATAAATCGTGCTTTTATAATGATGTGTGTTTTTTTGCCGGAAGCTTCACTTTTCCAGATAAACAGTTCACGTCACCACAGTGTGATCAGTGAATTTTAAGTCACGTCTGAAAGCTCATCTCTTTACACTGGCCTTTGAGTCTGACAAATTAATTTTAGATTACTGGTGTTTGTGTATGTGGTAATTTTGAAATGTTGTTATGATGTTTTGTTTTACATTTTATAACTGTGAAGCACTTTTGTCAGCTCTGTTGTTTTAAATGCTATATAAATAAAGTTGAGTTGAGATTAAAGCGCAAATGCTGTGATTTAATTATATAAATAAATAATCTACATGTAATATGTGCTTCACAGTGGATTAGTAGTCTGCTCTGTCATCTGATACAATGTGAATGATTCTCGATGTCTGTGGAGTTCACATTCAAACATTCCTCTAAATCTGGCATATGTAAACTTTCTGTTTCTTATATTTTGAGCAAGGAAGGACAGCTATACTGTATGTCATAAATATTGAAGGGTAAAATAAACATTTTCCTGTCACTGTATACACATGAATAGAATGTGAATGTACGGTACCAGTATGTATGATCATTTGTGTTTAAGTGTTGAAAGTGTATTCTATCTAATGTAACATTTTTGGCACTGGACACATGTTAAATCTTGTTCTGAGTGTGGTATGGATGTTTTGTCATCCCTGCAGAAAAAAAACCCAACATGGTTTGGTGGTCTTAGCTGGTTAAGGCTGGTCTTTCAGACTGACCAGCGGAAAAGTGCCCCAAAACTCTCTAAAACCAGCCAACAGACCAGTCTGATCAGGCTGGTAGACCAACATAGGCTGACCAGCTTAGGCCCAAAAGGGATAGGTAGCCTATAATAAGGAACACTGACTGAATATCTATGACCAGGGTTGGGGAGTAACAGAATATATGTAACGGATTACATATTTTAAAATACAAAATATTAGTATTTGTATTCCACTACAGTTACAATTTAAATCATTGGTAATTAGAATACAGTTACATTCAAAACGTATTTTGATTACTGAAGAGATTACTTTGCATTTTATTGTCATTTGTTTCATTTCTTTCAGATGGAAAATATTTATACATATTAATGATGCCATCCAAAGTGCATTTGAACAGCGCTGAAACACTTTCTTATGATGTGTTACATTCATACGAGCAGACAGAGAAGTAAGTTTGAAGTAAGTCTGGAGCAGAAGTAGAAATAAACCTTGTGTAAATTGTCAGCTTTACGCTAAGCTAAAATGCTATTTCTAGCCATTTTACATGCGCATGTTACCAGGCACAATAATATATTTTTTATCAAGAAAATTCATGTTGGATCATAATTTCTTTCTTTCTAGTAAGACCTTTGATATTAGGGCAAAAATCGTATTCTTGATAATAATTTTTGTGCTGTTTTCCTGTAAAAATATCTAAAAGTCCTTAAAAAAAAAAAAGATCAATTTGATTTATCTTGTTTAAGAAACAACACTGCATAAGATATTTAGGTTTTTCAGAGAATGTATTTTTAACATGTGTATTTTGTCTTACTGTACTGGCAGAGTTTTTATAGTCAAAACAAATTAAAAAATCTACCATTGCTGAAGAAGTAATCCAAAGTATTTAGAATACGTTACTGACCTTGAGTAATCTAACGAAATATGTTACAAATTACATTTTACAGCATGTATTCTTTAATCTGTAGTGGAATACATTTCAAAAGTAACCCTCCCAACCCTGTATGACATAATGTATGTTTTGAAACAGAAAGAAAGAAATGACAGTAAAAAAAAAAAAAATACAAAAAATACAAAAAAAAAGTCCTGAAGAGGGCACTGTAAACACGTTGACAATACTCTCTGGAATTGCTTCAAACTCCTCTCCCATGATTTTAAACACCCCATTGCTCACTGACAGAACTGACTGTCTTATTTTTCTGTTCCTCTTGTTTCAGACACCACATAAAAATGATGACACTTTGGTTGTTGAAGTTGTTCATTTTTGCATCAATCTGTTGTGGTAAGTAGGACAAATGTATCATTTCCTAATTATTTTAAACAGTTTCTTAGCACAATTAGAGGCCAAGTTAAAATTGTTTTCTTATGCCTTTACAGAGTGTCATGGAGAAGAGAAAGTTGATCAGCCAGAAAAACAAATCACTGAGTTTGAAGGAGGATCAGTAACGTTACAATGTAAATACAAAACAGCTGCTGGACAAACAGAGTTCTTCTGGTACATCCAGAGAGCAAATGATTTTCCTAAGTACATCCTGATGAGAAATACATATGGAGCAGGAGAGAATGGCACAGAGTTCCAAGAGAGATTTCACTCTGAAGCGATAAAGTCATCAGAATCAGTTCCACTAACAATCAAGGATCTGCGTGTGTCTGATTCTGCTGTGTACTACTGTGCTATGAAGCCCACAGTGATCACAGCATATTCAGCACTCATTCAAAAACAGAGGAAGCACCTAATCTTATGACATGGTGTAAATCCACATTCCATTGACTTCTGTTAGCTCACATGACAAGAACATACATATTATTTAGAGAAACCTTTAAATTAAGCAATTAAAAACATTTTCTTAATTCTTGTAGTGGTACAGTATGCAGAGTGAATTTGATTGACTGAAATTTCTTGTAATAAATGTCTAAGTGCACTAAGTTATCTTTGTATTCTTGTGTGAAACTTCTTTAAAATGTTTTAATTTTGTAACCAGCATTTGTATATCATATTTATTGGACTAAGTGTAAATTTGTTTTGTGAATATGTGACAGACAGGATGGTTATGTCACTAACAACAAACACCCATACATATGTATGCAATAAACTACCTCTCTAGTGCACTTTTCAAACTATTTGTTTTCAAAAGCAGTTATTAAATAGCACATTCTTATAGCCTTCTAAATTAATTTTTAGAGGAAATAATGATCCTAATTTAAGGGATGATTTAAAAAACAATACTCTTACAGTTAATATAAAATAAAACAAAATAAACTAAAAATGATTTTTAAATGTAATATAAATTGTAATGCTTTTAGGAAACCAGAAGATGGTTAGATGCACCACATATTCTGTTGAACACAAACAAAGATTTTTTGAAGGATGTTTGAGGTGTTTTTAGTCCATACAATGTAAATCAATGGGGTCCAAAACTTAAAGTATAAAGGTAATCCATATGATCTGAGTGGCTTAATTAATGTCTTCTGGAGCGAAATGATAGCTTTGGGTGAGAAACAAATCAAATATTTCAAAAAATCTTTGTTTGTGTTCTGTAGAAGAAAGAAAGTGTGAGTGAGTTTGAGGCGGCATAAGGGCAAGTAAACGATAAGAGAATTATGTTTGGGTGAACTCTTCCTTTAAACTATTCCCTCTCAACAATTTCCTCTTATATATCTGTGTCAGTTACTTAATTTATTGATTGCTCAATGTATTTTCTGTGTGCAGGGTTCAAGACAGTGTTGAACAGCCTTTAAGAGAAATAATTCTGGGAGATCAAATGACTTTACTGTGCAGATACACTTTTTATACACTTTGTGCAGCAAATGCATATCTATTCTGGTACAAAGAGCAATTCCAAACAGCACAGGCATAGATTTAGGTAGGGATGATAGGGACATGTTCCTATCAACTTTCAGAAAATCAAAAATGTCTTGACTAACTTTTGGGCAGTTTTACCACTTAGGAAACACTTAAAATTTATAAAATGCTTTTTATTTCCATTTTAATGACTATTAAAAATTCTCAGTATCATTATTCATGTGTAAATTATTGTCTGACAGCTTCTGTCGCATAAAGGTGTAGTCACGTGACACCTGTTACTTTTCTCAGCCCTGTTCAGGATACACCAATCACAGTCGTTTGTGATTACGGTGTATTTCCATTTGTATCTTTGGTCCAATCCTTTGAACTAGTAGATTTAAACCAGCATACTTTTAATGTACAATTGTTTCCTTTCAAAGACTAAGTCAAAAAAGGGCCTGAGTTTTGTATGCGGCCTAATGGAAGATTCTGCTTTACTGGAAGTAAGTGCCCTCTTGAGGAAGACACATTTGAATTTGAGTGACTATGCCAGGTAAGAGAGTGGATTAGATGAGCAGGATTTTAAAATGCTAGTATAACTGCACAGACAGCCAGTGGGGCTGCACGATATATATATATATATATATATATATATATATTTTCCGGTATACAAATTAATTTGCAGTATATGATTTTAATGCATTCATCTGTAAAGTTTATAAAGATACAGTGAGCAGAAAATTTTAGGCATGCATCTAGTATGTGTGTTTCTATGACGACATAGGTGGGTGTGTGAGAGAGTCGAGCAGGTAGCTCATCAAAATGAGTCAGTCTGCAGTGTCAGTGCATAGATGTTAAAAATGTTTACTAATATTTCATATTTTCTGCACACAATGTATAGCATACATTTAGCCAATGCATGTTTTAGATAAGAAAAGTATTTTTTTAGACCTTTGTGATCAAAATAGTGCTAGTAAAAAACAGGCTAATATTTTATGGAGTGGCAGAGGAAAAGAAAATGAGACTTGTTATATGCAGAAATATTGTGCCTATAGACATTATACTTTCTTGGATTCTTAATATCAACATTTTGAATAATGTCCTCCTTGCAGTATGACCCTACCAACATCTTTTGTAAATATTTTGCATCATAAAATGCTTTATGTTTTACAGAATGATTAGAAGATATGGTTTTGAATTTACTGAGCGAAACATTCAAGAGAAAATGTGATTTGTTCTAGTGGAGAAGCTCCAAAAACTACTGTTTGCAGGTGTGATGGCTGTGGACCAGTGCTGCAAATGTCATCAGTAGAAAAGGAGAGCCTGTGACACTGAACTGCTCATATAATACAAACAGCAGTTATGTTACGAAGTAACAATTGCTGTTTGTATTACTTAATTATGTACTTCACTGCATGGTATAGACAGTATCTTAAAGTAGAAACTCAGTATTTAATTTGGAAAGATGCCCTGATATGGAGTGGTACTGGGACCCCCTCTGATCCTCGGTTTCAATAAACTACATGACATTCATCCTGTAGCGAGGACGCCGAGGCAGGGGTGTTAAGATCCATATGCAGTTTTAATAACAGTATAAATAATAAAACAAAGTAACAAAACAGAGAAAACAAAAGGCAGGCAGTGGTTCGGTACACAGGCAAACAGTCCAGAAAGGCAAACCAAGTAAATCCGATAGGCAGAAGGGTAATCCAGTAAACAGGCAATAAATCCACAAAACTCACAAGCAGGCTGGGAAATATGAGAAACAGGCAGGAGTTAAAACACAGGGAAAACAGGATGGGTAAATAACGCTCAGAAATGTTGACAAGGCAAACAAGACTTCGCACTGAATGCGAGAAAATAGGGAACTTAAATAACCAGAGTTAATGTGAAACAAGTGTGAGAGTAATCAGTCCGAGCGGAGGATTATGGGAAATGTAGTTCATGAGATGTTAATACTCCGGGGATGGTGACCTCTGACGGCTTACAGGAGAGGTAGCAGGCACCCCCCCCCACCCGCGCGCGAACGGCTCCTGACGTGAGGAGGTTGTCTGCGTTGGGGTCTACCTCGACCTCTGGGAGCGGGACGATTAGGAAAATTGTGATGGAATTCAGTGATGAGAGCAGGGTCTAGAATGTCCTCCGAGTTCGTCCAGGAATGCTCCTCAGGGCCGTAGCCCTCCCAGTCAACCAGGTATTGAAGCGTCCGACCACGGCGTTGAGAGTCTAGGAGCTTGTGTACCCGAAAAGCTTCCTCTCCATCAATGAGGAATGGAAGGGGTCTCTGGGGGTCTTGAGGGCCCTCCTCTCTCGGAGCCGTCGTGGGTTTGAGCGGGAAACATGAAAGGTGGGGGAAACATTGTAATTAGCAGGGAGCTGGTGTTTGAATGATACAGGATTTATTTGACGAAGAATCTTGAAAGGACAAACATACCTGGGACTTAGTTTCTTGCACGGGAGTCGCAGACGAAGATCTCAGGTAGATAGCCAAACCCATTGTCCAGGAGCATAGTTAGGGCCAGGGCGCCGATGGAGATTGGCCTGTTCACTCTGTCGGCAAATGGCATGCTGTAAGTGGATGTGAGCTTGATCCCAGATAGCCTCACTGCGCTGCATCCAGTCGTCGACTGCAGTACATCGGATGGCTCCACGGACCAGGGAAAGAGTGGGGGTTGAAAACCTAGGATGCACTTGAAAGGCGTGGTTCCGGTAGCTGATTTGAACAGTGAGTTCTGAGCATATTCTGCCCAGGGCAGGAAACGGCTCCAGTCATGCTGGTTGACTTGACAGTAGGCCCAGAGGAATTTACCAAGGTCCTGATTTAGACGTTCGGCTTGACCATTGGATTGAGGATGGTAACCAGAGGTTAGACTCACATTGACGTTGAGCAATTTGAAGAATGCAGACCAGACTCAGGAGGTGAATTGGGGACCACGGTCGGAGACAATGTCTTCGGGTAGGCCATACAAGTGGAAGACGTACTGAAACAGGTTCTCAGCACATTCCATAGATGAGGGGAGCTTGGGCAGAGGGATGAATCTACAGGCCTTAGAGAAGCGGTCCACCACGGTTAAGATGGTAGTAAAACCTTGAGAGTTGGGTAGATCTGTGACGAAATCTACAGCGATATGGGACCAAGGATGTCGAGGGGCAGGTAGAGGCTGAAGGAGACCAGATGGGAGCTGTCGAATAGATTTAGAGGTGGCACACACATTGCAGTTTTTACATAGTCAGCAACCTCAGTCGCTAGGTTCTCCCACCAAAACCAGTTTTGCACTAACCTGCAAGTAGCTTGAGTGTCCCGAGCAGGCCGAGTCATGAACCCACTGTAGTACTCTGTTGCGTAAGGAGTTGGGAACAAAGACCTTATCTGGAGGGCAGTCAGCGGGAGTGGGTTCTTGGTTCTGAGCTTGGGTGATGTCTGCCATTATGTCCCATTGTACGGGAGTGACAATGAGAGTAGGTGGGATAATGGAAGTCACAGGGTTGTTGCCAGTAGTGGACCCATAAATACGAGACAGGGCTTCGGCTTTGGTGCCAGGTCGAAAGGTGATGGTGAAATTGAACCTGGAGATGAAGAGGGACCATCGAGCCTGACGAGGATTTAAGCATTTAGCAGACTGAATTTATTCCAGGTTGCGATGATCTGTGATTACCAGAAAAGGATGATGAGCTCCCTCTAGCCAATGTCTCCACTCCTCGAAATCCACCTTCATGGCTAAAAGTTCTCGGTTGCCGACATCGTAGTTTCTCTCCGCAGCAGATAACTTGCATGAGTAGAAGGCACAGGGATGAAGTTTGGTGGGAGATCCTTGTCGTTGGGAGAGTAGTGCACCAACTCCTGAGTCAGAGGCATCCACTTCCAGCACAAAGGGTCGAGTGGGGTCTGAATGATGGAGAATGGGGGCAGTAGTGAAGAAACGTTTGAGGTTATCGAAGGCTTGACGAGCAGGGGGTGTCCAGTTAAGTTTCTGGGCTTTACCACAGAGCAGTGAGGTGAGTGGAGCAGCCACTGAGCTGAAACCTCGAATGAATCATCTGTAGAAGTTGGCAAAAAAAAGGAAGCGCAGTTCTTTGACTGACACAGGTAGTGGCCACTGCAGCATGGCTTGTAGCTTCTAAGAGTCCATGATGACCCCCTCAGGAGAGATGACAGATCCCAGAAAAGAGATGGTAGGCTGATGAAACTCACATTTCTCTATCTTGGCATAGAGTTGATGTTGCGGTTGAGCACCTCTCTGACATGTTGAATGTGCTCGTCGAGGGAAGAAGAGTATATAAGAATGTCATCTATATATACTATAACCCATTTGCCAATGAGATCACAAAATATGTCATTTACAAAGGCTTGGAAGACAGATGGACTATTGGAAAGTGCAAAAGGCATTACCTGGTATTCATAGTGGCCAGTTTGTGTAGAAAAGGCAGTCTTCCATTCATCCCCCTCCCAGATGAGGATTAAATTGTAGGCATTACGAAGATCCAATTTGGTGTAGATCTTAACGCTGCTGGTACCAGAGGGATAGGATAGCGATATTTGATGGTGACTGAGTTCAGGCCTCGATAGTCAATGCATGGATGAAGACCCCCATCCTTCTTTTCTATGAAGAAGAAAGCAGCAGAAACAGGAGAAGTGGATGGTTGAATGAATCCTTTTTCAAGAGATTCCAAAATGTACTCCTCCATGGCTTTAGTCTCAGGTTCAGATAAGGGGTACATCCATCTGCGTGGAGGAGAGGAGCCTGGCAGAAGGTCAATGGCACAATCGCAGGAACGGTGAGGAGGAAGCTGAGTAGCCTTGGCTTTGCTGAATGCCTCCTGGAGATCCGAATAACAATGTGGTAGGATCGAACTCTCCTTTTCAGGGAGGATTGTCATGGTGCTAACAGGAGGGAGAGAGATGGGTTCAGGAAGGTTGAGGCAAGACTGGAAACAGGAAGCACTCCAATGAGTGATTTGTCCATCTCTCCAGGAGATCTCAGGGTTGTGAAGTCTCAGCCATGGCAGGCCAAGAACCATCTGGTTCTTAGGAGAATGAGTGACGAGGAACTGAATTTCCTCATGATGAAAGAGTCCAACTTGAAGATGAAAGGGTTGGCTGATTTGTTGAATCTTGCCAGAGCCCAGGGGTCGTCCATCTAGCACTGAGACATGTAAAGGTGGGACACATGGGACAAAAGACATTAAGACTCATGGCAAGAGCCAGGTCAATGACGTTATCTGCAGCCCCTGAATCTAAAATGGCAGACAACTGATGTTCACTGTTTTGAACATGCAACATGACAGAAAGTTCAAACGAGAATAAGAATTAAATTTGGAAGTTCTGAACTCACTGCCGCGAGTTGGGCAGGCAGCCAATAAATGTCCCGACTGTCTGCAGTAGATACATAATCTCTCTCGGAGATGGTGTCATCGTTCCTCAGAGGAGAGAGAAGAAAGACCCACTTGCATGGGCTCGTGATGACTGGTTGCAGCAATGTTAGAGTGAAGTGACTGTGGAGAACTGACTGGACGACAGGCTTTGATCAGATTATCCAGGCGAATGGCTAGTTTGATGAATTCATTGAGAGATCTCCCCTCATCACGACATGCTAGCTCAGATTGATTGAATCAGGATTTAACCCCTGACGGAACAACAGCTTCAAAGTGTTAACGTGCGGAAGGATAAGGCAAATTCAGCAACAGACTTCTTCCCCCGTTTTAAACTCAATAGAAGTCCACCCAGGTCCTTCCCACCCTCAGAATGCTCAATAACCTCCCGTAAACGAGTTAGGAAGTGAAACAAGGAACACTTTAAAATGCTTTCATGACTCCAAACTGCCATAGCCCAGTCTAGTGCTTTTCCTGACAGCAATGATACAATGAAGGAAACACGAGCTTCATCATTGGGATACATTAGAGGTAGTTGAGACAGAATAAGCTCACATTGTAAGAGAAATCCTTGACACTTACAAGAGTAGCAAGAGTCGAGGATAAACAACGGTTGCAGAGTGCATTGTGCTGCAGGCAGAGTTGTTAGTGGAAACCCCCTTTCCAGATACTTGCGGGTTTGGCAGCACAGATTTAAAGAGTTCTTCCGTGATTGAGGTGAGCTTGCACAGCTGCTGATGGTGATTAAGCATGGCTGCTTGTGCTGAAACAAGCACGTGTAACTGTTGGAAAGCTGCTGGATCTAAGTCTGGCGAAGTCTTCTGTAGTGAGGACACCGCGGCAGGAGTGTTAAGATCCATATGCAGTTCTAATAACAGTGTAAATAGTAAAACAAAGTAACAAAACAACAGAGAAAACAAAAGGCAGGCAATTAATGTGACAACACCTGTGTGTGGATACGATTAGGTTAAAAAGAGCTATAAAATGAAAGTTGGTAATGAAAGTGGGAAAGTAAGTGTTCTGGCCTTAGACAAATAATTCACTACTGTGTTAATGTGTTTAACAATCCCAAGAAGCCCAACGTTTTTCAATATACAGCACATTAATAACAGTGTGAAATAAGTTCTTCTGTTTGATAGATATTTCACAGCCAAATGTGTGTGTGTGAATGTGCATTCAATACTGTTTCAATACAATTTGATAAAAACCAAAGTAAAAGAATAAACCATAAGTTACTTCACTTATAACTGTCACCAATAAGAATTAAAAGTAACCAATTTCATTGCTGATATGGTGACTGTGGACCAGACATGTGACTTCTGTTCAGATTGTAAACTGTGACACCTCTGGCTGTGTCATCCATGTCGCATAAAGATAAGCTATTCATCTGGCACAGATGACACAATCCCTCAACTGACACTGCTCAGTCTGCTCAACAAGTTTGCTGATCTTTAAAAATGACATTGTCACGAAATACATGAATTCACCACAGGGTGTCAGCATATCCCAAATCCATAATGCCAGGGTGTACCACTTAAGGGCTTGAAAATATGGTCACAAGTGTGAAAAGAAAACAGACAGCTACAGTAAAGACAGAGAGGCACATTAGTTAGAATACATATGGCCGAATAGTTAGTTAGATAACAAAGAATATACATATATTAGTAAAGTTAGAAAATATTCTGCCTCTTTAACTCAATAATGGCAAAATGTGTGATCATTGCTCTAATCTTAACAGCACATGATTTTGGTAAGAACATTCTTTCATTGTTTACACTTTAGTATGTGTTTGAGTTACTCAATATATGTAAATTATTAATGGTTAAATTTATATTTTCAGTGTGCTGGGGGCAAGACCTGATTGAACAGCTTTCAAGTGAAATTACTGGAAATGATGGCGCTCAAGTGACTTTAACGTGTAATTATACCAGCACTAATACAAATGTATATCTCTTCTGGTACAAAAAGCTACCGAACAGATCACCAACATTCATGCTGAGCAAACATGCTTTTGGTGAAGGAACAACTGAGCCTGAATTTAAGAAGAGATTTTCTGCAACACTGGACTCCACATTAAGAACAGTTCAACTGACAATCCAGGATCTGTGTGTGTCTGATTCTGCTGTGTACTACTGTGCTCTGAAGTCCACAGTGACTAAACACATCATGCACCCACACAAAAACATGCTACTCTGAAATAAACAATACCCCTGCAACTGTACCAACAAAAAAATAAAACATTAAGTTATTTGAATTAAAATTGTTTATATGCAATAAAAAATAAAATAAAATAAAAATTAAGAACTCTTTGCAGAGGACCATTATAGAGCATTAAACCCTGAATCAATCTGAAGTTCAAGATTAACCTGGAGCTGCTTTTATTGTAGTATTCATAGCACAGGGACAGATGGACCTGCAAGGCCCAAGGGCACCAGCCTTTTTGGAGGCTCCCTACAGTTGCAATTGTGATTTGTAAGCCTACTGAATTCTGTTTGTGTATACCAGTACCGATATCTCAGAGGAAATTCAGGTGAGAAAAATAAAGACTGTACAAAAATATTACGAAATGTGAGCAAAAATAATGTGTATAGCAGTCATCTTTCTAAAGTTAATCTGTCAAAAAGCAACACTAGCTGATAGTTTCAGAGGGAGGCAGCATCTCTCAAGCCACTCTTCAGCTCATTGCAATATCATTGAGCTCCTAAAGCGTGGCATGAATATGTGTGTGTGTGTGTGCGTGTGTGTGTGTGTGTGTGTGTTGGGGGGTAACTGGCGAATATAGGCAAAAATCATGTGAGGGGAGATATTGGCTCCTTTTAGCGCTGAATCGTTCAATATGCTGTCAATTAATCAATGCGATAATCCCTGCTTCTCTTGCTCGTCCTCCAAGCAGGTCTCCACAGATCACACTGAACGGGACGAAATGAGGTAAGTAGAGAAACTATTTGCACAGTAAACAACTAACCGACACGGAAAACAGCACTTTTGGTCACGTCCAAATCACAATGAACTTGAAATTATTTGAAACATGAAATGGTTTGCTAGTGAACTGCTTGAGCACCTGCTCTTAAATGTGGCAGTTCGTGCCTTCATGAAACCTGCAGTGTTTACAGAGGAGTAGATGACAAATTATCCAAAATATGATGACTATAAAAATAATAGGCAAACAGATCAAATGTTCATGAAATATGCATGTTGCTGTACTCTTGTATGAAGCAATGTAAAAATAATAATTATAATTGAAGCCATACACATGATGAGTCTTTGGTGTGACTTGATTTAATAAACAGTTATTAATATGAACATCCAAAATATACGTATTTCATGCTTATTTACAGTGTAGGTTAAAAGGTGTTTCATATGCCTTCCCGTACAGAAATCTGTTATATGGCAATTAACATACAGTACATTCAGAAAGTATTCAGACCTCTTAATTTTTTTCACATTTTGTTATGTTGCAGCCTTATGTTAAAATGCTTTAAATTATTTAATTTTGTTCACATCAATCTACACTCCACACCCCATAATGACAAAGCAAAAACAAGATTTTTGATAACTTGGCAAATGTATTAAAAATAAAAAAACTAAAATATCACATTGACATAAATATTCAGACCTTTTGGGCACGCTGCATAAATCTGTGTTTGTAGCTTGCTAGCCTGCTTAGCATTGCTTATTCTTATACATTCATTGTTTTATCCTTTGCCATTTTACTGCACGCTTCGTTTTTTTCCCGCTTTTCTGCTGTTTCAACTGCATGTATTTTACTGCACGCACATATTTCTGTCTTTTTTCTTTGCTTTTTCTCTGCTTGTCTACATCTCACATTTCGACTGCGCACATTAATTTTCTCCTCTATGTTTTACACGGATTATTGCATCAATGTCAAACGTCAAACATCTAACCACATCGATCTAAAACCCTCGCTACTCAAGAACAACCATAACAACAACAAACAATTGCGGTAAGTCGTGGCATCCACTCATGTTATTTCTTCCTGAATTGCATGGCACATGTTTCCTATAGCTTCTTCCATCAGCAGTGAGGGATTTACATGTGATAAATGTAAGGAATTAGTCAGGCTGACAGAGAAGGTTAATGAGTTAGAGACACACATCCGAACACTAGTGGAGGTCAGTGAGAAAGAGAAGTCGGTAGATACTGTTTTGGATGCAGGTAGTACAGCGAGCAACACACACACTCTGGTTGTGGCTGTATAGCCCCCGCAGCAGGGCGTTTGGGTGACGTCTCGGCAGCATACTCGCTCAGTAAAGCGATACAACTCTCCCATTCCTGTTAGGGTTTCCAATCGATTCTCCCCAGTCAGTGATGCTCCCACTGAGAATCATGTTAAAATTGCCTTAGTAATAGGTGATTCTATTGTAAGGAAAGTGGAAATAGAGACTCCAGCCACTATTGTTAAATGCATTTCGGGAGCTCGGGCATCTGACATCAGATCAAATTTACAAGTGCTGGCTAATGCTAAATGTAGATTTTCTAAAATTGTTATGCATGTCGGCAATAACGATGACCGGCTTCGCCAGTTGGAGATCACTAAAGATAATGTTAAAGAGGTGTGTGAACTTGCAAAAACTCTGATGTGCTCTGGCCCCCTCCCTGCTCGTCGTGGTGACAAGGTTTATAGTAGATTAGTGTCACTGAATGGCTGGATGTCTGAGTGGTGTCCGGAGAATAGCATAGGATTTATAGACAATTGGAAGAATTTTTGGGGTAGACCTGACCTGCTAAAGAGAGACGGACTCCATCCCTCCAGGTAAGGTGCCATTCTCCTCTCTAATAATTTGTTCATAGTTTTAATAGTTATAGTATTTCACTAAGTGGGGCCCAGGTCAGGATGCAGACATACTGGTTAATCTGAACGTCTGCTAGCTGCATTGAGTAGTTCGGGGAACAGACACAGACTCTATATGATATCTAGGTGATACAGTCTCTATGTGTTGTAGTTTATGTATCACCTAGATATCATATAGAGTCTGTGTCTGTTCCCCGAACTACCAAACACAAACCCCTCACTAAATGATTTAGAAAAAAATGTATTACGGTCAAACTTGAAAAAATTTTTTTTTTAAAAATGAAGATAAACAACATATAAAGGTAGGGCAACTAAACATTAGATCTAAGATCATTAGATAGAAACTTAACAATTCTCTAAATTAGTAGAGTGCATCAATTAAATCAAATATTAGATGGCCAGAAATTTCCCTCTACTCAATTCTGACAAAAAAAGAGGTAATAATTATTGGACCAAAAACCTCTAAAAATAAGCTGATAAAATATTATTCCCTATCTGTCACTCTCTCGACATTGTGTCGATGTAGTGACACTAGGGGTCACTCTTGGGGAGCCCGAAACACCTCTGGTCTTTGATAAAAGGCCAATGAAAATTGGCGAGTGGTATTTGCATGCCACTCCCCCGGACATATGGGTATAAAAGGAGCTGGTATGCAACCACTCATTCAGATTTTCTCTTCGGAGCTGAACGGTTGAGGTCTACTGAGCTGACTGTTCATTCAACTCTGCTGGATCTGATGGCGCATTTCAGCGGCTTCTCCCTCCTCTGCACTGATGCACTGCAGAGAACGCCCCTGGGCCCTTCAGCAGAAAGGGAGTATATTTTCCTGAAAGAGTATATTTCTCTAAAAGAGCGGCACACAGGGAACGTCTTTTTAAAGACGCGTCTTTTTAAAGATGCCTTTCCGATTGTGTGTTATTCCTGGTTGCGTTCGTTACCTCTCAACTTTATAAGGTCACGATCGCTGTCTTTTGTGTCTGGGCATGACCCACACGGAGGCAGCGTTGTGTTCGTGGCTTGCTTTCATAAGAAAGCAAGCCACCCCAGCGGCTCCCCGCCTCGGTCCTTCTGCTTACGGGTTTGAGGCCAGCGCGGCTAGCACTGGGGGCGATTTGGTGACCCCAATGGGACCGCCTTCGCCGGGTATCCCCCTGTGGACCTCCCATTCCCCAGCATGCTCATCTGCCCCGATCGGGCTTCTGGATGAGTCCGCCGGCTCGTCTCATGGCGAGTTCGTGGAACCCTCTGCTCTCCCCTGAACCCTTCAGCTCAATGATTGGTTCCTGGGCTCACGGCACCGCTCAAAGCAGCCGTGGCCCACTCCAGTGCCTTTCTTCCCGGAAGTGCACAAGGAGCTGACAAAATCGTGGGAGGAACCTTTTACTGCCCGGTCCCAATTTATCAGTTCTCCCGCCCTCATTACCCTTGATGGCGGGGCAGCCAGGGGCTATACAGTGATTCCTCCGGTGGCCGCCTCTGCCCTCCACGCCATGGCTCTCCTGCAGGTCCACCAAGCCAAGGCGCTAAAATAACTGCATGAGGGTAGTTCCGCCCCAGATCTGATGCAGGAACTGCGCTCGGCAACCGACCTCACCCTCCGAGCGACGAAGGTCATGGCGCGGTCTCTCGGGTGGACGATTTCCACATTAGTGGTCCAGGAGCACCACCTTTGGCTCAACCTGGTCGAGATGGGTGAGGCCAACAAGACACTGTTCATTGCTGCCCCCATCTCCCAGGCTGGCCTATTCGGCGACACCGCCGAGGACTTTGCCCAGCAGTTCTCGACGGTGAAGCAGCAGACGGAGGCTATCCGGCATATCCTGCCCCGTCACGGCTCAAGATCCTGCACCCCGTCTGCTCATCGCAAAGGGCATCCCCCTGCAGTGACTGCACCGGCTCCACCGCAGCCCGCCCCTTCAGCCCGGCCCCGGCGTGGAGCCCACTGCAGGAAGCCGATGCCACCCGTCTCAAGGCCGGCCGCCAAGAACCCACGAAGGTTGTCAAAGCGCCCCTGAGACAGGCAACCCAGGGTCGACGGAACCCATCGCACTGGAGCTGGTAGTAAGACCACTCCATCCCCCGGTGAAGGGCCAGTTGGAGAATCTTTTGTTGCCTTTTCATTTGATTTTTCCGCATGCCTAAATGGCTGCGGTACCCAACAGTTCAGCAAAAGAGCGGTTTCCTCCTTCCCTGGGTCACATACCCGGTGTGCACAGTCGTCATCATGACCACCGTCCACCTTTTTTCCCTTGCAGGTTTGGCGCTCCAGCAGCGGTCTCCCCGCCCCTGCGTGCCCAGCTGTGGCACACATCCGCCCCCGATGTGACAGTCTCCACGGGTTGCGAGGACAGGCCTCTTCCTCCCCTGTCCCAGGCTGTTCCGGGGGTGGTCACAAGGAGCCAGGTAAGTGCTTCGATGTCCCTAGTCTCAGCATGGCCACGACATGGTGTGGCACCTCGAGGTCCGCCCCGCCGTGAGGCCCCACCTGCCGGTACGTCCAACGGCATTGTCCCTTTGGTCCCCCTCATGCGGAACTTGGATGCGTGGCTTGCGCTTTCCAATCCGTCACGATGGTTGGTCCAGACCGTCCGACATGGCTATGCGATTCAGTTCGCCAGGCATCCGCCCAGGTTCAGCCGTATCCACTTCACCTTGGTGAAGGACAAAACGCTGCTACCTTGCGCACGGAGATCACCACCCTCCTACAGAAGGGTGCGCTAGAACCTGTCCCTCCGGCCGAGATGAAGAAGAGGTTTTACAGCCCCTACTTCATTGTACCGAAAAAAGGCGGTGGGTTGCGGCCAATCTTGGACCTCCGAGTACTGAACCGGGCTTTACACAGACTCTCTTTCAAGATGCTGACACAAAAACGCATTCTGGAGAGCGTCCGGCATCAAGATTGGTTCACGGCGGTAGACCTGAAGGATACGTACTTTCACGTCTCGATTCTACCTCGACACAGACCACTCCTGCAGTTTGCATTCGTGGGTCAGGCGTATAAGTACAAGGTCCTCCCTTTCGGCCTGTCCTTGTCCCCTCACATCTTCAAGAAGGTCACAGAGGCAGCTCTTGCACCGTTAAGGGAAGTGGCATTCGCATTCTCAACTGTCTCGACAATTGGCTAATCCTAGCTCACTCTCGGGACATGTTGTTTGCACACAGGGACTTGGTGCTCTCACACCTCAGCCAATTAGGGCTTCGGGTCAACTGGGAAAAGAGCAAGCTCCTCCCGGTTCAGAGCATCTCTTTTCTCAGTTTGGATTTGGACTCAGTCTCATTGACAGCGTGCCTCACGAATGAGCGCGCACAGTCGGTGCTGACCTGTTTGAAGGCATTCAAACAGAAAACAGCGGTTCCACTGAAACTCTTTCAGAGGCTCCTGGGGCATATGGCATCCTCAGCGGTGGCCACCCCGCTCGGGCTGATGCATATGAGACTGATTCAGCACTGGCTTCAGACTCGAGTCCCGAGATGGGCATGGCGCCGCGGGACACATCGCGTGGCTATCATGCCGGTCTGTCACCATCTCTTCAGACCTTGGACCGACCTCATGTTTCTACGGGCAGGCGTTCCCCTAGAGCAGGTCTCCAGGCGAGTCATGGTCATGACAGATGCCTCCAAAACGTGCTCGGGCGCTGTTTGCAACGGGCACGCAGCTGCCAGCTTATGGACGGGCCCACGGCTGCGTTGGCACATCAACTGCCTCGAGTTGCTGGCAATTCTGCTCACCCTGCGGAGGTTCCAGTCATTGATCCAGGGCAAGCATGTGTTAGTTCGGACAGACAAAACGGCAATGGTAGCATATATCAACCGCCAAGGCGGTCTGCGCTCTTGCTGTATGTCACAACTCGCCTGCCGTCTCCTCCTCTGGAGTCAGCAGCACTTCAAGTCGCTGCGAGCCACTCACATCCCGGGCAACTTCAACACTGCAGTGGACGCGCTGTCACGGCAGGTTACCCTCAGGGGAGAGTGGAGACTCCACCCTCAGGTGGTCCAGCTGATTTGGAGTCGATTAGGACAGGCACAGGTAGACCTGTTCGCCTCCCAAGAATCCTCCCACTGCCCGCTCTGGTACGCCCTGACCGAGGCACCTCTCAGCATAGATGCACTGGCACACAGCTGGCCTCCTGGCCTGCGCAAATATGTGTTTCCCCCAGTGAGCCTACTTGCACAGACTCTGTGCAAGGTCAGGGAGGATGAGAAGCAGGTTGTCCTGGTAGCACCCTACTGGCCCACACAGATGTGGTTCTCGGACCTCATGCTCCTCGCGACAGCCCTCCCCTGGTGAATTCTCCTGAGTAAGGACCTTCTTTCTCAGGGACAGGGCACCATCTGGCATCTGCGACCAGACCTCTGGAATCTCCATGTCTGGCTCCTGGACGGGACGCAGAAGACCTACACGATCACTCAAGCTAGGGCCCCCTCTACGAGGCGCCTGTATGCCTTTAAGTGGCATCTGTTCACTAAGTGGTGTTCTTCCCTACGGGAAGACCCCCAGAGATGCGCAGTCTGATCGGTGCTTTCCTTCCTGCAGGAGAGGTTGGAAGGGCGTCTGTCCCCTTCCACCTTGAAGGTGTACGTTGCTGCTATAGCAGCACACCATGACACAGTGGACGGTAAATCCTTAGGGAAGCATGACCTGATCATCAGGTTCCTGAGAGGTGCCAGGAGGCTGAACCCCTCCAGACCATGCCTCGTTCCCTCATGGGACCTCTCTGAAGTTCTTCAGGGTCTACAGAGAGCCCCCTTTGAGACTTTGCAGTCAGCTGAGCTTAAGGCACTCTCCTTGAAGACTGCCCTCCTGACTGCGCTCACTTCCATCAAGAGGGTAGGAGACCTGCAAGCGTTCTCTGTCAGTGAAACGTGCCTAGAGTTCAGTCCGGGCTACTCTCACGTGATCTTGAGACCCTGACTGGGCTATGTGCCCAAGGTTCCCACGACCCCTTTTAGGGACCAGGTGGTGAACCTGCGAGTGCTGCCCCAGGAGGAGGCAGACCCAGCTCTGTCGTTGCTGAGTCCGGTGCGTGCTTTACGCATCTATTTGGATCACATGCAGAGCTTTTGGGTCTCTGAGCTGCTCTTTGTCTGCTTTGGTGCACAGCGGAAAAGAAGCGCTGTCTCCAAGCAGAGGATCGCCTACTGGCTCATTGACGCCATAGCTATGGCATATCACGCCAGGACGTGCCGCCCCTTTAGGGCTATGAGCCCATTCTACCAGGGGTGTAGCGGCCTCCTGGGACCTGGCCAGGGGTGCCTCTCTAACAGACATTTGCAGAGCAGCAGGCTGAGCAACATCCAACAACTTGTGAGGTTCTACAACCTCCGGGTGGAACCGGTTTTGTCCCGGGTAGTGGCACGCAATACAAGCGGATAAGCCGGGGGATACTCCCGGGATAGCCGACCGGGAGTATCGCTTGCACATAACGCCTTTCACCTTCTCTGTGCTGAAGACGTGCGCCATTAATTCCCAGTAGTGTTCACAAACTATGTTCCCTGGTTGACTTTCTCCGAGACCTGTGGCAGTCGAGTTTTCGGAGAGACTCGCTGCCGGCCCAGTACACCTGCTAATTAAGAGCCCTGTTCTGGGGTAGGTGCTCCACTTGTGGTGGTTCCCTGTAAGATAACACCATGCGATGTATATCTTCCGCTAATTCGTTTCCCTGTTGGCAAACTACGTCTTCCTTGGGCAGAGCCCCCTCTGCCACAGTCTCCATGTTTGTATTAATTCCTCCCCCATTGGGTAGGATCTACCATGAGTCTTCTCCACATGGTCGGCAAGACCATGTGACGTATTTTCCACTTAAATATCCCCCCTCTCTCTGGGCGAGGTGTGGTCTCCACGGTGTCTTCCCCTTGGGAGGGACACCCCCCAACTAGACTTGGTGGCTCAGTCGGATAATCCCCCTTGTTTTTTAGGGAGTGGAAAAAAAGAAGGGGAAAAGAGGCCACGACTGGGCTAGCCTGTCTCTATCTTTTGGGTAGTCGACTTGTCCCCAAAGGACCGTTCAACACTCATAACTATGTTGGGGGAGGTTACGTGTCGGCCTGGTGTGCTGGCTATGAGGCACACAGTTGTCTGCCCATCACACACCACCAGTTCATGTAACACAGTTCAGCCAGTTGCGGCGTTTTGTATAGGTAACCCTAGTGTCACTACATCGACACAATGTCGAGTGAGTGACAGATAGGGAACGTCCTGGATACTTGCGTAACCTCCGTTCCCTGACGGAGGGAAAGAGATGTTGTGTACCTCCTGCCACAACGCTGAACTACCTGCTGAAATGGCCAGACCTTGTCTCGGCTCCTCAGCATAAAACCTGAATGAGTGGTTGCATACAAGCTCCTTTTATACCCGTATGTCCGGGGGAGTGGCAACTCGCCAATTTTCATTGGCCTTTTATCAAAGACCAGAGGTGTCTTGGGCTCCCAAGAGTGACCCCTAGTGTCACTACATCGACACAACGTCTCGTTCCCTCCATCAGCGAACGGAGGTTATGCAAGTAACCAGGACGTTTGACTCTCTATGGATGTACTGTTACGTCGTCTTCTACAGCGAAGAACTTAGATGTTATATTTGAGACCAATCTGTATTTTGAAAATCAAATTTCCAATGTTTGTAGAACAGCGTTCTTCCACCTCAGAAATATTGCTAAGTTACGACACATGCTCTTTGTTGCTAATGCGGAAAAACGAATTCATGCGTTCATGACCTCAAGAATAGATTATTGTAATGCATTACCCGATGTACTGCAAGTTCAATAAATAAACTTCAGTTGGTTCAAAATGCAGCTGCCAGAGTGCTGACTAGAAATATGATCATATTAGCCCAATTTTATCATTGTTATATTGGCTACCTGTTAAATTTCATATTGATTTTAAATTCTGTTAACTACATACAAAGCTTTGAATAGTCTAGCTCCACAGTACTTAAGTGACCTTTTTACCACGCTATATTCCATCACGTTCATTATGATCACAAAATTCTTGCCTGTTAATAGTTCCTAGAATATCAAAATCCTCAAAAGGATGTAGATCATTTTCCTATTTGGCTCCTAAACTATGGAATAGTCCTCCTAACACTGTTCAGGATGCAGACACACTCACTCAGTTTAAGTCTAGACTAAAGACTCATCTATTTAGCCAGGCATACACCTAATTTATCCATCAACTCACAATTAGGCTGCTTTAGTTAGGTCTGCCGGAACCAGAAACATTTATCATGCTCTATAAATCTGAAAAAAATGTAATGGCATCTACGCTAATATTATTCTGTTTGTGTCCCTGTCTCAACCTCGGGATTCATATGACTAGACTAAAGACTAAAGGTGACTGTGCCTTTGAGGTTGTTGCTCCCAAATTGTGGAATGCTCTCCCTTTGGATTTAAGATCTGTGGACTCTGTAGTCATTTTTAAAAAGCAGCTAAAAACCCACTTGTTCAAAATTGCTTTTGTCTAATTAGTTTTTTGTTTTAGTTTTCTGTTTTTTTATTTTTTTATTTTTTTTATGCTTCCTTGTTTTTATATTGTGGATGTTAAGCACTTTGTGACGTATGTTCTAGAAAGGTGCTATAGAAATAAAAATTACTTAATTTTGGAATTATTATTGTTGCTTTGGTACCTTCTTTCTTTTAGAAGTAAACATAATAAAAGTATTAGAAGTAAATTATTAGAAGTCATATTAAAAACACACCAAACCCTGTAATAAACTATTATGTGATTCTGAGAGTTTAAATGGATTAATTGACAAAAAACTGGGTTTTGATAGAAAAATTACTCTTCTATTTATATCACGTAAATAATAAAAAATAAAATAAAAAATTATATATATATATATATATATATATATATATATATATATATATATATATATATATATATATATATATATATATAGCATCAAATTATAAATAAAAAAGGTAACTTAATTTTCATAGATTATTTTAGTATTCCCAAATTATGAATTTAGTTGCATTTAAAAGCAAGTGTAAGGTATCGCAAAATAATTTTTGGCCCTGAATGTTTTGCAGATTGATGTTCTATCTATTTTGCATTAATTTAGGAAACATTAGCATCTTCTAAAACTTTTGAGTGAAGCTTAAATTTCTCCATTATGAACCTTCTCTACCATTAGCGAAAGAGAGGCTGTTGATAGTCTGTGACAACTGTTCTCATAACTAAGCAGCCCAATGATGATGACACACTGGCACAGGGCATTACTCATCTGTATTGTGTTTTGCTTAGGTATGATAATCTTCATTATTTCACTTAAAACAATTCAATCTTGTAACCATCTGTTTGTAAATTATTTACTTGAGTCATTTATTTTTCTTTTTTTTTTCAGCGATCAGTGCAAAAGACACTGTTCATCATTCAGAAAGCATGATAAGCTCTGATGGTGGAATAGTGACCCTTAAATGCACATATACCTCTACTGATGTTAACCTGTATCAAAACCAGAACCAAAATTTACTTCAGAGAGTCTATAACAACAGACTTCGTTTTACAGTGTGAAGAGGAGGAGCTTAGCAAAGTTTTAGCACAAAGGTTCCCGCCTCTTCCTTGCCCATCCATGAACTGTTATAACGAGGAAATTCAATTAAGAGGGAAATTAAAAATATATATTTAATTAGTGTAATATATTCTAATCATTATTCATTTACTAATTTGCATTTTTATTTGTATTCTAGGAGGTAAATCATAAGTTAAAACTGATTCAAACACAAGAATTTTGCCTGTTTTTATGTGGTTCAGCTCTATGATCCAGTGGTGCAGAACCACCAATTAATACCATATCGGTTTTAGTACCAATAAACTACATGCCTATATACAGTACATGCTGTGTGGAAACACACAATTAATCAATTCACAGGTGGTAATGGTAATGTTCAAAGGCTTATATGGTAAAATGTACCCAAAGAACCAGATGTCAAAATGTATGAGGAAAAATGTAAATCCATGCAGTAACCCGAAGAGGAAGCTATATGCACTAAAAGACATGAATAGCTTGAAGGAATAGTTCACCCAAAAATAAAAATTCTCTTAGCATTTACTCACCCTTATGCCATCCCAGATGTGTGTGACTTTCTTTCATCTGCTCAACTCAAATGAAGATTTTAAGAAGAATTTCTCAGCTCTTTTGGTCCATACAATGCAAGTGAATGGGTGCCAAAATTTTGAAGCTCCAGTGATTACATCAATGTCTCCAGAAGCTAACTGACAGATGTGGGTGAGAAACAAATCAATATTTAAGTCTTTTTTTACTATAAATTCTCCTCCCTGCTCAGTCAATCTCCACTTTAACTTTCACTTTTACATTCTTCTTGTGTTTTAGTCATGCATATTGCCCCCTACTAGACAGGGAGAAGACTTACAAATTGTTTCTCACACACACCTATCAAATTACTTTTGAAGATATGGATTAAAACACTGGAGTCGTATGATTTACTTTTATGATGCCTTTATGTGCTTTTTGGAGCATCAAAATTTTGGCACCCATTCACTTGCATTGTATGGACCTACAGAGCTGAAATATTCTTCTACAGTTCAGTGACCATGTTAGTTAAGCTTCAAAAAGGATAAAAGCACCATAAAAAGTTCTATAAAAGTGTAGTATATTCTTATTTATGTAAGAAACAATTGTAAACATCATGGGAAACCAATGGTTCTCTTTTTGAAGCATCAACTTTGTCAAAATATACCTCAAAACATGAGTGTTGACTAGATTACAGTACATGTGTAACAGTTCAGAGAATCATTCCAAGATGAAAGCAAGTTTAGCTGCTTAACCTAAAGAAAAGGATGTGTATATGCAGAAAAGTTAAGGAGAGCGTGTGATATTAAGCTGTTCATATGATACAATCAGGACAATTGTGAGGCTTTACTGGTACAGACAGTATCAAAACACAGAAATCCAATACTTACAGTGGAAAGGTGCACATGACAGGAATGGTGACGGAGATACACAAGACAGTCACTTTCATCCCAATCATCCAACCTCTCTCACTATTGAAAACGTGGATCTATCCGACACGGCTGTCTATAACTGTGCTAGTAGATCAGGACCCCACTGATACAAAGTCTCTCGGAAGCTTTACAAAAACTTTCTCGGACCCTTGGTGCCTCAAACTGTCAGAATTTGAACCTTTCAAACCACATTTGTGCCTCTTTAAAACCACAAGGGTTGTAAACAAAAGCATGTGGTAACACCTGGATTACAATAAAAAAAATAAATAAAAAAAATCGTAGATTGCTTGGTTTTATTTTTTTCTTTCTTTTTTCAAAGAATTATTGACTGGTCATTTACATGTTTTAAGTTCTTTAAAGCTATAAACATATTTTCAAAATTGTGCATACCATCAAAGATTTTGAGAATATCATTTGAGAAGCCCATACAGTTTTAATACTAATCTGAATATTAAAACAAATATATAAGAATATAAATTTCATTTTTATGTTAAGTGTTATTATATTTTGCACTTTTAAATATTCTGACCACATTCTGTGTCTTCCTCATGTCTTCTGGTTCTGTGCATTACACTGACATTAGTATCTAATTGCATATGTATATACTATATTACTATTTGCACTTCTGGTTAGATGCTAAATGCATTGTTTCAGCACTTGTACTCTGCACAATGACAATAAAGTTTAATCTCTTGTAATCTATATCTCATTGGAAAAACTTAATGCTATGGACCTAGATTTGTTTCCATCATGTTATAAATAATGTCAGTTACAGATATTTAGATCCCTTATTGCTAAATAAAACCATTCTCAAGAACATTCCCATTCAAAAACTATGAATCTTGTCATAATGATCAAGAAATTCCACCATTCTCAACACAACCACCAAAATGGATTTAAATAAAACACGTTTACAAACACGTTTACTTTAAAAAAAAAAAATGTTACCTACAAATTTATCGAAATCCTACTGAACTGTTGAATGAGTAGAAAATTAAAAATAAATTAAAACATTTACAAATACTAAAAATTTTTGAATCGTTATCATTAAGATCGATTGTCTACAGGGGTAGAAATATATAAACCTAGCCAGAAGGAGGAGTCAAAAAAAAAAAAAAAACTCTTTAACCAGACATTTTTCTCAAGTGCTTTTGTTCATTACGGTATTCACAATCTCTTTTTCACAGACTAGAAGAGGGGGTGGAAATGTGATCTAGATTTTTGATGAAAATAAATGTTTTTTAAGTTCTTCAACAAGAAACATGAACATACACTGGATAAAGCAAATTGTTATAGTTTTCATACATTTTGGGGGTAAGCTGAAGTTTAGTAAATAACTTTGTTATTTTTTCACGTTAAATAACATTTTAAATGTTAAAATATTGTTCAAAATTCTACAGGTATAGACTCACAGGACAGCGTCCAACAGAATACCCGTTTTCAAACCGCTTTTGAAGGTGAAGCTGTGACAATCAGCTGTACATACCAAACTTCTACATCTCCAACTCTCTTCTGGTACCAACAAAAAGTAAATGGATTCCCAAAATACATGCTGAACAGAGTTGGTGAATTTGGAGATGAAGACAAAGAGTTCAAGGAGAGATTTAATGCAGTTCTCGACAGCTCTTCAAAATCAGTTCCACTTACAATCCAGGATCTGCGTGTGTCTGACTCTGCTGTGTACTACTGCGCTCTGAAGCCCACAGTGACTAAAACACATTCAACACTCAGACAAAAACCTGCATGAGATTCATGGTGGTCTTACCACTATTTTGTCTCCTAAATAATATGCTTTGTATTTTTTGAACCTGCTTCAATACAGTACATGAGAAGATGAATATCTCTATAAATAAATATAAAATAGTATTTTTTTATTGTTATTTGATTGTGTAATTTGTCCATTCCTTTGTTTTTAATGATGTAGGCTTCTGGGAATTTTAATAGTAATAATATAGTTAGAATGTCACTGATCACCACTGATAGTTATAAAAAAAATAATTATACAAAAAATACTGAACTGTTAAGACAGAAAAAATGTGAACTGACTTGGGCCATTCAGGAAACTGTAACTGATAAATTTGTGAATATTGTTAACATGCATCAACTGTAGCAAACCAGTAGAGGGAGACAAATAATTGTCATTTGCAGTAGCTTGTTAAAATGAGGTTTGTTGTTTTCCTTGTTCCACAGAAAAAAAGAAATTCATATGGGTTTAGAACAACATGAGAGTGAGTAAATGATAGAATTTCCATTTCTCGGAGAGCTATACCTTTAGTATGTTAAACAGGGGCAATAATTTATGACTTGCATTTATTAGATATATTGTATTGACACAACACTTTGTACTGTATCGTGTATTGGCTACTAAGGTTAACAATGGAATTCATTTTACTATCAGTCATATTCAACAGGAACTTAAGGATGACTAAACAGCATCATGTGACAGAGTGCAAGAAGTTCCTGGGTGTCTTCCTGAGCTGCAGTGACTCTGATACACTCAGAGCACTGAAAGCCACACAGAGAGTTATGATTCAACATGGTTATATGCGTTCTACTCATTCTCATTATGGGAACAGGTAGCCAATGCTAATAATTGGGTCATTGATGAAATGATGCACATAATCCACTTCAATAACTGTCTGGTTTGGTTCAGCTACGAAATCGGACATCAGAAGACTACAAAGGACAGTTCGGACTGCTGAGAGGATTATTGGTTGCCCCCTGCCCTCCTTTCAAGAACTGTTCACTTCCAGAGTGAGGAAAAGGGCTGGAAAAATCACTTTGGACCCCACTCACCCTGCCCACTACCTTTTTGAAATGTTGCCTTCTGGTCGGTGCTACAGAGCACTGAGCACCAGAACCGTCAGGCACAAGAACAGTTTTTTCCCTCAGGCTATCCATCTCATGAACAGTTAAAACTGCCCCATTGAGCAATAATTAATGTGCAATACACAGCTTAGTCTATTTAAATTTATCCAACATACCCTAACTCTTCTGCCATTACATTTTCTTGTATATAACAGATTTGTACATACATATATATGTAATTTGTAATGTATTTCGTTAGATTACTCAATGTCAGTAACGTATTCTAAATACTTTGGATTACTTCTTCAGCACTGGTAGATTTTTTCACTTGTTTTGACTATAAAAACTCTGCCAGTACAGTAAGACAAAATACACGTTAAAAATACATTCTCTGAAAAACCTAAATATCTTATGCAGCATTGTCTCTTAAACAAGATAAATCAAATTGATCTTGTTTTAAGGATTTTTAGATATTTTTACAAGAAAACAATACAAAAAATTATTATCAAGAAAATGATTTTTGCCCTAATATCAAAAGTCTAACTAGAAAAAAAGAAATTATGATCCAACGTGAATTTTCTTGATAAAAAAATATGATCGTGCCTGGTAACATGTGCATGTAAAATGGCTAGAAATAGCACTTTAGCTTAGCGTAATACTGAAAATTTACACAAGGTTTATTTCTATTTCTTCTGCTCCAAAATTACTTCAAATTTACTTCTCTGTCTGCACGTATGAATGTAACACATCATAAGAAAGTGTTTCACCGCTGCTCAAACGCTCTTTGTATCGCATCATTTATATGTATTAATGTTTTCCATCTGAAAGGACTAAATATTAAATGAAACAAATGACAATAAAATGCAAAGTAATCTCTTCAGTAATTAAAATACTTTTTGAATGTAACTGTATTCTAAATACCAATGATTTAAACTGTAACTGTAGTGGAAACAGTTACTTATATTTTGTATTTTAAATACGTATTCCCGTTACATGTATTCCATTACTCCCCAACCCTATATATATATATATGTCTTACTGTGTGTTTCTATATATACTTACATTTTCTATTCACTTTTTATTTTTATTCTATTTTTTTATTATCTCTGTTTTGTTGTTGTATTGTTTGTGTATTGGAAGCTTCTGTCACCAAGACAGAATGTGTAAGCATACTTCGCAATAAAGCTCATTCTGATTCTGATTCTAAATGATTATAATTTGTTTTTAAACATCCAAACCATAATGTTTTATTTAAATTAGTCTTACTATTTGCATTGTATTCTGTGCTTGCAATATTATTTAGTCCACCTTGCTATAACAAATAAAAAATAATTACATTTTGTGGTTGTTTGAAGGCTTGGCAGCTGGGGACAATATTGAGCCAGATAAAGAGACAGAAATAATTACAAAAGAAAGAGAAACTGTAAATCTGAGCTGCTCATATAGTACAAGCAGCAAAAATTTTCTACTCTACTGGCACAGAAAGTTTTCTCATGGACAACCTGTGTTTTTAGCGTATAAATGTGCTCGATCATGGAGTACTGCTGATACCTCTGATCCTCAATTTCAGGCAACTGCATCTGATACATCGACAGAACTCATTATTAATGGTTTAATTCTGTCAGATTCAGCTCTCTATTACTGTACTCTAAGAGTAGGAGCCCAGGGGGCCTGGGAAGCTCACCAAGTATTGATGCTGACTACCACACCTGGAGTCGTGAGTTGGAATCCAGGGCGTGCTAACTGACTCCAGCCAGGTCTCCTAAGCAACCAAATTGGCCCTGTTGCTAGGGAGGGTAGAGTCACATGGGGTAACCTCCTCGTGGTCGCTATAATGTGTGGTTCTCGCTCTCGTTGGGGCGCGTGGTGAGTTGTGCATGGATGCCATGGAGAATCGCGTGAGCCTCCACACGTGCTACGTCTCCGCGGTAAAGCGCTCAACAAGCCACGTGATAAAATGCACGGATTGATGGTTTCAGACACGGAGGCAACTGAGATTCATCCTCCGCCACCCGGATTGAGGTGAGTAATTACGCCACCATGAGGACTTAAGAGCGAATTGGGAATTGGGCATTCCAAAGTGGGGAGAAAATAATATATGAGGTGACACCTGTGAGTAGCTGAAAAGATTATCATATAAAGTATAAAAGTAAACCAGAAACATCATAAAGAAACATAAATGGAGGCATGGATCTGATCTGTTCTTTATTTAGAAATCATTCCAGTCATATAAAGAAGATGACCATACAGTACACTGGACAAAACATACTATCATGGTTTTATATATTGGCTAATGCATTTCTAGGTTATACTATTTATTTGAATGAATACTTATGCAAAAATGACATAGATGGATTCCTTAAAAATAAAGTTAACCTTTCAGAATGTGCTACAGAGTTAAGAAAGAGAGCTGTTTTTGTACTGGAGATGTCTGGATATTTTAACATTTATAACATGGTTTAAATGTCAGTGATGATAATTTATAATTATTTAGCATATCACAATTACACGTAATACAATGTATTATATAAATAAATAAAACAGACGGCTAGGGAGCCAAAGAAGGGAGAAACAGTCAGTTATCATTTGCTGAGACTTCATTTTCTTTCAATATAACTCTTCAATTATGCTAGATTTTTTTTTTTAACTCTTTATTTCCTCAGTACAGATTCACTGCCAACCAATTCTCCACTAGTTCATATACTGTAAAGACTAAAAACATCAATGCATAAAAGCAACTAAATGCATATTGAAGTTGAATGTGATAAGGTCAAATCCACACGAATCCATGTTTGTTTGAAAACTCTGTTATCAGTTATTTAACATCATCTTTTTCCAAAACTTTGTGGTACTAGACAGCATTTTTTTTTTTTTTTTTTTTTGGTGGAAGTACACAACAATCTAGTCTGGATGAGAGGCACAAATGTAGTTAAATCAATATTTCATAAAATAAAAAAATAAAAAACATGGCTTCAAGATACACAAAAATCATTCATCATTTTCAAACTGCCTGTTGTTGTTTAAATGAATGCAAAGATTTTTATTTTTCATTAGAGTTTAGTCAGTAAAAGTCAGAAAAGATCTGATTTTCAAAAATACTTTTATTTTCAAAAGTGAAAAGATTGAAAATCAAATGAGAATTTCTGCTGTAAAACACCAATCGCCACTGGAAAATTATGTAATTTAACAAGGCCACCTTGTGGCAGAACCTATGGTGGTGCTGAGTGGCCTACAATGCATGTAAGCTCCTCCTTTATGTGTGTAGCTTCAGCAAAAACACACTGTTGTCACATACTTTGAAATGTAAACTTGAGTTGGTTCATTAACATCATAATATCTGACAAATATTGCCGGCTTCATCTATAAACAATGTTAACATGGCTGATGAATATACTCTTGTTGGCTCTTATTTTAGGCAAGTACATTTAATGTTAAATAAACAATTACTTCTTATGATATATTTTTAATATGATATACGGTATTGTGATGATATTTGAAATTGTTTATATTATTAATTTGACAGAATGCAATGCAGAAGATTCTGTGGATCAACCAACAAGAATTCAAACTGCTTTTGAACATGAAGTGGTTACACTTCAATGTAAATACAGCACAAGTGACCAATATCCTTCTTTTTATTGGTACCAACATAAATCCAATGGATTCCCAACATACATGCTCCGTAAACTCTCAACTGGATCAAGCAGCAGCGAAAAAGAATTTGAGAAAAGATTTCAAGTGGATCTCAACAAATCCTCAAGCTCAGTTTCTCTGACAATCCAGGATCTTCATGTGTCTGATTCTGCTGTGTATTACTGAGCTCTGCAGCCCACTGTAACTGATTCACTGTAAACTTCATTCAAGAACTACGAGCTCTGCTACTGTATGTGCAGGAGCTTTGAGACATTACACATAACAAACATAGCTATTAAACCACAAACACTACACAGTTTTTGACATGAGCATGTAAATCCCTCATGCAAACAAACAAAAGGCTGTGGGTGGAGCTTTTACCACAAAGATTTTGAGTATGAGAAGCTGAACAAGTAAAACAGTTATTCAAATTCTATTTTGCCATCACTGTCTTTTTGAAGACATTATGTTTCTCTTTACCTGCACAATGATCCAACTTTTCATGGGTAAGACATTGATTTAAGCAATATGTTTGTTAAAAGAAAATACAATAAATAATAAATAAAAGCCACATTTAATACAATACAGATTCTGATGTCTATTTTGTTGCTTGATTAATTGAGGCCCTTTTCTTATTCACAGGTACTTCTATTGCTGATTCAATGAAACCATTGTCTTCAGAAAAACAAATTTTAGAGGGTAAAAATGTGATTCTCTCTTGTAACTACAGTGTCACTACTGGTACCTCTACTAACTCTCTCCAATGGTATCGACAGTACCTCGGGGCAACACCACAGTTCCTACTTTCTGTAACTGAATATGCAAACAGATCTGAGCCAGCTCTTCGTCTATTTTCAAAAGCTACAAAAGAAATAAAACGTGTGGATCTGGAAATCTCTTCTGCTGCCACATCAGACTCTGCTCTGTACTACTGTGCACTGGTGCCCACAGTGACTGGAAACCCAATTACTCTGTACAAAAACCATAGACACAAAATTGCATCTAGAGCACACCTATCTAACCCCCTTAAATGCTAGTAAATTCACCAAATTCTTATTCAAGCTCTTGTACTTGTTGCAGAATTCAATGTTTGTCATGTACCGAAAAAAATGATCCAATCTGCTCAAAAGTACAAAAATAAATGGAAGGTGCTCTTTGATAGGGTTTGTCATGTACCTTTCCCTTTTATTCCCTCGATAAATTGTAAAGACTGCAGTGACACAAATAATTAGTCTTTTAATAATTACCATACACTTTCAACACTCAAATAATGATTCCTTGCAAAAATTTAATTTAAACATATGTACACCTTTTAATAATTACTCTTTTAGTTTGATCTAAATTTGTCATACAACTGAAATGCATAAATTTCAAGCAGCCTCTTTTTAATATGCTGAGACCCGAGTGTGACTGCTGTGTGCATTTTCCAATTCCCTTCTTGATTTGTAACTTGTAACACCTAATGCACAAAAAATTCTAGAGCAAATAGTTTTCCTAAAAATGTATGTCCACATATTTGGAAAACAAAACTAATTTGTGAAATGTTAAAATAATACCAAGCTGTAGAAAGTCAGATTTCTTTTCATCAAATACAAGGTGTATTGGGAAAAGCACAAATCAAAACTGTACAAATAAAAATGATTTGACTTGATTTGACTTTTATGTTACAATGTTTTTTTCTACTTTGGCAACCAAATCTCAATGTTCTCTCTTTGCACTGACAAACAAACAAGTAATAGCCATTGCTGAAGCATTTTACCAATCAGAAATGAACATAAATAATTCTGATTCAAAGTAATGGGCAGTATCATCCAATCACTGCCAACCGTGTTAAAATAAAATTATACATTATAAATTCTGAATATATGCACTGATTACCATTGTCCCATGTCTGCCAAACATGTTGAGTGGTGCAAACATCATCTGCAGCCTTCAACTGAACTACATTTTAGGAGTGAATGAACTTAGCTGCATAGGAAGTCTATAGGATGTTCCCTTGTTCCCTAGTTAGTGAATGACTTGACCTCCAGTGTGCTGTCTGTCTGCACTGGTCTCAGAACAATTCAAAATGCACATTATTTTCATCCTAACTCAACATAAAGCCTTTGAAAGCAAAACATTTTAATCATTGTGAAAATGCATAGTAAATATAGTATTTCTAATGGAAAAACTAGCACTATTGTCCACTACAGTGGTCATTGTGTTTAACAGCGTGCCGTTTCGCAATAAATCGCTCAAATAAAATTTTTTTAAAATGGCATATTGGATGAAACCAGAGACTCGGGTTTCAGGTTTCAATGTAAAAACTTAATTAGGTTGCTTACTAAATGTACTTTTGTTGGCGTTTCTCCCAAAGACAAACTCCACTGTGATCTGCGCCATGTTGTTTTGTCAAATGACTCTGTACGTTGAAAGTTTAACACTATACTGACAGTTCAGAGACTTCTGAACTGAGATAAGTCAGTTTAAATTAATTTAAATTATGCTTTGTGTATAGCAAAGCCAAAACACAATGTCTGCGCAGTAGGATGTGGGGTCTCACAAGGTTAATGTTGCACTTTATACTCTGGGAGAGTTGCTGTACAAATAAACTCACTATTAAAATGATTTCCTTGTCCATTGTGAATATTTAGTGTACAAAGCATTGCCCACACAGGTGTCTGCCAAACCAAGCAACTTAAAAGCAACTGCAGTGCAAAGGTAAATGTGATGGAGGCACACCTCTGTTCAGCAAAAATAGAATATAATTTTATACATGGGAACACCCGAGTGTGTATATAAGGATTGTCTTTGACAACATTAAAGGTGAGATACAGGGATTTGTTTAAAAGATATCACTCATCCTGTTGTACTTATAAAAGTCACAAAAAAGGTGATAATGACAAAATGATATTGAACGTATTTGCATTCTCATGTGGCTGAAGAAGGAGGAGCTAAAGAAGTACATTATGCTGACTCTGGCATGAAATGATTTCAGCTCAGTCCTGCCACTGTGATCATGTGTTCAATGATACTCCATTCAGTTATTCTGCTCTCTGCCTTAGCATGTGAGTTATGTTTCATGTATTCGATTTATGATCACAATGAAGTATGCTAAGATTATTTTAATAATGAATCATCAGAATCAAAGGGTGCCCTAAATAAGTTTACACACTATTGAAATGCTCACACTTACATCATGAATTGTCATAATACCAGCACTGTTTTAAACTAAAAGGATGAAAAGTGACATATTGCTTTTCTTTTGCAGGTACCAGTAATGGAGATACTATCACGCCAAACAAAACTGAGGTGTTTGCTGTAGAGGGTTCAAATATTACATTATCCTGCAGTTATTCCTCCGCATATGATCTTCAATGGTACCGTCAGTATCCCAGATCAGCTCCTGAATTTCTTGTGCTCATCGCAGATGATGTGGATAAAGCTCAGAAGTCTATTGTAGATCCTAGATTCAGTGCAAAACTCATCAAAAAGAAAACACAGGTGCATCTGGAAATCTCCTCTGCTGCAGTAACAGACTCTGCACAGTACTACTGTGCCCTGCAACCCACAGTGACAGGAAACACAGCTACACTGTACAAAAACATGATTCTGCTCAGGCTGGGAAAACAATGAGCTCCTTTAAATCAATACTCAATAAGTATATATATTAATATAAATAATATAAAAAGTGTGAAAGAACATGTATTTGCACATGAGAACCCGAGTTAATAAAATTTTAAATATTTGTTATTTACAGGGATAGTGCCTTTTGGGGTTTAAATCTACAACCTTTCACTAACTTGCCCAGATCTTTAACCACTACGCCACCCTTACCCATGACCAGTTAACAGAATTCAACCTGACAGTGCAGTGATGATCCCTAACAGCTTGTATACTTCTATAATGCTAATATTAACAACAACAACAACAACAACAATAATAATAATAATAATAATTATTATTATTATTATTTTATTTAAATGTGGAGGAAATCAGTTGTGCAGAGTATTCTTACTGTAAGTTTGACTTGAATTATAATCAGCAATGACACATTCCCTCCACAATATGGGAGCAGAGAGTGATTTCACAACTATGTTGTACTGCACAGTGTACAAAATCACAGCAGATAAACATCTATAAATAAACCATATTTTATAGATTATTTTAATTTGAATTTTGTGTTATTGTTGGATTCCAAAATTACTTTTTGCCTACACAGATTCTTTCATTTCATTGTGATGTTTTCATTTTTGACATGCTCAACTCTGTTTCTATGTATAATATTCGCAAGCTTATTTTCTGTAGAAATCCTCATCTGCTACTACATTCGTCTCTCTTCAAACTTAATTTCTAATCAAATGTTTGCAGAAGATCAAAGCTATTTTCTTTCACTGACAGATGGGAGGAGCCCATTGAGTTGAGAAAGAACAGACAAACCATTTTTTCATATTGCAAACATGACTGTTCTGCAGGCGCGGACTGGCCTTTGGGCCGAACTTTCTTCCCAGTCCACCCCTGCTATTCTGTTCTCTCTTCTTCTGTTTTTGGTGACTAAAAGTATGTGTAAGTTATTGAAATTCAACATTTTTTGCTACTTGTCCAGATAATCCAGATTTTTTTTAATTAATATCTAGATGCATCATCATTTGATGTGCTCTATTGTAAAACATGATTTAATCCAAGTATAGTAATTCAGTTGAATGTTTTAAACTGAAACAAAGTTTTTCACTTGATTTGCAGGGGACACTTCTGCACAGTCAACATCAAACATGATACAACCATCATCCTCTGAGAAACATGTTCTTGAGGGAGAAAGTGTGACTCTTTCTTGTAACTATACTGAAACTGTTACTGTGTCCTCACTCCAGTGGTATCGACAGTATCTCAGATCAGCTCCAGAGTTTCTGCTTCTTGTCACTGAATATGAAGGCAAATCTGAGCCTGGTCTTCGTCTGTCATCAAAAGCTACTAAAGAAGAAAAACGAGTTGAACTGGAGATCTCTTCTGCTGCTGTAACAGACTCTGCTGTGTACTACTGCGCCCTGCAACCCACAGTGACAGGAAACCCAACTACACTGTACAAAAACTAAAGACAAATCACTGATTCTTGAGATAAGGAACAAAACATGTTTAAGTTTTTATTTTTCAGTACTAAATTAATTACAATTGGATACGAACCATGTAAGGGAACAGTTTTTTTTTTTTTCTTCCTTCCTGAAAACTGACAACTTTGATAGACAGTTTTATGGAAAGTATAATTTAAAGTTATAATTTGTTGCATTTTTAAACACTTTATTTTGCAGTTTAAAATTGTGACTTCTTGCTGAGGACAGGGTAAGTTACATGTGCTTCCAAGTATAGAGCATGCATTTAAAAAAATAATGAAATTATTTAAAAATATAAGTAATGTATGCCCTCAGTATTCACATTTTCCATTATTTTTATTATTATTAATTTTTTTAATAAATGTCTTTATTTTTTATTTTATAAATGACTTTTATTTAAGACATGTTTTGTCCCTTCAAAACAGACCAGAATAATGACTGTAATACAAAGAGGTGATGATCTACAGCCATTACTATTGAGCATGTCCAATTCAGGCATGAGCTCAGAAAATGGGGCAATGGGAACAGGTTAAATGCATAAAAGGCTTCAGTGGAATGTGCTTTAGCTATTCATTTGAATGATTAATATACTGTATAGTTCATCATCTACTAGGAGTGTTATCACACAAGAAAAGACTAAATATATAATTATTAAAACATAAAACAGTTAGATAGCAAATAACAAATAAATAGCAAATAAGGTATATGCTAATAAGGAGAAATTTACATAACTGAATATATAATGTACATTTAGCCCAACATTAAATATAACACAGTTAAATAAAATATGTAGGTTGAAGACAATGCAACAGAATGTATTGAGTCTCACTGTAGCACAGGCTCCTCCCAGGATTATGAGTATACAGCTGTTGTATCACAAAAATTCTTAAAGTGGAATGTTCAGTCTTCAACTCTAGCCTTCATTTGAGTTGGTGATTTCAACTGCAAAGCTCAGCAGATATAATGACACATTGGCACAGAGTTGTTTTCATCCTTGTCACATATTTTTGGAGTAAGTAGCACCATTACATGTGTCATTTTAGATATATTTAATGAGTACATTTCATCATGTATGATCACAGTATGTAGTATGTTTATTGATATTGTGTTTAATTCTATTCCAGGATGTAATTCTGAGGACAAAGTTGATCAGAATATCAGAGTTCAAACAGCTCTTGAAGGTGAAGCTGTAACTATCAACTGCACATACAAAACTTCTTATTCAAACCCAACTCTATTATGGTACCAGCAAAAAGTAAATGGAATCCCCAAAAACATGCTGATGAGATTTTCTGGATCTCGCAGCGATGATGAAGCATTCAAGGGGAGATTTAATGCTAAACTCATCGCATCTTCATTGTCGGTTCCACTGACAATCCAGGACCTGCGTGTGTCTGACTCTGCTGTGTACTACTGCGCTCTGCAGCCCACTGTGACTAAAACACATTCAGCACACATACAAAAACACTGAGTAAATTTAACTATAATTTTCTCAACAACATCTGATGACATCTACAGCTCAAACATTCTCAACCACCTACTGTACATTAAGACACTACTAACTGTCCTCCCTAAACTATTACAATTTACAAAATTCTATTCTAACATAATATTATTGTCTTCTTTTGAAGAATAAAGGACTTTACGATAGATATCACAATCTTCATTACTGAACCATCATAGAGGTACAGTTGCATATATTTACTTGAATCTGGTATCAAAAGCATGTTAAAGACACCAGTGCAGAAGTAAATGTAAATAAATAAAAAATGTGATCATTGATAGTGTAGTGGTGACCCATAACTTCACATAGGCTACCTTATGAACTATACCAAGACCTCTTCAGGTGTATTCAGAGTAAATGGATACCCCATGTACACACAGAGAGACAAGTTTAGTATGAGGAAAGCATTATAGCTTTAAAAACAAATACATGCTAGGCTAACACTTATTTTGTGAAAAATTGTTCAGGGTTTCCAAAATAACACCAGGTTTAGCAATTGCACACATCATCCACGTGAGGGCAACATTGATCCCTTTATTAATTAGTAGGTCATGCAATATGGTACAAATGTTTAAAGTAGAACGAGATAAACCAAGAGCTTTTGAAAGCACTGATATATACAATTTTCTGTTCTTTTCTCCACAGAGCAACTATATTTATATGGGTTTTGATCACATTTTTATGGTAAGAGTAATTTTCTGTTAACACTTGTTTAGGTTTACTTTCCAAATTATTCATGTTAATGATTAATTTTTACAATATTTTTTTAGTGTGCTGGGGACCGAACTGAGTTGAGCAGCCTACAAAAGAAATGACTGCAAGTGAAGAAGATCAAGTTTTTCTAATGTGTAATTATACTAGCACTACAAAAGATGCATATCTCTTCTAGTACAAACAGCTGCAAAACAGATCACCAATAATTATTTTGAGTGAATATACTTTTAGTAAAGGAACAACTGAGCCTGAATTTAAAGAAGAGATTATCAACAACACTGGACTCCACATTAAGAACAGTTCCACTGACAATCCAGGATCTGCATGTGTCTGACTCTGATGTGTTCTACTTTTATAAAGTACATGTATACATAAAGTATATATATAATCACAAGTTTATACCCACATTGAAAACAGCTAATAGCAGTTATGTATAATCCCCTTCAGATTTGGATGATTGTCCAACATAATGTTTATTTATGGCCATTAGCATGCTCGATAAGATTCCACAAGAAAAGAACTGTATTGCTATTGCTGTCATATAATGAAATTGCTTTCATATAGCTTGATCATTTAGAGCTGTTATGATTTCACTGTCATAGAATTGGGAGAGACGGGGGGACATAGGTTCCATTGACTATGTACCTCGCGTGGACTTCTTTATTTGTCATACAAATCACAATAATGGTGTCAACCAAAAACAACATATTAAGTATAAGATGAGCTCTAAATAATCACAAAATGACAAATAACTGCAAGTTACAACAAATACAATAACAGAAGTGTAAATAAAATTGGAAAACAGTAAAGCTATGAGCAGTACATAGTTATTTGCATAATTTATTCATACTGCAAAACATTACTGGGAGCTGAAGTGAGGCTTGCTGAATAATGCTCACACCTGACAAAAATGCAGAAAATAAGTCATGCAAAATATTACTTTGTGGTTATTTGAGTCTTTGAGGCTAACTTTGTTTAAAGGATAGCAGAAACAGTGCTTGTCAAAGCATAGGGCTTTTCCGTTTTTCTCAAGAATAATCTGGGGAAGGAATTAAAACACTGCAAATATAAAGACAAACACACAGAAAGTATGCTGTGAAAGGATGAGCAATTAATCTGCAAAATATCTGCAAAGATCTACACTTTAAGATGTATGTTTTATTATTTTTGTTGCATATATTTATATTTGTTTATATTTATATATGCACATATTCTGGCCAACTTTCTATTCATTGATTTTTTTTAAATAAACATTTACACATAGTAATGTGGTTAATTGAAATGACATTTTATGCAGTGTCATCAGTGTCCTGCTGTGTGACACTTTCTTCATCTGACTATTTTAAATAACATTTTATGATCTTGAATAGCTACACAGAGTATACACATATATAATATATTATTATTATACTTGTTGTTTCCACAGCCTCATATTAACTAAGTCAATAGTTTATTTGCACTTCTAGAAAAAAGTTGAAAGATGATTAAGATCTTCAAAAACTTGGAAGAAATGCTGACTTGTCACAGCACCTAAAATACACACTTTACCTTGTAATTTCATTTGTACATTTTAACCTAACATCTGTATGTTTGGACATGTTATTTGTCTGAACTATAAAGTGCTTATTTTTTGTGCTTTCTCTATAAAATACACTCATCACATTTACAGTGGTTTTTGTATGTTTTAAAGTTATGACAGTTTTTGCACTGGTGGGGCCTGTTGTCATGAGTAGAATTCAATAGAAATGTCTTCTTTTCAACACAAAAATTTGAAATTGAGCTGGAAAATGAAATCAATGAGCTGGTGAGTTATGGTGTGGTGTGTTGCGGGCCGGGTTTGGTGGGCCGCTTTGGGCCTGAAAGTCCATTTTTAGTCCCAGTCCGCCCTTGCACGAGACACACAGGTGTACATTGCAGCGTGTCTCTCAATGTATATGATGTAACTAACAACTAGTTGTCCAGTACGGTTCCGTTCACACAGCACTGGTTAACCGAGAATGCCGTTATGAGACCTGAAAATTTGCGGATGTCAGTTCGGTTGTAGAATGTGGTTGTCACACCTGTAAATAACCGTCCTGTGTGTGAATGTTACCGTATTAAGCACTCAAAACAGGTCTGACAACTGCATTCTGCTGCTGTGTGAACGTGGCCTAAGTGTATATAATATTGCCCTCACAGTCCAGCTATATGCAAGCTAACAGTCCGATGGAACCTGTCAAAACTATTACAAATATTATAGAAGCTTTGAAGAAAAGACATGGAGAGATACAGTAAATATGCACATTTGACAGTCCTGAGGTTATTATCTAGTGTGGCGATATTAGTATGACAGTTGGTTATTTGCGTGGGTGAACCGGGCCAATTGCACTATTCTTCCCACATCCCACGCTCATACAAAAACATTCTACACTGAAATAAATAGTTCTTAACCTGCACCAGAGCCAGAGGTGCAAAAACCATATATGCAAGGTATGCAATGCATAGGGGCACCATGTAAAGGGGGGCGCCAGCGGCTCACTAAAGGTGGTGCAATTGGCCTCCTCGACCCCTCCAAAATCAACCCTGTTTGCTGTTTGTCTATCTGTCAATTTTAAATGACATCTGCAATGGCTTGTTTCTGGGTGATATCAAGAGAAGACAGCAGCATCAAACAGAAAGCAGGAAGTTCCGTAGTGACTTAATATACGAAAGGCTCACAGTAACACAGAGCAACAGCTCAGAGCTGAGCGCATCAATTTACCTGAATAAACAGACATGGAAAGACAACTGCTTCTGATTTTAATCCTGATTTCAGGTAAAAAAATTAAAAAAAAATATTATTATCTTTTATTCCAGTGCTGTACAAAAACATCCAAGGGAAAAAGATAATTTTGTGCAACTTGACTCATTATAATTCTTGCTTGTTTTAGGTGTGATGACTGCAGACCAGATTGGTCCAAATAAAGAAACTATACTGTGACACTGAGCTGCTCATTTGACACAAGCAGCAGTTATGTTGATCTTTACTGGTACAGGCAGTATCCTGATAGAGAACCTCAGTATTTAATATGGAAACCTGCACGATCAAGCAGTGGAAGTGGGACACCCTCTGATCCTCGTTTTCAGTCGACTACATCACAAACATCCACTGAACTCTCTATTAATGGTGTGACTGTCAGATTCAGCTCTTTATTACTGTGCTCTAAGAGTAGAAGCCCAGTGATACAATGTCTATGTGAAACTGTACAAAAACTGAAATTCATTTTCACTTTGATCTCAAGCCACATCAAACCCACAATCTACAATACACACTGAATGATTGCAATTGTAACAACACCTGTGTGTGGTTACGTATGAATTAATATCTCAGTTATGGTAATACAGGGAAAGGTGAAAATAAAAGATCAAAAGTACAATTTTATATTAATTTATTAATGAACTTAATACAATGTGCATTAAACATAAATAACTACAGTAAATCAATATTTGGTGTGACCACTAGCACCAATTCTCCTAGATACACTTTCACAAAGCATTCCAAGGTTGTTGGCAGATAGGTTGTTCCCAGCATCTTGAAGAACTTGTCACAGTTCTATGAATGGTCTCAGTTGCTTCTGTCTCTTCATTTAATCCCAGAATGACTCAATGTTGAGATCCGGGCTCTGTGGGGCCCATTTCATCTGTTGCAGGACTACTTGTTCTACTTCTATTCTATTCAGTTTGCAAAAGTAATGTTTGGAAATATAAAACTGATATTTCCTATTGACACACTAAATCAGAAGATATAAAATAATTGTCATGTATAGGGAGTTGCTTAGCAGCCATTAGAGGCAGTGCCTACGTATGTGGAGGCACTTTCTATTATT
The DNA here is from genome assembly GCF_019703515.2 of Myxocyprinus asiaticus. Taxonomy (NCBI): domain Eukaryota; kingdom Metazoa; phylum Chordata; class Actinopteri; order Cypriniformes; family Catostomidae; genus Myxocyprinus; species Myxocyprinus asiaticus. The sequence goes on along the minus strand of NC_059348.1, from coordinate 39,169,597 downwards.
AACATATATATACTTATTTTATGTTTTATTCTGCTGCTATACCTACAGTATGGCCTTGCTTTATACTATCCTTTTCATGAAAATATGTACTGAAGCACTGCTAATATTGTTGGCTCTTTATTATTATGCATGTCTGTATTTTTCTTGAATAAAAGCATCTGTTAAATGAATAAATGTAAATATAAGTGGAATTTCCTGCAAAATATTAAGCATTGCTGCAAAAGCTTTCCACTAAGCAATGGCACAGCAAAAATAAACAAACAAACAAATAAATAAATAAATAAAAGGTAGAAATATGACACTTGAGAATGCAAAGATCGCAGCATCTCACATAAAACAGGAAGTTCCATCATGGCTTTATGTTTGAACTGCAGAGACTCACAGTAACACAGATCTACAGCTCAGAACACAGACAGCATCAACACAGAACTAATCTGAATTAGTAAACATGGAAAGATACCTGCTCCTGATTTTAATTGTGACTCCAGGTAAAATGTCACACTTTTTCATTCCAGTGGTGTACAAAAAGTGAATGAGGTAATTATGTGCAACTTGACTCATAAGTAATCTTGTTTGTTTGTTTGTTTGTTTGTTTTTAGGTGTGATGACTGCAGACCGTATAAAACCAAATATAGGAACAAATATCATTAAGACAGAAGATGATAAAGTAACACTGAGCTGCTCATATGAAACAAGCAGCAGTTCTATTACACTTTACTGGTACAGACAGTATCCTAATACAGAACCTCAGTATTTAATTTGGAAAGATGCTCGGTCATCGAGTAATACTGGGACCCCCTCTGATCCTCGGTTTCAGTCGACTACATCACAAACATCCACTGAACTCATTATTAATGATGTAACTCTGTCAGATTCAGCTCTTTATTACTGTGCTCTAAGAGTCGGAGCCCAGTGATACAAAGTCTACGTGAAGCTGTACAAAAACTGATATTGATTTTTCACTTTGATCTCAATCCACATCAAACCCACAATCTATATTCAGATAATACGATAACACTTGCGGCAACACCTGTGTGTGGTTAAAAATTAAATGAGTTTTTAGTTCTAAAGGGTAATAGAAGGAAAAGTGAAAATATAATATAATGTAAAATGGTATTCATCCCTGAAGCACATAAGTTTATGTACCTTATGATACCCTCATTTCTAGGTCACTAATTAAATTTAAGCAAATTTGTGACATTGGCCATGTTAACCCTTTTGACAAAATGGTCAGATTTTTCATTTGCTTCCATTAAGGCATACAAGATGCTTTTTAAAACATTCTCAAATCATTCTGAGATAACATGAGTCTTCAGGTTTTGAACAACTTTAGGAGTCCATGCCAGCTAGAGTGCATACATGTCATTAAAGGGGGACATACCAAATACTAGAAATTCTGAAATTCATGTTCATTTTTCAACCTTTTACTCAAGTTAATATGCTGATAATCTTAATTCTAATGAAAATACTGTAGTTATTATATAAAAACAAAATAGAAGGATTTTCACAAATTAATCATGCTTTTGAACCCCACTGTGTATGGCAAAATAAATAAATAAAACAAAACAAAACAAAACCAAAAAAACATAAGAAAAAGATTAAATAAAGAAAATAAATAAATCTGATTTAGATACTGATGGCATGTAATGTAGCCTAATATAGACTGCTGAATCAAAATGTCTTCAAACTCACCACAAAGAGGCATCATCCCTCAAATTATCATACAGGGTGTGACTTGAGGAGTATTAGAATCTGAAAATACAATGCGAAGAATCATAAGAAGGATACTTAGACTCACTATAACACATTTGGAAAAGTCACATTGGTTAAAATATTCTTCATTTTGAACTGAAGCAGTAATGGCAAAATTGATCATTTTTACTATTATCTCCACAGCACATATTTTTGGTAAGAACATTCTTCTATTATTTGCACTTTAATATCTGTTTGAGATAGTCTACTCATTATTTGCATGAATTGGTAAATATATTTTATAGTGTGCTGGGGACAAGACAGCGTTGAACAGCCTTCCAAAGAAATGACTGCAAAAGAAGGAGAACAAGTTGCTTTACTGTGCAATTATACTTCTGTTTCTACAAATGCATATCTCTTCTGGTATAAACAACTACCAAACACATCACCAACATTCATTCTGAGTGAATTCACAATTGGTAAAGGAACTACTGCACCTGATTTTAAGGAGAGATTTTCTGCAACAATGGATTCCACATTGAGAACAGTTCCACTGACAATCCAGAATCTGCATGTGTCTGATTCTGCTGTGTACTACTGCGCTCTGCAGCCCACAGTGATCTCAGAATGCTTCACTCTCATACAAGAACATAGAGCTCTACTACAAACAGCCCCTGTCATTCAATATATCGTAAATCATTCCCAAATACAAAATAAAGTCACCAAGACAGAACATTTTTCACAACCACGACCTCTTTGTTCTAGCATTTCAAAAACATTCATGTTTAATTCTCAGAAATAAACAGCTGTAGTTTTGAAGCTAACAGAATTCAAGATACATGTTTATTCTTATTTAGATTTAAACAGACATCTGCCATCGCAAGATCTGATCTCTCAAATAAAGCCCCATTGTCATACAGTGACAATTGGCAGGGATCCCACAGTAAGCCCCTGGCTCCATGTTCTCCTTTTTGTTTTCAAATAATGGATATCCAATCCAATAATGGATTTTACGCAGCATCATATTGATGACAATATCATATTTTATCAAAGTCTCTGCAAACTCAGAGCCCCAAAAGTCAAAAATAGAAAAGATAAAAAATAAAATTAGACATTTAAGTGTCATACTGCTCTTGAAATCCCCAGAGGGAGGTGATAACGAAACTATTTGTATTCAGATATTCTTATAGTCGTAGTCTCCTCCTCCAGGTGCTTGTGCACATGGCAGTGCTCAGTGCAAACAGTGATTGTAGAATAAAGGGGCTTAAAACTCTGTTGTATTTGATGTGTGAATTCAATTTAGTTGCACAGTCCATTTATTATGATGACCAGCTGGCAAAAATATATAGTATTGTTAATCACTTATTTCTGGGGTAAGTACATTTATACACCATTGATTTCATTTTAAATTGTAATAAATATGAAATAAAAAAACATGGTACATGACATTCTAAATGTATTTCCAGGGTGTAAATCTCAGGATGCTGTCCACCAGAATACAAGATTTCAAACTGCTTTTGAAGGTGCAGCTGTAACAATCAATTGTACATATGAAAGCACTGATCCATCCCCAACTATCTTCTGGTACCAGCAAAAAGGGAATGGATCCCCAAAATACATGCTGAACACAATTAGTGCTTATGGAAATAAAAACCAAGAATTCAAGGACAAATTTAATGCAGTTATCAACAGCTCTTCAAAATCAGTTCCACTGACAATCCAGGATCTGCATGTGTCTGACTCTGCTGTGTACTATTGTGCTCTGCGGCCCACTGAGACTAAAACACATTCAGCACTCATACAAAAACTCTGTGTGAGCATTCACAAGTTTGAATCATTTACAACTTTAGTTTTTAATTTTGTAATTTATTGTTACATATGTTTTAATATGTGTTCAAATTTAAACTCTATTCAGATTACTTCCAAGTTCTAATTGAAATAAAACTAAGAATGTCAATTTTTCTCTGATACTCATTAAATCAGAAATGCAACTCAGTGCTGTTCATACAATTAGTATTGTTTTACCCTTAAGCCTACTGTTGTTATAAAGCTGTAGCAGCGGGGGCGTGGTCAAGCGCCTGTCCGGAGAGAGAGAAAGCGGTATGGGCGCTAACACCTGAGCTAAATTATGCCTAACACCTGTTTCTAATTCCAGTCAGCATGAGGAGAGCGGCATAAAAGCAGCCACACAACCAGCGGACGAGAGAGAGCCTGGGTCCAGAAATGTATTATTGTGAAGCTGAAGAGATTATTATTGTGAAGATAAGAATTTATTATTGTGAAGCTGAAGAGATTATTATTGTGAAGATAAAAATGTATTATTGCGAAGCTGAAGAGATTAGTGTGTGAAGCTGTAAGCGCTGAAGTGTGGTCATTAAAATCCTTACCTGCCTCCCGTGTCCTCCTTATTGACCGCCTTCACACTGGTGCCAAAACCCGGGATCCATAGTTGGAGGTACGCCCCATGGAGCCCTCCACCCAGTTGGCCGAAGTCCTCCAGTCCCTTGCCGGCCTGCATCAAACTCACTGACAAACCCTACTTGATCTGCGCCAAGAACAAGACCGCCGGTTCTTTGAGATTCTGCAAGCTCAAGCAGAGGACCGGCACGCGATCCGGAGCTTCCTCAGCCAGGAGAGAACCCTGACCGCAACCCTGGACAGCCACAGCCCCCTGCCCCCACCCACACTCTTAAAGATGGGGACGGAATATGACCAAGAGGCCTTCCTCGATCTTTTTGAGTGAACCGCGGAGATCTGGGGCTGGCCGCGTGACCAGTAGGCGGTCAGACTCCTTCCGTTGCTGTCCGGGGAAGCCCAGCTTGTGGCACAACAACTGCCGGCGGCTAACCTCCTGGCTTATGAGGATCTAAAGAAGGCTATTCTGCAACGGGTTGGCCGCAGTCCAGAGCAGTACCGCCAGCTCTTCAGAACCCTGAAGCTGGAGAGGACCAGCTGCCCATTTGCGTTCTCCCAACGGCTCTGAGACGCATGCCGGAAGTGGCTGCTGGCAGGGACTCATGACATCGAGGGAGTGGTCAACTGAGTGGTGCTGGAACAGCTGATCCTTCGACTGCCAAAGGGAACAGTGAGTGGGTCCAGTGCCACCATCCGGCGTCACTGGAGGAAGGAGTCCGACTGGCGGAGGAACATATGGCGGCGTACTCAAGGGCAGAAGAGCCATCTTCTTCTCTCTCTCTCTCTCTCTCTTTCCCCTCCTCCTTTGTGTTCCCCCCTCCCTCTCACTCTGCTCTCTCCCCAGAGCCCGTTCCTGCCTCGCGGGGGTGAGGAGCTCCGCCACTACGGCCAGTTCCCCGCGCGAGGTGGTGGGCACACACCCCTGTCTCTACAGTGCCCCGCTGCTCTCCCCCTCAGGTGGAAGTGTCTGCAGACTCAGGTGCCAGGGCCATCTTTGTCAGCTCCATGTCAAGATGACATGAGTGGGGGAGAGGCTACAGCCCCTCCCATCCTCAGGGGATTTCCCTAAGGGGATTTCCCTTTTAAGCAGTCATGAGACGAAACCCTCAGGCACGCCTTCGACCAAGTGAGAGTGGTTGATGGTCAACAACTCCGACCGAGCATCGCACTTTCATATCCCTATTTTTCGATTATAAATGAGCGGTTGTATAGAGTGATGCAGGACGCTCAAACAAAGGAAGATACAACCCAGCTCTTAATACCACGGAGCCACCAGGCGGCTCACTATAATCCGATGGCAGGTCACCTAGGGGAAAGAAAGACACTGAACCGCTTAATAGCCCGTTTTTATTGGCTGGGCATTGGTGAATGTCAGCTGGTGAATCCACCGGCCACACCAAAAGCACCGTTGCACCCCCTTCCACTGATCGAGGTATCCTTCGAGAGAATTGGCATGGACCTCATTGGGCCATTAGAGCGGACAGCACGCGGACAGTATGCAGACATCACTTTGTATTAGTCCTAGTGGATTATGCAATGCAGTATCCAGAAGCAGTGCCTTTGCGCAACATCTCAGCATGCAGTGTTGCGGAGGCACTCTTCTAAATAATCTCCCGGGTGGGGATTCCGAAAGAAATCCTTACCAATCAGGGCACAACTTTTATGTCACGGACACTACGCGAGCTGTACCAATTATTGGGCATTAAGTCAACAGATGGCCTGGTCGAGCGATTTAATAAAACCCTTAAGAACATGATTCGGGATGCCAGAAATTGGGATAAATGGCTCGACCCCCTGTTATTTGCAATACGAGAGGTCCTCCACGGGGTTTTCCTCATTCGAGCTGCTGTATGGGCGGCGCCCGCGCGGGGTGCTTGACGTCATCCGCGAAGCTTGGGAGGAGGGACCTTCAGATAGCAAAAATGAAATCCAGTACGTTCTTGATCTTAGAGCAAAACTCCACACCTTGGGGCAACTAACACAGGAGAATTTGTTCCAAGCTCAAGAACGACAGAGCCAACTGTATAACAGGGGAGCTCGGCTGTGTGAATTTGCACCGGGAGATAAGGTACTTGTATTACTCCCCACATCGAGCTCCAAATTACTCGCCAAGTGGCAAGGACCCTTTGAGTTCACACGACGAGTGGGGGATCTCGATTATGAGGTAAAGCAAACCGATAGAGGGGGCGCACGTCAAATTTATCACCTCAGACTCCTGAAATTGTGGAGGGAGGCGGTCCCTGTGACATTGGCTACGGTAGTACCGGAGAGGGTGGAGCTCGGGCCGGAGGTGAATAAAAAACCTAATCAGAACACTCCAGTCACTTGCAGAGATCACCTCTCACCATACCAGCTCGCAGGGGTTGCCAAGTTGCAACAAGAATTTGCAGACATGTTCTCCCCTCTACCGGGTCATTGCAATGCATTGCTTGATATGGGGATAATAGAGGAATCCCACAGCGACTGGTCCAGCCCGGTTGTTCTAGTTCCCAAGAGCGACGGGTCGGTACGGTTCTGTGTGGATACTAGAAAAGTCAATGCGGTGTCTAAATTTGATGCGTACCTGATGCCCCGCATTGATGAGTTGCTCGATTGGTTAGGTACTACTCGATTTTATTCGACATTGGATTTGACAAAGGGTTATTGACAGATACCCTTGACACCAATTTCCCGCAAAAAAACAGCCTTCTCCATGCCGTTTGGATTGCACCAATTTGTGACATTTATGCATTTGTCAGACGCTTTTATCCAAAGCGAATTACAGTTTACTTATTACAGGGACAATCCCCCTGGAGCAACCTGGAGTTAAGTGCCTTGCTCAAGGACACAATGGTGGTGGCTGTGGGGATCGAACAAGTTATGTGCTTCAGCCCACTACGCCACCACCACTCTGGTGACGCTTCCTTTTGGTTTGTTTGGGGCCATGGCTACGTTTCAGCATCTCATGGACCGAATCCTCAGACCGCGCAGCATAAAAGCAGCCACACAACCAGTAGACGAGAGAGAGAGCCTGGGTCCAGAAATGTATTATTGTGAAGCTAAGAATTTATTATTGTGAAGCTGAAAAGATTAGTGTGTGAAGCTGTGAGCGCTGAAGTGTGGTCATTAAAATCCTTACCTGTGAGTGGAGCAACCTGCCTTCACAAAAGCACTTTTATATTGCTTTGAAAAATTAATTGTTCAAGACTATGCTATCATGTAATAGCTCTTGCAAATCAGAAGACTGGTACAATTAATTTTGGAATATATTAAAATATATTTATTTATATTTAAAGATATTCAAATTCAATCCTTAAGTTTCTAACCAGTTTGAGCAGTCTGACTATTTTACTCTATTCTATTACTCTATTCTATTGTATTTTCATCTGGCCACTCATCTCAATTGTCTGTATCAATCAAAATATTGTATTATACATTTACTGTAATCATTTTGCAGACACTTTTATCTAAAAGTGACTTAGAAATGAGGAAAAGCACGAGCAATTTATCATACAGGATCCAAATATATTAGCAGTATACTGCAAAATCTTGGTTTGAAAGTAAACCAGAGAAGTGTAGCTGCATAAAAGTAGAAAAAGAGAATTCATTTGTTATAGTAGACATATTATACATGTTGATTATAATATTATTTTAAGCAACAATTTAATATGCCTAATTTGTTAAAGGAATTGTACTTAATGGATTAAATGTTTAACTATCACAAATTATTCCTTCCACAAGGGGAAGCACACCCTTAATTGTTGTGTAAGGATGTGAGAGCAGAAAATATCAAGAAAAGTGCACTAATGTTGCAGAGATCTCTCTACAGTACTACAGTACTCATCGAGCACATAGTGGTTTGTCAAATTGGCAATCGCAGTAACTCTGTCTGGAAGCAGTTTTCTACCATCAGAACCAATGCGTTGTCCCAAAAATGTCACCTCAGTGAGAAAAAGATGCGCTTTATTTTTGTTTAGCAGAAATCCTGCTTCATAAAGCAATGTCAACAATGATGTTAAGGTATCCAAATGATGTCCCCTATCAGGCGAAGCGAGAAGAATGTCATTGCAATACTGAATGATTACCGATGGTGAGCAGGATTTGACAGTGGGTTTGATAAAGTTTGCAACAACACCATGAAACAGAGATGGTGTATTGTTGTCTGTTGCAGGTGAATGAAAATCTATATGATATCTTCTCATCTAATTGGACATGACCAGAAACCACTGGTTATGTCGATTGTACTGAAATATAAATGATTGGGAGAAATGTTATTCAAAATAGTTGTTGGATTTGCAACAATAGGAGTCATTTTTTGCGTTACAGAATTTTGTGCGTTATAATCGATAGTCAAGCGATAGCTGCCATCAGGTTTACGTACAGGCCACATAGGTGAATTTGTCGGTGAAGAGCATTTTTCGACAATGCCATTAGTGTGCAGTTGGCTGACAAATTCCTGTGCAGCTTCCTCAGCGTCACATCTGAGAGGATATTGAAACACAGGAGGATGGTGTGGGCCTGAAACATTCAAAGGTTCAGTTTTGCATAAACCCACATCAAGTTTTGTTTTTGACCACAATTTAGGAAAAAGCTTGGAAAAATATTGAATTGTTGTTGAATCAGATTGATCTGTTTCTTTTGATGAAACAGCAGTGACGGTTAGATTTGAAACACCACATTTGTCACAAAGGGCAATAGGTGTGGCAAACGGGCGTCCAGTAATTTTACCTTGAGTTAGTAAAATGTCTGCTTCAATCTGATTCAAAATGTCCATGCCCAATATAGTTCTGACTTGGTTTGCCCCAACCCAAATTTGAATTGAAAACGTTTGATTGTGTGGATATATTTGTAACATGACAGGTTGTGAAAGAGTCACAGTACAAGAGCCAGTCAATCTATGAAGAGTTAATTTGCTTTCTGTTTTTGGATGTGAGATGTCCGTAACCGAGACTGTCGCACCAGTATCTATCAAAATAATGCTATCCTGGAATCCAAGGTTAGCTGATATAAATGGGCGAGAGTCTGTGTGGTCATCTTCAATGGAGGCCATGACCTGTCAATCTGACTGTCCCTCAAGGGCTTTGGTTAGGGCATCAACCCTTTTGAGTAAATCATTCATGTTATTATCAGTAGAGGGCGTTGCGTGGCTTCCTCTGTGAATCAACCACTTCTTGCATGCTCAATCCCCATTCAATGAATTCAGCCCAATTTGCAATTGTGGGGATCGAAGAGCGCAACAATGGAGAAAATTTCACATTCAAATTGCTTTGTGCGGTGTGCAGAACTACGAATGAATCTAAATCCGGATCCCCGCGAGCAGCCACAAATTCTTTGAGCGCCTTTGCGAAGCATTCTGTATATGAGATAAAAGTCTCATTTGGGCCCTGCTTACTGGTAGTAACGTTAGAGAACGTCTGTATGCCTGTTCCAATAATTTGTTGGAGGTCATTATGCATGTTATTAAATTGTACTGCAAATTCATTAGTGATGGGAAGATCGGACCATTTTACTGACTTGAATCTTTGAGTCTCATTCAGCAAAATGAATGAATCTTAATTCAAGTCATTTCGTTCATTTCATTCATTTGAGCAGAATGAAATTAAAATGTTACATTTTCAATAGCCAAATCCCCCCCAACACATCTACTTACGCAAACTTTGATTATAGTCCCAATAAGGAAAAATTGATAATGCAGCCAAGGATAAATTATGAGAAACAGAAATGATTAGTTCACCTCTGGAATCTTCTTGTCTGAGTCGTTCGTTCTTTTGTCACATGACAGCCGTATGTGCATAGCATATACGGCTGTCATGAGACAAAAGAATGAACGACTTGGACCAGAAGAGTTGAAAGGTGAACTAATCATTTCTGTTTCCTGTACAGCGCCTATGCGCTGACGAACGGAGATTGCTCAATGCACATGTGCGGCCAACACAAAATGAGCGAATCACTCTCTGAGACTACTCGTTCTTCTGAGTCACATAAAAGATTAGAATCGTTCATGAATGACCCATCACTAAAATTCATTCCCATTATTGGCCGCATTAGCTGGGTGAATTACGCATAATTCGGAGGGGACATTTGTTCACAAATGTGGTACAGATCTTTGATTGCGAGACAATATGCTCGTGCATTTACCCATAACCTGTCCCAAAAATCAGAATTAGGGTCATTAGCTTTCATTGTGGGGAGAGATGAAATCATACCACTTAAATCTCGTAAGGACATGGGTCTTTAAACGCCTACATCACCCGTGGCTGTAGCCTCCGGGTTGCCGGGTACCAGCTGCCCAGCCATAGGGACAAACACTGGTGCCATAGTCGCTGGTGCTGACGGCACAGCAGGAGTTACAACATTTTTGTATCCTCATAGCAAGGAGGCAGTGGCGCAGTACGTTTATATCTCGAAAATAATTTCACATATTCGCCACCTTCATCATATTCAACATTTTCATCGTTTTCGGGAATGTTTTTTGTTTCGTTCCTGAAAAGGTGGCAATTTGTATCTTTCCGTTGTCGGAAAGTCGAATAACATCCCGGCCAGATTTAGTAACGGCATGCTTTAATTTAGATGCATACATTTGCCAATCTAAAATATATTCAGCCATTGGAACTGTACCCGGAGCCAATTTTGGGTCATCGGTAACCAGATCTAGCAATTCCCACATATCAGCAGTGGCTTCTTTTGCAACTTTAGTGACTTCATCAAGTTTTAAAACTCTACCACTACGATCTGTCAAAACTCCCTTAGACTGTTCTATCCACATACCACAAAGTACGGCGGCATATTTCCACTGTTTCTAAACATCCTTAATCTCTTTCAAAATCCATTCACTTTGCCTTCACGGACCCCACTTTTCCTGAAAACCACCTTTAAGCATTTTCTGTTTCACTTTCATTCTACCATCTAAAAATAACTCAACAATTTGTGCTGTCATATATTCATTAGGTTTCCCCCTTTCCATTATGAAAGCCATTTTCTGTGTTGTGACAATTCCAACAAAAGAATAAACTTTGTTCACTAGACAAGACTATTATTTTCATGATTATTTCAAGTTATAATTCTAGATTTAGAATTATATCTCTTATTATGTTATTCCTTCTCTGATATAGTAATAGGGTGGATTATGGTAATGTGGGACACTGACTAATGTGGGACACCTAAACTCCAGTGCATTTGTCTCTTCTTTTACAACATTAAAGTTAACATGATTGGTGCTGAATTCAAGCAGGGGTGTCAAGTGAAATTATGTGACTTTGTGGAAGTGATGTCATAAATGTGGGTGGAAAAAATCGTAAACCAGGAAGTACCCCTTGTGAAGTCCACTCAAAGGTCAGTGACATAGGATTTAGACAAAATTAATGTTAAGGATATAAATCTGTCATAAATAAAACAATGTTATAAATTGTTATCAAATTATGTTTGTGATGTATTTGTACATCAGATGATGCAATAATATTATGAAAATGTGTTAAAGTATTTTCTATTTGAAGCAATCTTTGTCGTCCCACTTTAGAAAAGGTTGTTTTGAAAGTGGGACAGCATGTTTTGACTAATGTGGGACAGTCATATATACTACGTTGTTCAATTTTGGGGCTTATAATGCAGCAATATTATTTGTTTTAAGATCAGGAAATATAACATGGCACATTTTTTTAATTCCATGCATATAACAAATACATTTTCTTATCCATCTATAAATAGATTCCTAAATGCAATGTATTACAGATTACAATGGCGTCCCAGATTTCAGCGCGAGCTGTCCCAGATTAGAAAATCCACAAATTCTTAAACGATTTGGCATGAGGAACACTAATATATGTGCCATTTTCCCTTTGAGGACAATATCTGAAAATGGTCTTCTGATTTAATAAGGGAACATCTTGGGTATTTCATAATGATAAAAGGTGTTGATATATTGTTTTGGCTTCATATGGAAATATGGTACACAAGTCAGAATTGCAAAAAGTGTCCCACATTACACTAATCCACCCTACTATTATTACTTTCACTGTGTTCTTAAATCACAAGTATTATTAATTCAGTTGTACAATTCGACAGCTGTTACAATTTATCTCATCTGCTTTTCTGGATCAGAAATGAATTCTGCATTTACACATAAATTCACACTGCAAGGTTCTCTGTTACTTGATTGTGGTGGTGTCTCATAAATGGAGATATATCCTGATGAACCTATCAGTCAGGTTCCCCAATTTATTAGCCACGAAATATACAGTTGTGCTCAAAAGTTTGCAGACCCTGGCAGAAATTGTGAAATTTTGGCTTTGATTTTGAAAATATGACTGATCATGCAAAAAAAATATTTTATTTAAGGATAGTGATCATATGAAGCCATTTATTATCACATAGTTGTTTGGCTCCTTTTTTAAATCATAATGATAACAGAAATCACCCAAATGGCCCTGATCAAAAGTTTACACACCCTTGAATGTTTGGCCTTGGTACAGACACACAAGGTTACACACATAGGTTTAAATGGCAATTAAATGTTAATTTCCCACACCTAGGGCTTTTTAAATTGCAATTAGTGTCTGTGTATAAATAGTCAATGAGTTTGTTAGCTCTCACGTGGATGCACTGAGCAGGCTAGATACTGAGCCCTGGGGAGCAGAAAAGAACTGTCAAAAGACCTGCGTAACAAGGTAATGGAACTTTATAAAGATGGAAAAGGATATAAAAAGATATCTAAAGCCTTGAAACTGCCACTTTCACTTATTAAGAAGTGGAAAATTCAGGGATCTCTTGATAGCCAAGGTCAGATAGACCAAGAAAGATTTCAGCCACAACTGCCAGAAGAATTGTTCAGGCGAAATACAGGCTGCTCTGGAAAAAGACAGTGTGGTTGTTTCAAGGAGCACAATACGACGATACTTGAACAAAAATGAGCCGCATGGTCGAGTTGCCAGAAAGAAGCCTTTACTGTGCCAATGCCACAAAAAAGCCCGGTTACAATATGCCCAACAACACCTTGACATGCCTCACAGCTTCTGGCACACTGTAATTTGGAGTGATGAGACCAAAATAGAACTTTATGGTCACAACCATAAGCGCTATGTTTGGAGAGGGGTCAACAAGGCCTATAGTGAAAAGAATATCATCCCCACTGTGAGTCATGGTGGTGGCTCACTGATGTTTTGGGGGTGTGTGAGCTCTAAAGGCACGGGGACTCTTTTGAAAATTGATTGCAAGATGAATGCAGCATGTTATCAGAAAATACTGGCAGACAATTTGCATTCTTCTTCATGAAAGCTGCACATGGGATGCTCTTGGACTTTCCAGCATGACAATGACCCTAAGCACAAGGCCAAGTTGACCCTCCAGTGGTTACAGCAGAAAAAGGTGAAGTTTCTGGAGTGGCCATCACAGTCTCCTGACCTTAATATAATTGAGCCACTCTGGGGAGATCTCAAACGTGCAGTTCATGCAAGACAACCAAAGACTTTGCAGGACCTGGAGGCATTTTGCCAAGACGAATGGGCAGCTACACCACCTGCAAGAATTTGGGGCCTCATAGACAACTATTACAAAAGACTGCACACTGTCATTGATGCTAAAGGGGGCAATACACAGTATTAAGAACTAAGGGTATGCAGACTTTTGAACAGGGGTCATTTCATTTTTTTCGTTGTTGCCATGTTTTGTTTTATGATTGTGCCATTCTGTTATAACCTACAGTTGAATATGAATCCCATAAGAAATCAAAGAAATGTGTTTTGCCTGCTCACTAATGTTTTCTTTAAAAATAGTACATATATTACCAATTCTCCAAGGGTATGCAAACTTTTGAGCACAACTATAAAACTATTGCTAACTAATCGATAACTCAAAAGTGGTGCACACCATTCAAAGCTGCTACTCACTTATCATCTTTTCTGCCGCTCGGGATCTCAAAGATTCTATACTTACTCCACTGCGTCAAATTAATGGGACTGAACACTCAGAATCAGTCCTTGGATTAGGAGATTATTGCTCTTCGCCTTTGTTCTCTCTTCGTCTGTACGTCTGCAACCGAAATTGAGAGAACCGGCGGCAGGAATGTATCTCAAGACTTTACCAACAACCAGTCAACAGAGAATTTGGAAAAGAATGGAAGATGATAACTTACCTTCCTAATCTTTGAGCCTTGCAGGAGAGGAATCAAAGTTGATCCGTTTTCAACTTTATCTCGTTCCGGAACCTCCAAATTGATGCAGTGAGATCAAGCAGATGGAAATGACTTCAATAAATCAGATGATTTGTAGAAGGAATAACAACTTTAATTTGTAGAAATTAATAAATGAATAAAAATAAAATAATGAATACTGAATAAATGCGATAATACAGAAAATAAATGTTTGATTATAAATGTCAAGTAGATATATCTTAAGGATATATCCAAGGACTAAGTCCTGGAATAAACCTAATAGCACAAAGTCTTGTCCTTCTCTAATGAACTAAGTTAGCAAATGTACAGAGAGTCAAGTTGAGGCCTCAATGTTGGAGATCAGATGCGAAGAGCTAGAGAGTTGAGGTGTTAGTCTGACACCCAAAGATTCGTTAAGGTCTTTAACCCTCTTGAGACTGTGCCAGAAAGACTCCATTTTTAGGTACAGAGAGTTCTGCACGAGGTTAAGTTGTAACTCATGTTGTCAGGTCATATTGTTGTGACCTATTGAAGTGTGAAAACTGTGGTTGAGTGGAAGGAATATGCTGCAGAATAGCTCGTGCATATATCTTTGCCAAGCACTTATAAATTTCCTGATCTCGGCAAGATACGAATACAGGTGTCTTAGACATAGACATCCTGTGTTCACAGACTTGTGTCTGTACATTACTTGGAACAATAACAACTATAAACTAAGCTCTCTCTCTGCATCCAGCTCTGAAGCCTCATAAGTCATGAACTACCACAAACCCATGTACAAGGGCAGAGAAAGAGAATGAAGTAATCTTCTAACATACAGGTTGAACGTATAAGGCTTACTTCTGGTAACATGAATGTATAAACCCAGGAGTACAAGGTTGGGCATATAAGGAATACATTGAGCATTAGTACAGTGATAGTAGTATATGGAGAATATGAATGTAAAGCTGAGAACATAAATGTGAATATATGAATATAATTGCATAGCTTCTGATTATAGTTGAGTACATAAATGTGAATGTATAGTTTTGTAAAGCAGACAAGTGCTACATACTTGGATTTTTTTTCTTTCTTTCAGGTGTTGAAGACAAAATAACTCCAGTAAGTGATGTGCTTGATGTTAGGGAAGGAGAGAGAGCTACTCTCAGTTGTAAATACAGTGGCACTGCTTATGGCCTTTATTGGTATCATCAATACTCAAGTTCTCCTCCAAATTTCCTCATAATGGACTACCAAGGGGTGATTACTGAAGCTATTCCTACAGTCCCACGAGTCTCTATCACACACAGAAAAGAAGACAACAGTGTAGATTTGGTGATCTCTTCTACTGCAGTCACAGACTCTGCATGATACTACTGTGCCCTGGAGCCCTCAGTGACAGAGAACTCATTTGCTCTGAACAAAAATTATTGAGGGTGAGGGGTGTTTAGAGTGAACAGGAAGATGCAGCAGCTAAATTATATTAGAGGATATTAAAATTGTTGTTTATAATGCTGTTCTTAAGGCAACAGACTTGTAAGAGTCACATAAAATATGACAATAACTTCACCTTATCATGCAAAAAAAGACTTTGAGAGATTAAAATCTTTTAAAGTCTAAATTAATTATTTAGTTATTAAAAAAAATTATTCATCATCATCAAAAAAAAAAAAAAAAAAATTCCTCAATGAATAAAAAGTAGCCAGAGGTGGAACCCATTTATAATGAGTTTGAATGTGTGAAAGACTTATTCATGAAAGATATTAATAGGTTATTTAGCTTCTCATTTGCTGGAAATATTACCACAAAACAAAATAAAATACTGTATAGTTCCAAGTCATTTACACAGAATTTGATGAGCTGAAGTCAACAGAATTCATTGCCACTTTACTTACTGTAGCACAAGCTCCTCCCAGGTGTCTGACCAAGTGATATGAGTTCACAACAGCTATTTCAAAGAGTTGAAGAAAGAAGAGGTGATTCATACTGTCTCTGTTTTTAAGAGTTTGTGATTTCAATTGCAAAGCATAGCAGATATAATGTCACTCTGGCAAAGGGTCATTGTGATCCTTGTTATATATATTTGGGGTAAGTAGCACTATCAAATGTGTAATTCCTTTCAAATATACTGTATTTAAAATGTATTTTCCTTGTGCTGTTTTCCTGTCCAATGGGTAATATGTCTATTGATATTGTCTTTTATTCTACTCCAGGATGTAATTCTGAGGACAGAGTTGACCAGCATATAAGAGTTCAAACAGCATTTGAAGGTGAAGATGTTACAATCAACTGTACATATACAAGTACTTATACAAACCCAACACTCTTCTGGTACCAGAAAAAAGTAAATAGATCCCCCAAGTACATGCTGAATAAATTATCTGGATCTGGATATAATGAAGAAGAATTTAAGGAACGATTTCATGCGAATATCAGCACATCTTCAGTTCCACTGACAATCCAAGATCTGCGTGTGTCTGACTCTGCTGTGTACTACTGCGCTCTGCAGCCCACAGTGACTAAAACACATTCAACACTCATGCAAAAACCTGACAATACTTCAGCATAAACTAAAACAGTATGCATTTTTAATTTGGAATAAAAACAATTGTCTACAACTTCAGTCTATTTCACCATCACCAGCCTACTGTATTTTGGTAGGGTTATTTTATTTAGAACATAAAATATTTACATTAGCTATATACTCAAGTCCTTGACAATTATTTTCATATGAGCAATTTACATTAATTATTGTGCTAGTAAAATAGTATATTTAACACATCTGGATAATACCATCAAAACTGATTTTCATATGGTGAAAAATAGAACTTCTTAAAGTAGTTAAACTAGGCACTTTGAAAAATTGTTGGGGGACCACAAGAGGGCGATATACACTTAACATTAACAGTTCAGTTATGAGAATCCTGAGGCTGGTGATGTGAATAAAATGATGGTACTGTGAGGCTATTTAGCGGTACATAAAACATTCATAAGCTGACATTTTTATTTCACTATTATAATGAAGCATGCAATGGTGAAAGCTGCTGAAAGTGAAATACAGAGTTTAATAGCAGTTATTACAGCTAACAAAAAATATTGGGTTCAACAGTTTCTTAAAAGTTAGACATACTCTCAATTTGATCAGTTTCACCTTCTTCAGTCACCTTTTAGATTAATTTATCAGTTGTTGAAGGCAATAATTCCCACTGAATAAGAACAATTGACTTTCATAAACTGAAATTGTGTCACTTGTACAACATGCTCAATAAAGTGTCAGAAGGAAAGGATGGACCAAAAGCACAGTTCTGCTGTCAATAACTACTAGACTGATTTTATATGTAAACTTAAATCTTCATCAACTTGAAGTGTAGCTGAATGATGTGTTCTCATTCACTGCAGTTTCATTGACAGATGGGAGGAGTTTTCTGAGATTTGAGAAAGAGCAAACTACTCAATCAACTTAATTTGCCTATCACAGTGCAAACATGATGATTCTGTGTGCTCTGCTTCTGCTATTGATGATTCAAAGTAAGTTTAGTTTACTGGTATTTGGCTTTTAGGTGCACAAACAATGTAAAGTTGGAGCATTGTATAATGTTTATATGCCTCTTCTTTTTGTCTTTGATATTGTTTGACTGATTTCAAATAAATGCAATAACATTATAGTACAATTTCTATAGGTATGTTTGATATAAAAGTTTATGGTTGATTCACAGGGGACACATATGCACAGTCAATAACACCATTGGAAAGCAAGACATTTATATCTGAGGGGGAAAATGTCACTCTATCCTGTAAATATGAAGGAGCTGTAACCAATCTGTACTGGTATCGGCAGTATCCAAGATCCAAACCAGAGTTTCTCGTTTTCATATATCCACATGGAGTCACAAGTAAACCTCTGCCTCATCGGCTTTTACCTAAAGTTGATAAAGGCAACAGTCTTGTGCACCTGGAGATCTTTCCTGCTGAAGTAACAGACTCTGCACTGTACTACTGCGCACTGACGCCCACAATGACAGAAAACATGTTTACACTGTACAAAAATCTCCTGAACAATAAAACTCTATTCTTAACTGTATAAAGTTTCACTAAAGGGACAGGGTATCAATATTCTCAAGAATATAAAATGAGCAGAAGAACATGTTCATACAATATTTACTTTTATTATGTGATGCATCAGATCTAGGCTTAAATAATTTTAATTCCAATATAATACATGTGTTAAGTAATTTATAGGTTTTGAAACTGCTTGGATTTATTTTTATATTAATCCCCTGAACATGTGTGTAAATCATGAATTCTCACAATATATTGGTGAATTCAGGTAAATTGGACCACTTTTTGACATTAAGATGACTGTCAAAAAGTAGCCTAATGTACCTGTATTAATACAAATGGTCTAAATAATTTATTAAATAATGCAAACTACAGAATGTTCTTCTAGCCTATGACCTCACTTACAGGACATATAGAGCAGTGTAATAGACAGCTATGAGTATGAAACAGATCTGATCTACATTGTGAAAATGGAGTGAGAACAACTACTTATTCTCATTATGGCATTAGGAATTAGCTATATAGCAGTTTCTAGAAAGTAAATGTTATTATATTGAAGAATTTTTATTATTATAACCATTTAGTTTAACAGTACTATTTATTACATGTTTATGGTCACTTTGTCAGAATATGATTTGAGGATGGCTCTGTTTTTATCTCCAGGTGTATTTGCAGATAGAATCTC
Source organism: Myxocyprinus asiaticus (assembly GCF_019703515.2). Lineage (NCBI taxonomy): Eukaryota > Metazoa > Chordata > Actinopteri > Cypriniformes > Catostomidae > Myxocyprinus > Myxocyprinus asiaticus. The sequence continues at coordinate 39,150,644 of NC_059348.1, read as the reverse complement.
AACAAGAGTTGATAAAATCGTAACAAAAGAGGAAGAGTCTATTACACTGAGTTGTTCATATGATACAAGAAGCTGTACAAAACTAAGCTGCATATTTGACTAAAAACATCAAAGCCACACTGACCCCCTTGATCATATTTGTGTTAACTCCTGTTTGGGCCTGGGGTAAAAGGGGTACGAACAATTAAATTAAAGTTGAAAAAGAGCAAGGCACTTAATCTCCAAAACAAAATTATTTTATTAGGCAACAAAACATTAAAAAGCCAACACGTATCGGTAGACCTGCTGCCTTCGCCAGGGTATGAACAATTATCAAAGGAAATAAAATACATTTTATTAATTTCTAAAAATAAGTAGATATGATTGTTCTGATTTAATACCTGAAAAGGTATATAAGCTATTAAGGTTATTAAAGTATTCATGCCTAAATATTTAAAGGGAAGGTTCACCCAAAAGCTTACCAACATGTTGTTTCAAACCCATATTACTTTTTTTCTTCAATGGAACAAAAATAATATTAGCCTCAGTCACCATTCACTTTCATTGCTTCTTTTTTTTTTTTTTTTTTTTATACCAAACAATAAGTGAATGGTGACTGAGGCTCACATTTTCCCTAAAATCTCCAATTGTGTTCTACAGAAGAATGAAAGTCATAAGGGTTTGGAACAACGTGAGAGTCAATATTGACAGAATTTTCATTTTTAGGTGAACTATCCTTTAAAGGAGTTTCATATATCTCAGATGGTTACAACATCATTTACTAGCAATGTTGACAAGAAATCAATACGGCTCTAATATCCAATTTTAAGGACAGGAGAATTAAATAAAAAATGTGGCATGTGACAGAGTCCAGGAAGTTTGCTGGGTGTCTTTATGACTGAGCAACAGTGACTTTCAGCTCAGAGCACCGAGAGACTCGCCAAGAACTGATTTAATCTTAGATAACATGGACGGATGTTTTATTTTTATTTTCATAATGCTATCAGGTACATTATTTATTAGAATATTTATTGATTCACCAATAATAAAAAATAAAAATTATCAAATGATTTACTGATCCTATTTATTTATTTATTTTTTACTTTAACAGTTACTTTTACGTGTCCTGTGTTTGCAGATATAATCTTGTTGACCTTGCTGATTTGCACAAAAATCAGATCATACTGTGTTTATTGTTTGCAGGTTTGGTGGCCGGTGACAACATCGATCCAGATAAAGAGACAGAAATCATCAATAAGGAAAGAGAAACTGTTAAACTGAGCTGCTCATATAGTACCAGCAGCAATTATGTTTTGCTTTACTGGTACAGACAGTTTCCTAACAGGAACCCTCAGTATCTACTACTCAAAGGTGCTTGATCACAGAGTGAAGAACACACCTCTGACCCTTGGTTTCAGTCAACTACATCACAGACAACTACAGAACTCATTATTAATGGTTTAATTCTGTCAGATTCAGCTCTCTATTAGTGTGCTCTAAGAGTAACAGCCCAGTGTTACAAAACATGAAACATGTCGTACAAAAACATATACATGCTTTTTTTCTACATCGGATCTATCTAGTGAAAACACAATCTATTCAGTCCCAAAATGTAATAAAATATGTGGCAATACCTGTATGAGGTTCAATTTAAACCTAAAAAAAAAATAATAATAATAATAATAAAAAATAAATAAATAAAAAAAAGCGTTAACAGTATGTTCAGATACCATGGCATATGGCTTCTGTTGTGATGCAGTCTCAATTTCAGGAATTTAACCTTCCAAATGTTAGAAAAGTAAGCTAAAAATGACTTTTAAGATGATTGGCATGCAATAGGAAAAAGCCATAAATAAACTTTGGGAAAAGGATATTTGTTATTGTTTTTATCAGGTACAGTCTATGAGCCTAGTCAAAGGTAGGGATCAAAGACACCCTTCAAGTAGACACTATGATAAAGTTTCCTTCAAACTGCTTTTGTTCAATGCATATGTACAGTGACTTTATACATTTGGCAGACACTTTTATCCAAAGCAACTTACAGTGCCCTTATTACAGGGACAATCCCCCTGGAGCAACCTGGAGTTATGTGCCTTGCTCAAGGACACAATAGTGGTGGCCATGGGAATTGAACCAACAACCTTTTGCTTATTAGTTCAATGCTTTAGTCCACTACACCACCACCACTCTGTGGACTTTATTACTGCAGGTGGTGAGAATATCATCTGGACTTAGAAAAGACTTCACTGCTTTCATTTATTTCTGGAGAGAGTATTATTTTAGTGACATTTTTTTTTTTTTTTTTTTTAAACCATGTCAAAGTTCTTTAACATTTTATTCAGAATCACAGTACAGTGTTGATCAGAACACAACAGTTCAAACTGCTTATGAAGGTGAAGCTGTAACTATCAACTGTAGATATAAAACTCAGCTCACCCCAACACTCATTTGGTACCAGCAAAAAGTAAATGGATTCCCTAAATACATGCTGAACAGAGCTGGTAAACCAGTTCCTCTGACAATCTAGACAGCATACTACCAGAGAATAATTATTTACTCATTAAAGATGAGCTCAGACAAGCAGATCCAATCAATCACCAACAATCACAATACTCCACTAAGATGGTTAATATGGGTGTATTTCAAACCAAACGGTTGCAGAGTATTGGAAAAGCTTTGTAACACACCAATGGCAACAAAAACATTTGTTTCATTTTGAATCTTGACCTCTTAGGATTAACTCTTCTCAATAAAACCTGTACAATAGTCCAAAAGGTGCTACTTGGGTTTAGATTAGTTAACTAATTGTGTTAATCAAATTGTTGAGATTTATGGTCCTCTCTTCACTTGCTTCTCTAACTGATGTAGACTTGTTTAAAAAAAAAAAAAAAAAAAGTTTAGTAAACTAGAAACTCCAGAAAGTTGAATTTGTAGGAGGAGCTTCTTGAAGGTGCAGTATCATCATGTCTCTGGTTTTTTAAGGAATCAACACTTCTGTACTTGTAAATCATAACTCAAACTGCAATATGCTTCTGTTAGCATTTCTCTTCGTAGCACTTGCAGGTATGTCATATGTTTGTATCATTTATGTTTATCATGAATATTAAATGTTCAGTAAAAGCATCGCAGGTAATAACCATCTGTTTCATTTGATAAAGATTTTACTAGCATAGTTTTGTGAAGCAGATAAGTGCTACATACTTGGATTTTATTTCTTTCTTTCAGGAGCTGAAGACAAAATAACTCCAGTAAGTGATGTGCTTGATGTTAGGGAAGGAGACAGAGCTATTCTCACTTATAAATACAGTGGCACTGCTTATGGCCTTTATTGGTATCGTCAATACTCAAGTTCTCCTCCAAAGTTCCTCATAATGGACTACCAAGGGGTGATTACTGAAGCTATTCCTACAGTCCCAGGAGTCTCTATCACACACAGAAAAGAAGACAACAGTGTAGATTTGGTGATCTCTTCTACTGCAGTCACAGATTCTGCATGATACTACTGTGCCCTGGAGCCCACAGTGACAAAAAGCTAATTTGTACTGTACAACAGTTACTGAGGGGTGTTTAGACTGAGCAGGAAGATGCAGCAGAAGAGGTAGATTGTAATATGAAAAAAATTATGTTAGAGGACATTAAAACTGTTGTTTATAAGAATGCTCTAAAGGCCAATACTGTTCTTAAGTTAACTGACATGTAAGACTCACACAAAATATGATAAAATGACTATAACTGCACCTCATCGTGCAAAAAACAAAAAAACAAAAAAACAAATAGACTTAAAAAAAATATTTTAAAAGACAAATCATGTCAAACTCAACAGTAAACTGTACTTCATCTAATGTTGCACGGTCATAATACTGATAAAAAACATATTATAACATTAATAATATAAGAACTGACTGTAAATCTACAATTTGGGCAATGAGGATAAAAATTAATGAACAGATTTCATTACAAATTTAAATAAATCATTATTTAAAAAAAGGATGTATTTATCATCATCATCATCATCATCATCATCATCATCATCATCATCATCACAACATGTCTTTTTAATTATCAATGAATAAAAAAAAGAGCCAGAGATGGAACCCATTTATAAAAAGTTAGAATGTGTGAAAGGCTGATTCATTTAAGAGATTAATAAGTTATTTAGCTTCTCATCTGCTGGTTACCATGCAACAACATAAATTATAGCTCCAAGTCTAACTTAAAAAAGTACTATGAGCTAAAAGCTCACATACTTGTCCATACAGTGATATTAGTTCACTAGTTGCAGAAAGAAGAGGGGGTTCATACTTTCTCTGTATAGCTTTTATGAGTTGGTGATTTCAACTGCAAAGTACAGCAGATATAATGACATACATTGTGATCCTTAATATAACGTATATATTTGGGTTAAGCTGCACTATCAAATGTGTGATTCTTTTAAAATATATTGTCTTTGAAATGTATTTTACTTGTGTGTGTTTTTCCTGTCCAAATATGTTGATTGATGTTGTTTTTTTATTCTTCTCCAGATGTAATTCTGAGGACGGAGTCGATCATCATACAGTTGTTCAAACTGATTTTGAACAATCAACTGTACATATACAAGTACTTATACAAACCCAACACTCTTCTGGTACAAGAAAAAAGCAAGCAGATCCCCTAAGTACATCATAAATAAATGAGCTTGATCTGGATATAATGAGGAAGAATTTAAGGAATTATTTCATGCGAATATCAGCACATCTTCAGTTCCACTGACAATCCAAGATCTGCGTGTGTCTGACTCTGCTGTGTACTACTGCGCTCTGCAGCCCACAGTGACTAAAACACATTCAACACTCATGCAAAAACCCTGAAAATACATCAGCATAAATTAAAACATTATGCATTTTTAATTTGAAATAACTTCAGTCTATTTCACCATTATTTAGAACTTAAAATATTTACATTAGCTACATGTACATTTATATTTAAGTCCTTGACAATTATTTTCATATGAGCAATTTACATTAATTATTGTGCTAGTAAAATAATATATTTAAAACATCTGGTTAATACCATCAAAACTGATTTTCATATGGTGAAAAATAAAACTTCTTTAAGTAGCTAAACTAGGCACTTTGAAAAAATGTTGGGGACCACAAGAGGGCGATATACACTTAACATTAACAGTTCTGTTATGAGATACCCAAGGCTGGTGATGTGAATAAAATGATGGTACTGTGTGGCTACTTAGCGGTACATAAAACATTCATAAGCTGACATTTTTATTTCACTATTATAATGAAGCATGCAATGGTGAAAGCTGCTGAAAGTGAAATACAGAGTTTAATAGCAGTTATTACAGCTAACAAAAAATATTGGGTTCAACAGTTCCTTAAAAGTTAGACATACTCTCAATTTGATCTGTTTTACCTCCTTCAGTCACCTTTTAGATTAAATGATCAGTTGTTGAAGGCAATAATTCCCACTGAATAAGAACAATTGACTTTCATAAACTGAAATTGTGTCACTTGTACAGCATGCTCAATAAAGTATCAGAAGAAAAGGATGGACCAGTTCTGCTGTCAATGACTACTAGATTGATTTTATTTGTAAACTTAAATCTTCATCAACTTGAAGTGTAGCTGAATGATGTGTTCTCATTCACTGCAGTTTCATTGACAGATGGGAGGAGTTTTCTGAGATTTGAGAAAGAGCAAACTACTCATCCAACTTGATTTGCCTATCACAGTGCAAACATGATGATTTTGTGTGCTCTGCTTCTGCTATTGATGATTCAAAGTAAGTTTAGTTTACTGGTATTTGGCTTTTAGGTGCACAAACAATGTAAAGTTGGAGCATTGTATAATGTTTAGATGCCTCTTCTTTTTGTCTTTGATATTGTTTGACTGATTTCAAATAAATGCAATAACATTATAGTACAATTTCTATAGGTATGTTTGATATAAAAGTTTATGGTTGATTCACAGGGGACACATATGCACAGTCAATAACACCATTGGAAAGCAAGACATTTATATCTGAGGGGGAAAATGTCACTCTATCCTGTAAATATGAAGGAGCTGTAAACAATCTGCACTGGTATCGGCAGTATCCAAGATCCAAACCAGAGTTTCTCGTTTTCATATATCCACATGGAGTCACAAGTAAACCTCTGCCTCATCGGCTTTTACCTACTGAAGTAACAGACTCTGCACTGTACTACTGCGCACTGACGCCCACAATGACAGAAAACATGTTTACACTGTACAAAAACCTCCTGAACAATAAAACTTTAGTCTCATAAACAGTATAAGTTTCACAGAACACTTACACTTATAAAAGGGGGCACCAGCAGATAGTGTTGTATGGAATAAATAACAAAGAAGTAATAAAGAAATAGAGCATATGGATTTAGATGAATAAATGGGTAAAACAAATAGCGCAACAGCTAATTTGCTAAGATACCCACAGATATTTTGAAAAGATCATGACAAAAGTAAATTTAAGATTGTATATTGACAACAAACACATACCTTGATAGTAATCACAATACAATAATTATTTACTATTGTAATTTCTTTAGATCTATTCTCTCTAAAATTATAACATGTCTAAATGGTAAAACTTTTGCAGAGTGAATTTCTACATATTTTGCATTACAATGTAGGATCAAACATCAACATCCTTTGAAGGAGATTGAATGTGATTCTTCTCCTTTTCCACTAGAGGGTGATAGTGTGTTGACCTGGAGGGGTTTACAGATTTATGTGACAACATAGCCACCTACATTTTTGTGTGGAGCTTAAATTTTAAATTAAAGAAAGAAGATTGAAAGTCTGTGACATAACTTTTCTCATAGCTGAGCAGCTCATTGATGATGATTCACTGGCACAAGGCTTTACTCATCTGTATTGTGTTCTGCTTATGTATGATAATGTGTATTACTCCACTTAAAACAGTTTAATCTAGTAACACTTTAGCTGTAATACAGCTGCTTGTGAATTATTTACTTGAGTTATTTTGTGTCATTTTGTGTTTTCAGTGATCAGTGCAAAATACACTGTCCATCAGTCAGAAAGCATGATAAGCTCTGATGGTGGAATGGTGACCCTTAACTGCACATATATCTCTACTGATGTTAAACCGTATCTCTTCTGGTTCATCCAATGAGGAAAGGACTCCCCCAAATACATACTGAGAAAGGACAAGTCTAGTGAAGAGAACAGCAAGAGTTCCCAGATAGATTCAATGTCAGTCTTATCACAACAGACACAACAAATACCTTTCCTTTTGATAATTCAAAACCTTCATGTGTCTGACTCTGCTGTGTACTACTGTGTGTACTACTGTATTTGGGAGGGGTTACCATGTGAACATAGGTAACTATAAATCTGAGTGGACATGACGTGTGGAGTCCCACATGGCTCTTGCACCACTCCTGTTCAACCTGTATATGCTCCCACTAAGCCAAATTATGAAAAAGAACCAAATTGCGTGCCATAGCTATGCAGACAACACCCAAATCTACCTAGCCCTGTCCCTAAATGACTACAGCCCCATAGAATCTCTGTGCCAGTGCAATGACGAAATTAACAGTTAGATGTGCCAAAACTCCTTCAGTTAAATAAAGACAAGACAGAGGTCATTGCATTTGGCAACAAAGGCCAAATTCCCAAGGTGAACACATACCTTGACTCTAGGGGTCTAAAGACAAAAACTCAAGTGAGGAATCTTGGTGTCATTTTGGAGTCAGACCTTCAAAGTCACATCAAAGTAATAACAAAATCAGCCTACTATGATCAAAAAAAAAAAAAAAAAAAAAATATATATATATAGCCAGAATATAGGGGTGTAACGGTTCACTTATCTCATGATTCAGTTTGGTTCATGATACTGAGCTCACGGTTCGGTTCAGTTAATGATTTTTTAAACAGCCTGAATCAAGAAAAGTTAAGATTGAAAGTTGTATTATTATTATTATTATTATTATTATTATTATTATTATTATTTTAAAAGCTTATGAAAAACATTTACAATTTAGCACTGTTATTAATATGCTATAGAGATGCACTGGGATTAAAAATCAGCCTAGAACAGGGCAATGGTGACACCAAATGGAAATATGAACTAATAATTTTTCAGTTCTCGCAGATTCAACTAGTAATCACATTTTAGAGCTCCCTGTGTGCATTGAAGAGATTTCCATGTGCATGGCGTCATTATGTAGGTGTAGGACGGTGCACATATTGGATACCAACGCTTGTAAAAAAAATAAAATTAAAAAAGTCCAATCTCCATGATGCGTATCGCCACATTTTTTAACCGAGATGTATTGTGCCATGATACACCGTTACACCCCTACCAGAATAATATGTTTTGCATCCTTGTTCATGCATTCATGGGGTGGGGTTAGGGTGCTGAAGGGGTCCATGTCACCGATGCCTATATCCGCCACTGTGTCACTTCCTTAAACTGATGAACAGTCCTTGAAATGGTCTATATAAACCTTTCTAACTAATAATTACATTAATAATAATAATGATAACATCCTAACATGTTGAGAATTGACTTGGGCAGTTGAGGAAACTGTACAACTTGAAATACCTGTATCTTGTCAACATGCATTAGCTGTAGCAAACCAATGGAGGGAGACAGATAATAGTTATTCAGCAGTTTTTTCTTTCCTCTGTGAAACATAAAAGGTGATGTTTAACAGAAAGTTGGCCTCAGTCAAGATCCACTTTCATCATATGAAAAAAAAAAAAATGAAATAAATGCAAATGGTGACTGAGGCAAACATTCTACCAAACATCTCCTTTTGTGTTGCACTGAGGAAAAAAAGGATGAAATATATGGATTTGGAACAACATGAGGGTGAGTGAATGATGACAGAATTAATCATTTTTTAATATCTTTAATATTCCAAATAATTTACGGAGTGTCTATTTGCATCTCGGCATCTGCCAAACAGGGCAGCTATCTGCACCCCAATAGTCTGGGGAAACCACAGAAATATACAACAATCTAAACAACACGTGTCGCTGCAGTGTCGTAGGGTGTAAAGATGGTGTATGAATGTGTAGTGTTGTTTTCACACTGGGCACGTTTGCTGCGGTCCGATTCTGAGTGCGATTGTTCCTGGTGCCCCCCGCAGCTTTGGTCTGGTTTCACACTCACTTGATTCTATCGAACCCCGGTCCATTTGCGTTTCTCTTACGTCATCACAAACACGCATGGAGAACACAACGCGACTCGTCATACTTTTAGTTTTTTGTTATTTTGGTGCCATTATGCACAGCAGAGTGAACGACAACTGCGTATATTTGCGCTTCATGGTGTAACTCATCAGATGTCCAGGGGAAGGTGGCTTGCTGCTGCTCGCAAACGGCGTATTTTGAGGAGACATCTGATTGCAAGGAATTATCGTGTCCAAGGTGAAGTTATCACCACTGTCATCTCCTATTATACCCTATATTTATAACATATAATAGTATTTATATGTAGTATTTATAAGGTGTATAGATAGATAGATGTCGTCATCAGCTAAAATGCATGCGCAGGTTACTTTACTTCCTGAACAAGTGCGCACCCGAGTCCGAGTTGCTTTCACATTCACGCGAATCGCGCAACAGTTCCATTGCAACCGAATTCAGACCACCTCCTACAGGTAGTCTCAGGTTCGGTACCGCGGTGTGCTCCCCGGTCCACATGACAGCTTTCACATTACCAATTTTTCATGTGAACCGTGCTGTGTTTCGAACTAAACTGTCAGTGTGAAAGCATCCGGTGTGTTCACACTTGTAGTTTGGTTCTCTTGGTCCGGACCAAAAAAGAAAATGATACATTTAGTCCTGGTTCACTTAGCGTTCACACTGGCATTTTTAACACCGAACCTAACGATACAAAACCAAAGGCATCAGGAAAAAGTCACAACCTGATTGGACAGCTTTTATGACGTATATTTTTTGACAGAACTTGCCGATCATCCAAAACAATGCTGGCTGATGGGCGAAATGCGCTCGTTATGTTTATATATGTATATATGGTGGTATTTTTACCAGCTGAGAACAAACGACGAGCTAATAAAATGTGTAAAGAAGTCAAAACAGCACCAGGAATTCCTCCGTTGCACACACAAACGAAGATATGCTGCAAGGATGGCTGACGGCGGTTCCGATGCCTGTACCGAACTGTAATGGGCAACATAGCTCCTATGATGAGAAGAACCAGGTATGCTTGAGGTCAGTATTAGGCAAATTATTTCCTGTTTTTGGTCTTTTTAGACGTCTTTGGTCCATGTTGCGTTCATATATCAATCGAACCGCACCAGAGTTAGTTTGGAAGTGGACCGAGACCCACTTTTCAGGCGGTCTTGGTCCGCTTGTTTGGTGCGCACCAAGGTTCGGGTGACAGCGTTCACGCTTCAAATGAACCGCACTAACAGAGCAATCGCACCAGAGTTCATTTTAATCTAACCAAACCTGCCAAGTGTGAACACACCCTTACTCTCGCAGCTCGACATCGCTTGTGTGTACATTGCAACACTGTATTACTTTTATTGTAGTAACCATGTTTTTTTTTGGGGGGGGGGGGGGGGGGAAACAATAGTTTTAATGCAGTTAATCATGGTGTTAGTACAGGAATGCAATGATAATATAGTAACCACGGTTATTTTTGTAAGGTAAGGTTAGGTTTAGGCATAGAAGTTAATTAACTGTGTCTGTGGGACTCTCAATAAACACAACAAACACAATGCAGTGATGCCCATGAACTGTATGTTAGTATCTGACACAATTTGCAACAGGGTGCAATTAGTATACCATTATTTGCACCAGGGTTGGGTGCAAATAATATCTGCCACTATTTGCACTGGGGTGTAAACAGCATATACCATTATTTGCATCAGGGTGCAAATAGCATCTGACAATAATTTATGCCTTCAATATACATATATATGTATTAGATATACTGGGTTGACAAAAAACTTGTATCATGGCTACTAATGTTGACAAATCAATCAATTTTACTATCCAGCAGGAACTCAATGATGACTTAACAGCATCATGTGACAGAGTGCAAGAAGTTCTTAGGTGTCTTTCTGAGCTGCAGTGATTTTGATACACAACTCAGAGCACTGAAAGCCTCAACAGAGAGTTGTGAGATTATCTTATTTAATATGGACAGATGCTTTCTACTTATTCTCATTATTGGAACAGGTAGCCAAAGTTATTTATTGGGTCATTGATGAAGTGGAGTACACAAATGATTATAATTTGTTTTGAAAACCTGAAATCCCTAATGTTTTAATGATTTATTTCAGCCATTTTAACTGCTTGCATTGAGTCCTGTGTTTGCAATATTATTTTGTCAACCTTGCTATCACAATTCATAAATTATTTTATTTTGTGCTTATTGTTTGCAGGCATGGCAGCTGGGGACAATATTGAGCCAGATAAAGAGACAGAAAATATAAAAGAAAGAGAAACTGTAAAACTGAGCTGCTCATATAGTACAAGTAGCAATGGGGTTCGACTCTACTGGTACAGAACATTTTCTCATGGAGAACCTTTGTATTTAGCATATAAAGGTGCTCGATCATGGAGTACTGCTGACACCTCTGATCCTCGGTTTCAGGCAACTGCATCTGATACATCGACAGAACTCATTATTAATGGTTTAATTCTGTCAGATTCAGCTCTCTATTACTGTGCTCTAAGAGTAGGAGCACAGTGATGCAAAACTTGAAACATGTCATACAAAAACCTGAAAGTTTCAATGTTAAAAAAACAATCAAGTGAAAACCTCAATCAAAACCACAATCTAAGCCCAGAATGTAATAAAATATGTGGTAACACCTGTGTGAGACTGAAGGCATAAAAGTGAAGTATTTTTAATGCATTAAAAGCAAGTTTGACTGATATATACAAGAATACCTGGGTTTGAAAGAGAAGCTTTAACAAAAATGTACATAACTGTACATACAAATTTTGATCAACTGTACATACAGTACACAAAACTGCACACACAGCTAGTGTGCACAAATCTACTTATACAAACCAACTCTCTTTTGTAAACAGTAAGTGGTACATGAATAGATTCAATTTTAAAAGTTAAAGTTACTTTAGATCTAAGAAAATACTTTACATGTGTATGACACAAAAGTGAAAATATCAAAAGTTAAATAGAGAAAAACTTCAGGACTTTCTTTTATAATCACATTTTGCCTATGGGAAGAACTCTTTGAATTTTAATGGTGAAAGTGATGTCTTTTCACAACCTGGCCACCTTGTGGCAATGGTGATGTTGAGTGAAAGTAGCTTACTGTGCATGCTAGCTCATACTATGTGTGTTTGTTGCTTGTGAAAAAAACAGTCTGTGACATGTAAACTCAACCTGGTTTATTTACATCATCATACTATTTGACAAATATTGCATGCTTTATGTATAAACCATGTTAACATAGCTGATGAATATCTTTATATTTGCTGCTGTTCTTGGTCAGTAACTACTATTCAGTTGAATGATTCCTATAAATTATCATATGGTATAATATAATATAATATAATATAATATAATATAATATAATATAATATAATATAACATTTCTTCTGTTGATCAACCAACAAGAGTTCAAACTGCTTTTGATCATGAAGTGGTTACACTTTAATATACATACAGTCAAGTGACCAATATCCTTATCTTTATTGGTAACAAAAATAAACCAATGGATTCCCAACATACAGTACATGCTCTGTAAACTCTTCAGCTTTGAGACATTGCACATGCAGTATCAAACAAATCTCAACATTAAACACTACACAGCAGGTTTTGACATGCATTCATTACATACATTAATCATTCATACACAATGTCAATGATATGCCATTTTATATTCTGCTCACTGATTACAAAAATGTATTACAATGTTTGTATGTTCGTTATCTGATTAATCTTCTTGCATAAAAGCAAAATGTTTACAGTTATTCTAATTCTACTTTTGCCATCACTGTCTCTCTGATGACATCATGTTTCTCTTTACCTGCATAATACTTTTCATGGGTAAGAAACTGGTGTCCACAGTGACAGAAAACCCAACTAGACTGTACAAAAACCTGATATTATCTCTAATATCACATATATCCAACCCCCTTAACTGCTTGTCAAATTAACTATATTCTTATTCAAGTGTATGTTCATTGTATTTGTTGCTGACTTACATAAATGTCAAAAGTGTACAAAAAAAAAGTTATTTAACACTCATACACTAACAAGATGGCTGTCTTTTGAGTCATCTGTTTATTCCTAAACTGACTAAATAAAATACAGAAAAGTCTCATCAGAAAGCTGACAGCCACAATAATCAGCGAGAGAGAGAGAGCGAGCGAGCGAGAGAGAGAGAGAGAGAGACAGAAAGAGACACAGACAGACAGATAGAGGTTTGCAATGACATCAAGGTGAGTAAAAATATTTAAGCTAAAATTATCATTTTTTGGTAAACTATTCTTTGAACACAAGAGTACACCCCTCTGTTCAGTAAAAAATATTTTTTTTTTTATGTGCTGAATTGAACTGTGATACATTTCAATCCATATTTATAGACCAAGGAGAGGAAGATGTCATGGCCAAACTTTCAAACATTTTGTATCTCTGAAAAGCCCAGGGAGTCCTCTGATAATACCCACGATTTACCACTGTAGCATGTATGGGCAGAGAAAAAATTAAATAACAAATTTTCTACACAAAAATGAATGGCTGGCCTCAGGAGGATAATGACATTTAAAGCCTTCATGTATCAAATATAATACATAAAAAAAATAAAAAATTAAAAAAATACAAATAATATAAAAACAAAAAGGTGCACATTTGTTATATATGATTTCTTTTTATAGTTTGTCTAATAGTACTAAAAACAGTTTAATGTCAAAAATATAATTTTATGACATTTCTTTCATATGTCAGGCTTTACAGGGTTAAAAGATGCTACTCTGGTTCTTCATATTCAACTTATAAAAGACACACATTCAAAAAAGGTGACAAACACTAAATTATTTAAATGCATTTGTATTCCTAGGTGACTGATGAAGGAGGGGCTAAAAGTAGGGTATATCTGAGGGTATTTTGACACTGGCAGAGACTGTGGCATGAGATTATTTAAAATCAGTCCTGCCACTGTGAATGTGTACGATGATGCTCTATTCAGTTATTCTGCTCTTTGCCACAGCATGTGAGCACTGTGCCACAGCATGCGAGTGTATGTCACATTTATTTAATTCATTTATCATTGAGTCTTAATGGGGGAACCACAAATAAGTCTATGCACAACTGAAATTATCACATTTAAAAAGAACGACATTTTGGATAGAAATTGTGAAAAGTTACATACTGCTTTTCTTGTACGTGTGCTAGTAATGGAGATAATATTATTGCCAAACAATACTTTTTTTTTTTTTTTTTGTTTGCTGTAGAGTATTCAAATGTTACATTATCCTGCAGTTATTATTCTGCATATAATCTTCATTGGTAATGTCAGTATCCCAGATCAGCTCCTGAATTCCTTGTTCTCATCTCAGATGGTGCAAAAGAAGTTCAAAAGTCTATTGTGAATACCAGATTCAGTGCAAAACTCACCAAAGAGAAAAATCATGTGGATTTGGAGATCTCCTCTTCTGCTGTAACAGATTGTGCTCTGTAATACTGTGCCCTGGAGCCCAAAGAGAGGAAATCCAACTAAAATGTACAAAAACCTGATTCTGCTCAGAATGAGAAAACAATGAACTCCTACAAATCAGGAGGAAAAAGCATAAATAAAGGAATTGTTAAAAAGCATTTATTTATTCTTGAGAACTTGAGTTAAAAAAATACCTATGATTATTTTTATTTATTATTTAGCATATGGTTCTTTCCACTCATTACTGGAAAGTGCATTTTGGGGTTTAAACCTACAACCTTTCACTGACAGATTTTTAACCACTATGCCACCCTAACCCATGACCAGTAATAATATTACACACACACACACACACACACACACACACACACGACAACAACAACCATAATGTTTTTACAGAATGAATTTGGAGGAAATCAATTATCCAGAAGACTTTATGTTTGACTTGAATAATGATTAGCAATGTCAAATTCCCAACACAAGATGGGAGCAGAGTGATTTCACCACTATGTTGTACTGCACAATAGTACAAAATCACTGCAAATACACATCTATAAACAAAATATATTTTAAAGATTATTTTATTTTAAACTAGGTATTATTATTGTTGAATTCCACCTACATTCTTTTTAGTACATTGTCTGAATGGATTCAAATGAAAATTTACTTTTGTTTACATAGAGATTTTTAATTTCATTGTGATAATTAAGTGGGTTAAATTTTTAACATGCTCAACACTATTTCTATGTTTCAATCTGGAATTAATTTTCTTTAGAAATCATCATCTGCTACTACATCAATCTCTAATCAAAGTTAACTTCTAATCATTCAACATTTCAACATTCGTAGAAGATGAAAGCTGTCTTTCTCTGACAGAAGGGAGGGAGCCGGTTGGGATTTTACAAAGAACAGACTAACCATTTTTTATATTGCTTGTCACCTGCAATTATGACTATTGTTTTCTCTCTTCTTCTGTTTTTGGTGACTAAAAGTAAGTGAAAGTTACTGAAATTCAACTTTTTGGTACATATTCAGATAATCCAGATTTTATTTATTTATTTATTTTTATTTGTGTGTGTGTGTGTGTGTGTTAATGTAGCATTTGTAGAATATTTTATTAATATCTAGATGCATCATTACTTTTTGTGCTCTTGTGTAAAACTTGCTTTAATCCGAATGCTGTAATTCAGTTGTATGCAGGGGACACTTCTGCACAGTCAACATCAAACATGATACAACCATCATATTCTGAGTAATATGTTTTCAAGGGTGAAAGTGTGACTCTCTCTTGTAACTACACTGAAACTGTAAATATGACCTCACTCCAGTGGTATCAACAGAATCTCAGATCAGCTCCAGAGTTTCTGCTCCTCGTCACTGAATATGAAGGCAAATCTGAGCCTGGTCTTCGTCTGTCATCAAAAGCTGCTAATGGAGACAAACGTGTGGATCTGGAGATCTCTTCTGCTGCTCTAACTGTACTACTGCGCCCTGCAGCTCACAGTTACAGGAAATCCAACTAAACTGTACAAATACCAAAGAAAAATGTGTATTGCCTTAATGTATAAATTTGACACTGTAATAGTATACAGTATAATTCGGACAATAATAATCTTAAACTGCATCTTATAAGTTGTTTTCAGATCTGAATTTGAAATGCAACTCTAAAGAAGTGATACAATTGCATAAATTCAGAGAATAAAAGAGAAGGTTCATAAAGACTTTGAATGTTTGATAGGCTTCAGAGGAATGTTATGTAGTTATTCATTGGAATGATTACTGTGTAGTCTCTTATCTACTGGAAGTGTTACCACACAACAGAAGTAATAACGCAATATATAATCATTCCAGCATAAAATAGTTTAAGAAAATAGCAAATAATTTATATGCTAATAAGGAAAAACATACATACTGTACTTAAATATACATTAAGCCCAACATTAAATATAAAACAGTTAAATAAATACAGTATGTAGGTTGAAAACAATGCAACAGAATTTTATGACTCTAACAATAGCACAGGCTCCTCCCAGATGTCAGACAAAGTGATTTGATGTTACAGCTGTTGTATCACAGAGATGTGTAAAGTAGAATGTTCAATTTTCAACTGTAGCCAACATTTGACTTTTTGATTTTCAGTTGCAAAGCTCAACATATACGTATAATGACACACTGGAAAAGAGTTGTTTTCATCCTAGTCTCATATTTTTGGGGTAAGTAGATATAAGTTTAAGTAATACAAGTAGATATATTTAAAATGTATATGTCCTTATGAATGATTATAGTTTTCCCCATCCAACAAGTAATATATTTTTTGACATGATTTAATTCTATTCCAGGATGTAATTCTGAGGACAAAGTTGATCAGAATATCAGAGCTCAAACTGCTCTTGAAGGTGAAGCTGTAACAATCAACTGCACATACAAAACTTCTTATTCAAACCCAACTCTATTATGGTACCAGCAAAAAGTAAATGGAATCCCCAAATACATGCTGATGAGATTTTCTGGATCTCGCAGCGATGATGAAGCATTCAAGGGGAGATTTAATGCTGAACTCAATGCATCTTCATTGTCGGTTCCACTGACAATCCAGGACCTGCGTGTGTCTGACTCTGCTGTGTATTACTGTGCTCTGCAGCCCACTGTGACTAAAACACATTCAGCACACATACAAAAACACTGAAAATGTTTCAGAGTAAATTTTCTTTACAAAACATCTGAAGACTTAACTCTTTCATGAACACTTGAATACTTAATCCAAAACCATCTACATTGAGGAACGTTTAATAGTCCTCCCTTAAACTGATCCCATTTACAAAATTCCATTCTACACCGTACTGCAGGGCTGTTCAAACTTTGATGCAAAGGACCTCCAAATATGATAATTCTTGCAAGGACCCCCTTCCAAAAATATAAAGGCAGCTGTATATTTTTAAAGGGCCATTTATGTACGTGCTAGAAAAATAGAAAGTGTGATATTACTGTTATTATAAGAGATGTTATCTGCAAAAAAATTATAATTGGCTTTCATGTTGAAATTGTAGTAAAGACAAAATGAAGGATTAAAATATTAGGCTATTTGAACTATATAACTTTTTGCAGCACTTCTAATATTATTGTCTCCTTTTGAAGAATGTAAAGCTTTATTGTATTCATTCTGTATAGATATCATAATCTTCATTATTTCACCGTCTTAGAACTACATTTGCCATTTCTACTTGAATTAGGTAAGTATGGTAAAGAGACCAGTGCAGGAGAAAATGTACATAAATCAACAATATGATCATTAATAGTGGAGTGATGACCGATAACTACACATACCTGTTAAACGAATCAGAGAAACTGAATCAAAATCTCAGAGAAACTGAATCAGGCTACCTGTTAAATTATACCCAGACCTCTTTTGGTATATTCAGAGTAAATGGGTTCCCCATGTACACACAAACAGAGAGAGAGAGAGAGAGAGAGAGAGAGAGAGAGAGAGAGAGAGAGAGAGAGAGAGAGAGAGAGAGAGAGAGAGAGAGACATGTTTAGTTTAGAAGGAAGAAAGCATTAACTTTAAAAACAAACAAACATTTTAGGCTAACATTAATTTAGTAAAGAATTGTTCAGGGTTTCCAAAATAACACCAGTTTGGAACTTTCACACTTCATCCGCAAGGTGACAGCATTGATCTCTTCATGTAAGAGTAGGTTGTGTAAGTAAGATGATTTAAATGTTTCAAGTATTTGAATGTTTAAAGTAGAGCTCTGTGAGATAAGCACAGATGAATGAAATCTTCTGTTCTGTTACCCCACAGAGTAACTATGTTTAGATGGGCTTTGATTTCTCTGTTTTTCACAGCACATTTTTATGGTAAGAGCATTTTTCTGTTTCTGTTAATGCCTGCTTAGATTTACTTTCCAAATAATTCATGTTAATGATTAATTTTTACAATATTTTTTCCAGTGTGCTGGGGACAGAACAGGGTTGAGCAACCTACAAGGGAAATGACTGCAAGTGAAGAAGATCAAGTTTTTCTAAAGTGTAATTATACTAGCACTACAAAAGATGTATATCTCTTCTGGTACAAACAGCTGCCAAACAGATCACCAATAATTATTTTGAGTGAATATACTTTTAGTAAAGGAACAACTGAGCCTGATTTTAAGCAGAGATTTTCTGCAACACTGGACTCCACATTAAGAACAGTTCCACTGACAATCCAGGATCTGCATGTGTCTGATTCTGCTGTGTACTACTGTGCTCTGAAGCCCACAGTGATCAAAGCACCTTCAACACTCATACAAATAAAGTGGAGCTCAGGGAGACATATTACCAATTATGGAACAACTAATAACAAGTATGAATATACTGTATAAACATGAATATGAAAACTGGTAAATCACTAAGTTTATATTTTTCGATATAAAAATATTCGAATTTGGATGATCCTGACATGGGTTAATACAGTAGCCCAATTTCCAACATAATGGATATTTGATGGCCTTTATATCATGCTTAATAAAATGCCACAAAAAAAGAACTGTACTGCTACAGCTTTCTTTTTATCATATTACTTTCATATTCTACCTCAAATGTTGATCATCCAGAGCTGTAATGATTTGAATGCTGGATTCTCATTCACTGCAGTTGCACTGACAGATAGGAGGAGTCTGCTGAGATTTGAAAAAGAGCAAACTACTCACTCAAATTAATTTACCTCTCAAAGCGCAAACATGAGGATTCTTTGTGCTCTGCTTCTGCTATTGTTGATTCAAAGTAAGTCAATGAAATTTGTCTTTTAGTTATTGGGACAAACAATGTCCAAGAAGTAGTTTTGCATTATGTCTGGATATATACTTTTACTGTATATTTTAATTTACTTTTGCTGTACATTGTTTAAGAACAGGTTGTTTTAAATTCTTTTCTATTATGATTCACAGGGGACACATTTGCACAGACAATAACACCACTGGAGAACAAGGCAATTGCGTATGAGGGAGAAAAATTCACTCTTTCCTGTAAATGTGAAGGAGCTGTACAGAACCTACAATGGTACCGCCATTATCCGAGATCCACACCTGAATTCCTGGTTTGGATTTATCTACAGGGAAGCACAAGTGACCCTGTTCCCCGTCTTCTACCAAAAGTTGATAAAGGCAACAATCTTGTGCATCTGGAGATCTTTCCTGCTGAAGTAAAAGACTCTGCACTGTACTACTGCGCACTGACGCCCACAATGACAGAAATCTCATCTACACTGTACAAAAACCTCATGAGCAATAAAACTCCTCATACAAGTTTATGGAAACACCCAAACCCCCTTCTTCAAGTTCTTTTTCTTTAGTGCTATAAACCACTTGATGTAATTAAATTACACCAGGTTAATCAATATTGGAGATTAACAATCAAAGAGAAGTTTATTTTGTATTATATTACAAACTGCCAGTTATATCAACCAGTTACAGAATCAGACCAAGAGTGTAAGACATAATTGTCATTAGAAAAGAAGACATCCAACAAGCATACAACAGAGAACAGGAAATCCTTCAATGATTTCCTGCATTAGCACACAGAGATGGATAATACTAACAGATTAGAGTGCTGAAAACATTAACACAGCACTGATCTGGTACTGACCCAGCATGGACAGTTATCTGCTGCTGATTCTCATTATGACACTGTGTGTGTTTATTTATTTTTACCTCAAAGATTGTTCAAAAATCATAATGCCACATCTGACCAGATCTCAATTTCTGACTGCAGCAGAGATATTTGTCTTACTTTGTTCCACTGATGATTCTTATGCTATTTTTTTTAGGTGTGTTACCTTTGGACAAGATTAGACCAGACAAAGAAATCACTCTCATTAATAATGAAGGAGACCATGTAAAACTGAATTGCTCACATGAGGCAAATAGTGATTTTGTTTGGCTTTATTAGTACAGGCAGCAAACTAATAAAAAACTCACAATTTAATATAAATCTGAATGATCAAGGATTGGAATTAAGACCCCCTCTGATCCTCATTTTCATTTGACTACATCAAGTACTTCGTCTGAACTCATCAATAAAAATAAAATTAAATCATAAATGTGGAGATAAAATGTTTTTCAGAACATAAAAAAAAAAAATATTCACATCAGGATATTAAAGTGTATTTATATTTTTAGTTTATCAGGGTACCAAAATTTCAGTAGTCGGTACCAATACCAGTGAAATTTCACGGTTCTCAATACCAATTTCGATACCACAGCAAAAATATGCTAATATGATAATGTGCTATTGAACACAGCAGGTTAGTTATTTTTAATCATTTAATAATTATTTTAATAATTATAGTTTAATAATTATTATTTTCCAGAACTCCATGTTTTAAATTTTAATTTAATTTCATCATCAAAATGGTGTCTAATCAATTAATTCTTAAAATTTTTAACAAATGAAAATAGAACTTTTCAACATGTCATTGCATTCTTTTTTCTTTTTTTTTTTTTTTTTTTGTGCCAAACTTTTATTCAACAGTAGTCTTGCTTGTGATATATTGCTTAAGTATTATGATTTAAAATTACAAGTTGTAAACTCAGAATTGTATAGCCACTTTTCCACAATCGAGCCGAACGGTTCTGAGCGTGGTACAGAATGATTATAGTTCTTGGCCCGGAATTCTCTGCACCATTAGCTAACTGTACTCAACAAGAGCCCAGATCGGCATGGAACGGTTTTGCAGCTAGAACTTTTTGGCTGGATGGTGGAAAAGCGGCTTATGAAAGCTCCAACTTGACAGTCATGATGTCATGTGAAAAGAACCAATTTTAGCCGCTTTTCCACCATAGGGCCGAATGGTTCTGAATACGGAACGAAACGGTTACAGTAGCATTTCCACTGGAGCACGGTTTGGCACGGCACAATTATAAACTGCTCTTGGCCCGGAATTCTCAGCACGGTTAGCTAACTGTACTCAGCTGTGCTGGTAGAGTGGGTTTAGTACGTGGCAACTCGTTTAGTGTATCTTCATAATTTTATTATGATGGTTAGTATTGTAGCCTACATTTCTTTTTCTACATATCTTTTTTGTCAGGGAAGTAGATTACTAGCTCATTTAAACTTAAAATACATCAATATATTCTCATCTACTATTTTCATATAATACTTATACAATAAATATCCTTTTAAGCTAGTCTGGGAACTTTTACACTTCTACATGTTTGTTTCCAGTGGCAAACACAAGCCCTCAGCAAATAATGGTAAACCTCACGCCTTTTTCTCTTTACTTTCCTTTTTGTGACATGGTCCGTGTCTTTGCTGTTTGTTAAAAGAGTAAAACCAGGGAAAAACAGTCCTAAAAACTGGAATATGCGATCATCCTCCATAGCGCGCTGCACTCGCTCCAATGTTTACAACTCATGCAGATCTGTTACGTACATTCTACTGATTTCACGGCACCACAGTGGAAAAAGAAAGCATAACCGTGCCAACTGGCCCGGATCGGCACAGAACGGTATGGTTTTGCGACGAGAACTTTCCGGCCCTATGGTTGAAAAGTGGTAAAATGGCAATGGCTGCAACAATTAAAGGTAGTGAATATATTTCTGTTTAATATGCTATTATATTATTATGCCGTTGATGCCTGGAGCATTTCTTTTTGTTCTTAAAGCATATAGAGGTGAATAAATGACGTGATAAACATTTTACTGTTATCAAATACAAAGCCGTGTTGCCGTTATAAGTGTTGCCATGGAAATGAATAACTTACGAGATTTGAGGACCTGAACGGCTCTGAGTAGAATCTCTGAGCTCCCATCTTGTAATTACTGTAATTCCTACATGACGTGAATGCACCATTTTTATGAATCGTGCTTTTATTATGATGCAAGTTTTTTTGCCGGAAGCTTCACTTTTCCAGAGTACAGTCCAGTACAGTACAGTACAGTTCTACAGTTCGCATCACCACAGTGTGATCAGTGAATTTAAGTCACGTCTGAAAGCTCATCTCTTTACACTGGCCTTTGAGTCTGACAAATGAAATGTAGGACACAGTTTGAATGTTTGTATTTTAGATTACTGGTGTTTGTGTATGTGGTAATTTTGAAATGTTGTTATGATGTTATGTTTTACATTTTATTACTGTGAAGCACTTTTGTCAGCTCTGTTGTTTTAAATGTAAATACAGTTGAGAAATATAAATAAAGTTGAGTTGAGGTTAAAGTAGGGCTGCCCCTTGATAGTTACCAAAGGTTAGTTGATGAGAAGAGTCTTGGTCGACCAAGTTTTGATTGGTCGGTTGGTCAGAAAAAAATCTCCACAGGAAACCGACAAACACCGGTATATATCTATACTTATCATAATACACACACTGCCTACACTTGCTAAAAGTTGCCAAAGGCAACAAGTGGTGTCCACATGTTAGTGCCAATAATATTAAATGAATCAGTTATAATAGACAGTGTTAACATTAGCTGAGACAAAACTTAAAATGCTTTGCTGAACCACAAATTATATGTATTTAGGTTCTCGATTTTTTGACGCTAACGTTAACCTATGCACAATTAAACATTCAGGGACTCAAAATAGCTAACATTAACATTCATGTCGAGATAGGTCTAAGGAAACATTTTACACATGTCTCAAAGTTCAGTTTATCTTAAAAGTTTTTACATACTGCTATTACGTCGAATTGTCTGTGACTGTCCGCCATCTTTCCAAGTGGTGCTGTGCGCTCCTCCTCGCTGGATGTGTAGCTCCCCCTCGCTGGACATCTAGCGTATTAATTACACCAATGAAGACATAAACTAATGATGATAATCACTGAAATATAAACTTGTTTTTTGTATTATTTTATGTTTTAATCACAGGTGTATAGGCTGCAGAGTTGTGTTCACAATGAACTGCTCTGTGGAAATAAAGCGAACTGAACTCAAATAACCTCCTGAGCTGAGATGTCTGAGGTCATTTTCAGCACTCATAGATGATACTGTTCTTGCAACAACAACAAAAATTCAGAAGACAGAAACAAAGAAAGAGTGAGAACCTTTTACATGCGCTTGTTCCACGATACTGCATGCCTCCGAACAAACATATATGCACATAAACGGCTTTTCTGCCATCTGTTCTTAATAATATAATAAAGTGTGTTTCTTCAAGCGTGTGTCTGTGTGTCTACGGGAAAATTATTTGTAATATTAGCCAAATATCGTCTTGACATTGTCAAAGGCATCAGCTATTGGCGATCACTCTGACCAGCGTCGATCCCCGAGATCATCATCTGTGGGCACAACCCTAATGTGCATTTCTCTCTATAAATTAACAAGATGGTCAGACAGTTTGCTTGCTGGTTTTCCAACACATTCAGAATCATTACCGCTGTTGCAGGTGTCGCTGTGGCTGGCTTCATGCGTGCGCTTGTAAAATGTATATTTTAAAGGCTTATTATTATGGTTTAGTATTTCTCTGTAATGTAGAACAGTGTTAGCAATGTTACTCATAACATTCTTTCTCAGCCCTGGAACTCAAACCATTTCCTGTTGCCACCCAAATATATATATATTTAAGTAATTAAATTAATATCATAAACTTGCGACTAGTAAAATCTTTGGTCGGGGAAGCCCTAGATTAAAGCGCAAATGCTGTGATATAATTATATAAATAATCTACATGTAATAGCGCTTCACAGTGGATTAGTGCTCTGCTCTGTCATCTGATACAATGTGAATGATTCTCAATGTCTGTGGAGTTTCCATTTATAAATTCATTTAAAGTATGCTGCTCATCCACTCTAAGATTGCAGCCTTTAGCGGTTTAATAAATCACACAAGGACATGTCATGATTTTAATTTGATTAATTGTCCATTTCAGTGTAAAAGGGGTAACAGAGCACACATTCGAAATAAGCCGCACTGGTACCGGATAGAGTCGGTGCTCGGTACTATCGGTACTGCAGAAACACTGGTATCATTACATCTTTTTTATTTTAGTATCGACTTGGTACAGAAATACTGGTAATTTTGACACCACTCTATACGTTATATCTGCAGGATTTTGTACTCATGTGTTAAACACAAACATTCGCAACATTCCTCTAAATCTGGCTTATGTAAACTTTCTGTTTCTTATATTTTGAGCAAGGAAGGACAGCTATACTGTAAGTCATAAAGATTGAAAGGTAAAAGAACCATTTTCCTTTCACTGTATACACATGAATAGAATGTGAATGTGTTACAGCACCAGCACGTATGATCATTTTTGTTTAAGTGTTGAAAGTCTAATGTAAACTTGTTGGCACTGGACACATGTTAAATCTTGTTCTGAGTGTGGTACAGATGTTTTGTCATCCCTGCAGAAAAAAAAAAAAAAAAAAACACAGCCTGGTTTGCTGGTCTTAGCTGTTTCTTTCAGACTG
This sequence comes from Myxocyprinus asiaticus, assembly GCF_019703515.2. Classification (NCBI taxonomy): domain Eukaryota; kingdom Metazoa; phylum Chordata; class Actinopteri; order Cypriniformes; family Catostomidae; genus Myxocyprinus; species Myxocyprinus asiaticus. The sequence goes on along the minus strand of NC_059348.1, from coordinate 39,125,634 downwards.
ACCAGCTGAAAAGTGCTCCAAAACTCTCTAAAACAAGCCAACAGACCAGTCTGATCAGGATGGTAGACCAGCATAGGCTGACCAGCTTAGGCCGAAAAGGGATAGGTAGCCTATAATAAGGAACACTGACAGAATATCTATGACATGTTTTGAAACAGAAAGAAAAAAATGACAGTAAAAAAATAAATAAATAAATAAAAAAGTCCTGAAGAGGGCACTGTAAACACGTTGACAATACTCTCTGGAATTGCTTCAAACTCCCCTCCCATGCTTTTAAACACCCCATTGCTCACTGACAGAACTGACTGACTTATTTTTCTGTTCCTCTTGTTTCAGACACCACATAAAAATGATGACACTTTGGTTGTTGAAGTTGTTCATTTTTGCATCAATCTGTTGTGGTAAGTAGGGCAAATGTATCATTTCCTAATTATTTTAAACAGTTTCTTAGCACAATTAGAGGCCAAGTTAAAATTGTTTTCTTATGCCTTTACAGAGTGTCATGGAGAAGAGAAAGTTGATCAGCCAGAAAAACAAATCACTGAGTTTGAAGGAGGATCAGTAACGTTACAATGTAAATACAAAACAGCTGCTGGGCAACCAGACCTTTTCTGGTACATCCAGAGAGCAAATGATTTTCCTAAATACATCCTGAGGAGAAATACATATGGAGCAGGAGAGAATGGCACAGAGTTCCAGGAGAGATTTCACTCTGAAGCGATAAAGTCTTCAGAATCAGTTCCACTAACAATCAAGGATCTGCGTGTGTCTGATTCTGCTGTGTACTACTGTGCTATGAAGCCCACAGTGATCACAGCATATTCAGCACTCATTCAAAAACAGAGGAAGCACCTAATCTTATGACATGGTGTAAATCCACATTCCATTGACTTCTGTTAGCTCACATGACAAGAACATACATATTATTTAGAGAAACCTTTAAATTAAGCAATTAAAAACATTTTCTTAATTCTTGTAGTGGTACAGTATGCAGAGTGAATTTGATTGACTGAAATTTGTTGTAATAAATGTCTAAGTGCACTAAGTTATCTTTGTATTCTTGTGTGAAACTTCTTTAAATATTTTAATTTTGTAACCAGCATTTGTATATCATATTTATTGGACTGTGTAAATTTGTTTTGTGAATATGTGACAGACAGGATGGTTATGTCACTAACAACAAACACCCACACATATGTATGCAATAAACTACCACTCTAGTGCACTTTTCAAACTATTTGTTTTCAAAAGCAGTTATTAAATAGCACATTCTAATAGCATTCTAAACTAATTTTTAGAGGAACAAATGAACCTAATTTAAGGGATGATTTTAAAAACAATACTCTTACAGTTAATATAAAATAAAACAAAATAAACTAAAAATGATTTTTAAATGTAATATAAATTGTAATGCTTTTAGGAAACCAGAAGATGGTTAGATGCACCACATATTCTGTTGAACACAAACAAAGATTTTTTGAAGGTTTGAGGTGTTTTTAGTCCATACAATGTAAATCAATGGGGTCCAAAACTTAAAGCATAAAGGTAATCCATATGATCTGAGTGGCTTAATTAATGTCTTCTGGAGCGAAATGATAGCTTTGGGTGAGAAACAAATCAAATATTTCAAAAAATCTTTGTTTGTGTTCCGCAGAAGAAAGAAAGTGTGAGTGAGTTTGAGGCGGCATAAGGGCAAGTAAACGATAAGAGAATTATGTTTGGGTGAACTTTTCCTTTAAACTATTCCCTCTCAACAATTTCCTCTTATGTATCTGTGTCAGTTACTTAATTTATAAAAAATAATTGAACTTTGAACTAATAGATTTAAACCAGCATACTTTCCATGTACAATTGTTTCCTATCTAAACGGCCTGAGTTTTTTATGCGGGTCAGTGGAAGATTCTGCTTTACGGGCAGTAAGTGCCCTCTTAAGGAAGACACATTTGAATTTGAGTGACTATGCCAGGTAAGAGAGTGGATTAGATGAGCAGCATTTTAAAATGCTAGTATAACTGCACAGACAGCCAGTGGGGCTGCACGATATATATATATATTTTTTTTTCCGGTATACAAATTAACTTGCGGTATATGATTTTAATGCATTCATCTGTAAAGTTTATAAAGATACAGTGAGCAGAAAATTTTAGGCATGCATCTAGTATGTGTGTGTTTCTATGTCGACATAGGTGGGTGTGTGAAAGAGTCAAGCAGGTAGCTCATCAAAATGAGTCAGTCTACAGTATGTCAACGCGAAGATATTTAAATATTTTACTAATATTTCATATTTTCTGCACACAATGTATAGCATACATTTAGCCAATGCATGTTTTAGATAGATAAGAAAAGTGTTTTTTTCTATATGTTTTATCTATAAAATACAGGAAATAAAATTAGACCTTCGTGATCAAAATAGTGCCAGTAAAAAACAGGCTAATATTTAATATGGAGTGGCAGAGGAATAGAAAATGAGACTTGTTATATGTGGAAATATTGTGCCTATAGACATTATACTTTCTTGGATTCTTAATATCAACATTTTGAATAATGTCCTTCTTGCAGTATGACCCTACCAACATCTTTTGTAAATATTTTGCATCATAAAATGCTTTATGTTTTACAGAATGATTAGAAGATATGGTTTTGAATTTACTGAGCGAAACATTCAAGAGAAAATGTGATTTGTTCTAGTGGAGAAGCTCCAAAAACTACTGTTTGCAGGTGTGATGGCTGTGGACCAGTGCTGCAAATGTCATCAGTAGAAAAGGAGAGCCTGTGACACTGAACTGCTCATATAATACAAACAGCAGTTATGTTACGAAGTAACAATGGCTGTTTGTATTACTTATGTACTTCACTGCATGGTATAGACAGTATCTTATACATGCTTACCCTGCTACAATGTGGGTATTCATTGACAGTTTATCCAGAGAAATATAACTTGACCTGGAACCACTACAAGCCCAGCCACGTAGGTAAAATAGAAACAGGTAATTACAAATTAATAATAAAATCAAATCAAAGGAAACTGCGAATCACGAATAATTTTCAAATCACAGTTTTCAAAGAAATGACAAAAACAAAATCAAAATAGTTTAAAGAAACAGAAAAAGAGAAAACAAATAGAACCAAGTAATGACTATAAAACTGTACAAAAACTGATTTTCCCTTTTCACTTTGAACCTATGCCAAATCCAACCCACAATCTGTTATGCTCAGAGTTGAATAACAATTAATGTGACAACACCTGTGGTGGATACGATTCGGTTAAAAAGAGCTATAAAATGAAAGTTGGTAATGAAAGTGGGAAAGTAAGTGTTCTGGCCTTAGACAAATAATTCACTACTGTGTTAATGTGTTTAACAATCCCAAGAAGCCCAACGTTTTTCAATATACAGCACATTAATAACAGTGTAAAATGTGTATGTGTGAATGTGCATTCTATACTGTTCCAATAAAATTTGATAACACCAAAGTAAATGAATAAACCATGAAGTAACTTATAACCAATAAGAATTATAAGTAACCAATTTAGTTGCTGATATGGTGACTGTGGACCAGACATGTGACTTCTGTTCAGATTGTAAACTGTGACACCTCTGGCTGTGTCATCCATGTCGCATAAAGATAAGCTATTCATCTGGCACAGATGACACAATCCCTCAATTGACACTGCTCAGTCTGCTCAACAAGTTTGCTCATCTTTAAAAATGATATTGTCACGAAATACATGAATTCACCACAGGGTGTCAGCATATCCCAAATCCATAATGCCAGAGTGTACCACTTAAGGGCTTGAAAATATGGTCACAAGTGTGAAAAGAAAACAGACAGCTACAGTAAAGACAGAGAGGCACATTAGTTAGAATACATATAGCCGAATATTTAGTTAGATAACAAAGAATATACATATATTAGTAAAGTTAGAAAATATTCTGCCTCTTTAACTCAATAATGGCAAAATGTGTGATTATTGCTCTAATCTTAACAGCACATGATTTTGGTAAGAACATTCTTTCATTGTTTACACTTTAGTATGTGTTTGAGTTACTCAATATATGTAAATTATTAATGGTTAAATTTATATTTTTCAGTGTGCTGGGGGCAAGACATGATTGAACATCTTTCAAGAGAAATTACTGGAAATGATGGAGCTCAAGTGACTTTAATGTGTAATTACACCAGCACTGATACAAATGTATATCTCTTCTGGTACAAACAGCTACCGAACAGATCACCAACATTCATGCTGAGCAAATATTCTTTTGGTGAAGGAACAACTGAGCCTGAATTTAAGAAGAGATTTTCTGCAACACTGGACTCCACATTAAGAACAGTTCAGCTGACAATCCAGGATCTGTGTGTGTCTGATTCTGCTGTGTACTACTGTGCTCTGAAGCCCACAGTGACTAAACACATCATGCACCCATACAAAAACATGCTACACTAAAATAAATAATACTTAATGTGAGCACAAATAATGTGTCTTCTTTCTAAAGACAATCTGTCAAACAGCAACACTAGCAGATAGTTTCAGAGGGAGGCAGCATCTCTCAAGCCACTCTTCAGCTCATTGCAACATCATTGAGCTCTTAAAGCATGGCATGAATGTGTGTGTTTGTGTGTGTGTGTGTGTGTGTGTGTGTGTGTGTGTTGGGGGGGGGGTGGTGCTGAATATTAGGCGAAAAGTCATGTGAGGGGAGACATTGGTTCAGTTTAGCACTGATTTATTCAATATGCTGTCAATTAATCAATGCGATAATCCCTGCTTCTCTTGCTCGTCCTCGCAGCGGGTCTCCGCAGGTCACACTGAACGGGACAAAATGAGGTAAGTAGAGAAACTATTTGCACAGTAAACAACTAACCGACATGGAAAACCGCACTTTTGGTCATGTCCAAATCACAATGAACTTGGAATTATTTGAAACATGAAATGGTTTTCTACTGAGCCACTTGAGCACCTGCTCTTAAATGTGGCAGCTGTGCCTTCATGAAACCTGCAGTGTTTACAGAGGAGTAGATGACAAATTATCCAAAATAAGATGACTATAAAAATAATAGGCAAACAGATCAAATGTTCATGAAATATGCATGTTGCTGTACTCTTGTATGAAGCAATGTAAAAATAATAATTATAATTCAAGCCATACACATGATGAGTCTTTGATGTGACTTGATTTAATAAACAGTTATTAATATGATCATCCAAAATATAAGTATTTCATGCTTATTTACAGTGTAGGTTAAAAGGTGTTTCTTATGCCTTCCCGTACAGAAATCTGATATATGGCAATTAATATACAGTGCATTCAGAAAGTATTCAGACCTCTTAATTTTTTTCACATTTTGTTATGTTGCAGCCTTATGTTAAAATGCTTTAAATTATTTAATTTTTTTCACATCAATCTACACTCCATACCCCATAATGACAAAGCAAAAACAAGATTTTTGATAAATTGGCAAATGTATTAAAAATAAAAAAATAAAATATCATATTGACATAAATATTCAGACCTTTTGGGCACACTGCATAAATCTGTCTTTGTAGCTTGCTAGCCTGCTTAGCATAGCTTATTCTTATACATTCATTGTTTTATCCTTTGCCATTTTACTGCGTGCTTCATTTTTTCCTGCTTTTCTGCTGTTTCAGCTGCGTGTATTTTACTGCACGCTCCCATTTCTCTCTTTTTTCTTTTCCTTTTCTCCGCTTGTCTGCATCTCACATTTCGACTACGCACATTAATTTTCTCCTCTGTGTTTTACATGGATTATTGCATCAATCACAAACATCTGCTGATCAGGAACCACATCGAACCATATCGATCTAAAACTCTCGCTAAAAAATTGCAGTAAGTCGTGGCATCCGCTCATGTTATTTCTTCCTGCATTGCATGCCACAGGTTTCCTATAGCTTCTTCCATCAGCAGTGAGGGATTTACATGTGATAAATGTAAGGAATTAGTTAGGCTGACAGAGAAGGTCAATGAGTTAGAGACACACATCCGAACACTAGTGGAGGTCAGTGAGAAAGAGAAGCCAGTAGATACTGTTTCGGATGCAGATAGTACAGTGAGCAACACACACTTTGGTTCTGGCTGTAGAGCCCCCACAGCAGGGTGTTTGGGTGATGTCTCGGCAGCATACTCGCTCAGCAAAGCGACACCACTCTCCCATTCCTGTTAGGGATTCCAATCAATTCTCCCCACTCAAAGATGCACCCACTGAGAATCATGTTGAAAGAGCCCTAATAATTGGTGATTCTATTGTAAGGAACATGGAAATAGAGACTCCAGCCACTATTGTTAAATGCATTTCGAGGGCTCGGGCGTCTGACATCAGATCAAATTTACAAGTGCTGGCTAATGCTAAGTGTAGATTTTCTAAAATTGTTATTCATGTTGGCACTAACGATGTCCGGCTTTGCCAGTTGGAGATCACTAAAGATAATGTTAAAGAGGTGTGTGAACTTGCAAAAACAATGTCAGAAACTTTAAAATGCTCTGGCCCCCTCCCTGCTCGTCGTGGTGATGCGGTTTATAGTAGATTAGTGTCACTGAATGGCTGGATGTCTGAGTAGTGTCCGGAGAATAACAAAGGATTTATAGACAATTGGAAGAGTTTTTGAGGTAGACCTGACCTGCTAAAGAGAGACGGACGCCATCCCTCCAGGTAAGGTGCTGCTCTCCTCTCTAGTAATTTGGCTCATAGTTTTAATAGCGATAGTATTTGACTAACTGGGGCTCAGGTCAGGATGCAGACATATTGGTTAATCTGAACGTCTGCTAGCTGCATTGAGATGTCACACAGGTCAAATAAACTACAACACATACTGTATCACCTAGATATCATATAGAGTCTGTGTCTGTTCCCCGAACTACCAAACACAAACCCCTCACTAAATCATTTAGAAAAAATTTGATTAAGGTCAAACTTGAAAAAAAGAAAAAAATTAAGATAAACATCATATAAAGGTAGGGCTACTAAACATTAGATCTAAGATCATTAGATAAAAACTTAACAATTCTCTAAATTAGTAGAGTGTATCAATTAAATCAAATATTGGATGGCCAGAAATTTCCTTCTACTCAAATCTGACAAAACAGAGGTACTAATTATTGGACCAAAAACTTCTAAAAATAAGCTGCTAAAATAACATTGGACTCTCTATGGATGTACTGTTGCGTCGTCTTCTAAAGCGAAGAACTTAGGTGTTATATTTGATACCAATCTGTTTTTGAAAATCAAATTTCCAAATGTCTGTAGAACAGCATTCTTCCACCTCAGAAATATTGCTAAGTTACGACACATGCTTGCTGTTGCTAATGCCGAAAAACTAATTCATGCGTTCATGACCTCAAGAATAGATTAATGTAATGCATTACTGGGAGGATGTACTGCAAGTTCAATAAATAAACTTTAATTGGTTCAAAATGCAGCTGCCAGAATGCTGACTAGAATCAAGAAATATGATCATATTAGCCCAATTTTATCATTGTTACATTAGCTACCTGTTAAATTTCATATTGATTTTAAAATTCTGTTAACTACATACAAAGCTTTGAATGGTCTAGCTCCACAGTATTTAAGTGACCTTCTATCACGCTATATTCCATCACGTTCATTACAATCACAAAATTCTTAGCTGTTAATAGTTCCTAGAATATCAAAATCCACAAAAGGAGGTAGATCATTTTCCTATTTGACCCCTAAACTATGGAATAGTCTCCTTAACACTGTTCGGGATGTAGACACACTCACTCAGTTAAAGTCTAGACTAAAGGTCTCATACCTGCTTGAAGTTGGCCCCCACCTAACGCAAAACGTCGGCAAAATAGTCTCAATCGTTTGTGCTCCGTTTGTGCTGGTTTGTGCTGTAAAAATTTTCATTTGTGCTGCTTCGGTTTTTAAAATATTAGACACTGAATTATAGGCGATGACGTCACCAGCCCCCCCACATGCTCCAAATTCACCCAAAATAGTCTCAATCGTTTGTGCTCCGTTTGTGCTGGTTTGTGCTGTAAAAATTTTTGTTTGTGCTGCTTCGGATTTTTAGATATTAAAATAATATTTATAGGTCATTCTGAAGTCACTCAGCCCCCCCACATGCTCCAAATTCACCCCAAACAGTCTCGTTTGTTTGTGCTTCATTTGTGCTGGTTTGTGTCGGTAAAAGTTTCGTTTGTGCTGCTTCGGATTTTTAAAAATTAGACATTGAATTACAGGCGAATTATAAATGCTGATATTTATTGAATACAATACTGACAGAATAAAATAGATCACTTAATGGTCACAAAAATCAAATGTAGGTTAGTAGCAGTCTCGGTCATTCTGATTACTATATATTAGGCTATATTATATATTTCTAAAATAGGTCTGTCTTGTTTTGTGTGTAGTCAGAACGATTTATGAGCAGTGAGCATTTTATTTCTGGTTTGTCTTACCAAAATGTTGGATGATGATGTTTTAATACAACAACAACTCCTTCTTATCAATGTTTTTGTAGTCACTATGGTGTTTATTAAAACTTATTGGTGTTCAGAGAGCAGCAGCAGCTCAATATTCATCTGGTGTCTGTCGGACTCTTTTTCTGTCACTCACTTTCGCTCAGCTCTGGGCACGAGAACAAAAGCACAAATCTCCTCATTGTGAACACACTTTTAGAGTCGAATTACCGAAGACTTTCTGTCAAGACTAATCATCACATCATTTGTTCAATAAACAATTATCTTTACTTCATTCACTGGTCTTTCCTGATTGAACTCATCTGCTACACTTCACTGCCACCACTAGGCGCAAGTGACACTTCTGTTCAAGATGCTCTTGTGGAAATTAGTGTAGAGTTAGTAGAGAAAAAGTCCATATAAATCAAACTACAAAAGTCGTTACTAAATCAAATTTCTGGCCAATGTAAGTACAATGTTTTAACACTGTTGGTTACAATATTATTTGTTAACTTCAAGAATAATGGTACAGCATTCAAGAGAGCTAAGATTGTCAATGTTTATTGAACAGAAAACTCATTGCTAATATTAATATATGTTAATTACAGTCGCACATGTGACCCATGTTAATTTTTTGAATACATTGTGCATCTAGGGATCAACATTACCATATTGGTCCTAATATAAAATATAGAATCCTTATATATTATTACTATATTATATTATCCTTATATTCGGCCCAATACAGTAATACATAAAAATAAGTTTATACTGAACATGACATTTTTTGAGTCAGGATTATTTAAGTAGGTAATTATGTTTTGCTTATGCCAGATGCCCAAGAAACCAGCAGTCGACAGAGATTCCATTTTCACTGTCCTGTGTTCATCAAAAGAGGCCATAGTCCAAAATGGCAACATAGCTACTCCTAATCAGAGCATCTGGACAGAGCTTAGTAAGCAGCTAGAAAACAAGATCACTGTAAAGGCTCTATACACTTTTGTTAAATTAAATAGACACAACATCTGGACTGCTTTAGGGTTTACTCATGAATGTGATCATGAAACAAATGACAGTAGTGATGACACTGATTTTGAGCCAGAGTCCCTTTCACCCAGACCAAAAGATTGCCAGACTTTTGATCTTGAAGTTCCATTTCAGAAATGGATTGAATTCATGCCTGAAACTGTTAAATACAACAAGTTCTCTAAAACACAAAAAAGGGAATACACAATTTTAAGCCTGGCATCTGGACATGTGATAAATCATCACATGTTTTTAAGTTTAAGTTTTTAAAGGTCCAATATTTGTGTTAATTGATGTTCGATAGTACACAGTAATTACATTTCAAAAGTAAAATCATTTTGGCTTCATTCTTAATTCACTGAGTCATGAGTTTCCACACACACACACACACACACATATATATATATATATATATATATATATATATATATATATATATATATATATATATATATATATATATATATAGTACTAGTCAAAAGTTTGAAAAAATTAAGATTTTTTAATGTTTCTGAAAGAAGTCTCTTCTGCTCACCAAGGCTGCATTTATTGGATCAAAAATACAGTAAAACAGTAATATTGTGAAATATTATTTCAATGTAAAACAATTGTTTTCTATCTGAATATATAGTAAACTGTCATTTATTCCTGTGATCAAAGCTGAATTTTCAGCATCACGTGTCACACGATCCTTCAGAAATTATTCTAATATGCTGATTTGCTGCTCAAGAAACATTCATTATTATTATCAGTTGAAAACAGTTGTGCTGCTTTTTTTTCCGTGGAAACCATGATACACAACCATTCAAAGGTTTGGGGTAAGTGATATATATATATATATATAGTATATTATGTATTATTTTATTTTATTATAATACATAGTCAATTCAGTGTATTCAGGGCTGGTGACGTTATCGCCTATAATTCAATGTCTAATATTTTAAAAACCGAAGTAGCACAAACGAAACTTTTACCGACACAAACCAGCACAAACCATTGAGCCTATTTTGGGTGAATTTGGAGCATGTGGGGGGGCTGAGTGACCTCAGAATGACCCATAAATATTATTTTAATATCTAAAAAACCAAAGCAGCACATACGAAAATTAAATCTGAAAAAAATGTAATGGCATCTACACTAATATTATTCTATTTGTTTCCCTGTCTCAACCTCGGGATTCATATCGCGAGGTTACCAGAGCTGGCCAGATCCACCTCCGTTCCTGCTTTGTATCAAACTCCACTGCTACTTGTCGCTGAGTGATGATGACAAACCATAGCCAGTGCTAGCCAGACATCACTTCAGTCTTTTACGATGGACTTCAGAGGATGAACTGATTCCAACTCCGACTGTAAGACATCGGATAATTAATATGCCACTGCCTGAACATTGGACTTTAGACCCCACCGAATGTCACCGAAATTACCTGCCGGTTAAACTACGATGCACCTAATTGAACTGCATCACCTTTGTTTATTGATGGACTACACTCTTGAAATGGAATACATAGACCATCAATTAATTGCCAGCAAAAGCCTTAATTCAGCCAACTAACAATGGACAATGCATCTATGTGAACTTCTGCAGTTATCCAGGATGGACCTCAAAGACATTAGTCATTAATCTTACAGTTCATACAAAATCTTTATTTAAACACTGGCCCTTAACATTTACTTAGTTTACAAATTTTAAACCATGACCTGCACTGCAAACAAATAACTAATACTGGCATTCAATTCATGCTGTTTAGCCAGAGAGGAACTGGCCCCCACAGTGAGCCTGTTTTCTCCCAAGGTTATTTTTCTCCATTAACCAACATCTTATGGAGTTTTGTGTTCCTTGCCACAGTCGCCTTCGGCTTGCTCACTGGGGTTCTAAATACAATTATTATTTAACTATTTAATTATTTGTATTTATACACAATTTACAATTACACAATGATGACTCTATAGATATTACAGTTTCATTTTCTGTAAAAGCATGATTTTCTGTAAAGCTGCTTTGAAACTATGTGAATGTGTGTTGTGAAAAGCACTATACAAATAAAAATGACTTGACTTGACCTTTTGCTATGACACTTGAAATTTAGCTCAGGTGCATCCCATTTCTCTGGATCATCTTTGAGATGTTTCTACACTTTGATTGGAGTCCACCTATGGCAAATTCAATTGATTGGACATGATTTGGAAAGGCACATACCTGTCTATATACGATCTCACAGCTGAAAATACATGTCAGAGCAAAAACCAAGCCATGAGGTCAAAAGAACTGCCTGCAGAGATCAGAGACAGGATTGGGTCGAGGCACAGATCTGGGTAAGGCTAAAAAGGTTCCCAAGAGTACAGTGCCTCTATAATTCTTAAATGGAAGAAGTTTGGAACAACCAGGACTCTTCCTAGAGCTGGCTGCCCGGCCAAACTAAGCAATCAGGGGAGAAGGGCCTAGGGGAGAAGGGCCTTGGTAAGAGAGGCGACCAAGAACCTGATGGTCACTCTAGTTGAGCTCCAGAGATCATGTGTGGAGATGGGAGAAACTTGCAGTAGGACAACCATAACTGCAACACTCCACCGATCTGGGCTTTATGGCAGAGTGGCCAGACGGAAGCCTCTCCTCAGTGCAAGACACAAAAAAGCACCTAAAGGACTCTCAGACTGTGAGAAACAAGATTCTCTGGTCTGAAATGAAGACTGAACTGTTTGGCCTCAATTCCACGCAACATGTCTGGAGGAAACCAGGCATCGCTCATCACCTGCACAATACCATCCCAACAGTGAAGCATGGTGGTGATGGCATCATGCTGTGGGGGTGTTTTTCAGCGGCAGGGACTGGAGGACTGGTCAGGGTTGAAGGAAAGCTGATCGCAACAAAATACAGAGATATCCTTAATGAAAACCTGATCCAGAGCTCTCAGGACCTCAGAATGGGCCGAAGGTTCACCTTCCAGCAGGACAATGACCCTAAGCACACAGACAAGACAACGCAAGAGTGGCTTAGGGACAACTCTGTGAATGTCCTTGAGTGTCCCAGCCAGAGCCCGGACTTGAACCCAATTGAACATTATAAAAATAAATAAATTCAATGCATGACACCTTTAATACCATACATATGTGTACGGTAACCTTTTATAATATTTGGTTAACCGCGAGAGTTCACGAATGGTTAATGTGTTATTTGTAGGAACTCGGGAATAAAGAACGTTTATTGCCATGGATGCATCAAACACAATCTCAGATTAGCATTGAATAAAGTACACAGTGAGCTATGAGCCTAAATATCACAATACATAGATCTTCAAATGATAAACTCACACAAACAAAAATAATCTCTGTCACTGCCTGCAACATAGTAGGCCTATTCTTAATCAATGGAAAATGTGTAATTCTGCCCGGGCACTTTCCATGAGGCAGTAAATGCTACGGTTTATAAACCTCTTTGGGATGCTTTGATTTTTAAATGATTCAGCATTCAACTTGTGATATTATTGTCTGCACGCCAGAGCAAAAGGGGGAAAACAAACACTGGCTCACCATTTATCAAGTGCTGAAACTTTGCCAGGTGAAAAACAATCTGGAATCATGTGTAACAGTCACATTAAGTCCTCTTTGCAACCTGAATTTCATCAGAATGTCAATTTGGGACACCAGCGCTGAAAAAGCTTGATGCAGTGCAACAAATGGTGAAACAGAACACAGGTGTCTCAAGATGCGTTAATAAATATTAAAGTTCTTTTAAACTTACAGTGTCTAAAAAAATGCAACTGCGTGGTACGCTGAAAATTTTTTGTTCAAAACAAAGACGGCCATCCAATGCGTGTTTTCATAGCCTCGACACACGTGTGAACAGCCCCTAACTCGCTTTATAGCCTACTTGAAAAACTGACCCAAACTTGGCCTAAAACCTGTAGGTTTGTCGGGTACCATCAAACTCAGATTGGGTTGAAGACCTCTAAACACGTGCAGAATAACCGAATAGTGATTTTGATATTTAAATACCTTGCACATCCCTATTTATAACACATGATTTTGGATCAGTTCATAATTAAAAAGTACATATAACTAGCTGTGTAAGACATTGCTCCAAACTTTTCTTCCGTCAATTTGAAAAATCCAACCAAATATGGCAAGCATCCTGTAGCGCATTAAAAGTGAACAAAGTCATGTGACACGTTATGGGGGGACCTCCATGGTGTACCGGCCCATGGACCTCTCAGTTCTTAATCCATCCTTGGATAGTTCACCCAAAAATCTAAATTCTCTAATCATTTACTCACTCTCATGCCATCCCAGATGTGTATGACTTTCTTTCATCTGCTGAACACAAACAAAGATTTTTAGTAGAATTTCTCAGCTCAGTAAGTCCATACAATGAACGTGAATAGGTGCCAAAATTTTGAAGCTCCAAAATCCACATAAGGGCAGCATAAAAGTACTCCAGACAACTCTGGTGATTAAATCCATATCGTCAGAAGCGATAAGATAGGTGTGGGTAAGAAACAGATCAATATTTAAGTAATTTTTCCTTCACTTTCTCCTTCTTCTGTTTTTGGTGATTCACGTTATTCGTGCATATCGCCCCCTACTGGGCAGAGAGGAGAATTTATGACAAAAAATGGCTTAAATATCGAAAAATTACTTAAATTCACTTGCATTGCATGGACCTACAGAGCTGAAATATTCTTCCATAAATCTTAATTTGTGTTTTGCAGAAGAAAGAAAATCATACACATCTGGGATGCCATGAGGGTGAGTAAATCATGAGAGAATTTTCATTTTTGGGTGAACTATCCCTTTAAGGCTGTTATTGCTGGAATTATTATTGTTGCTTTGGTACCTTCTTTCTTTTAGAAGTAAACATAATAAAAGTATTAGAAGTGAATTATTAAAAGTCATATTAAAAACACACCAAACCCTGTAATAAACTATTATGTGATTCTGAAAGGTTAAATGGATTAATTGACAAAAACAAACAAACAAAAAAAAAAACTGGATTTTGATTGAAAAATGACTCTTCTATTTATATTACGTAAATAATAATAATAATAATAATAATAATAATAATAATAATAATAATAATAAATAATTATATATATATATATATATATATATATATATATATATATATATATATATATATATATATATATATATATATATATAAGAATGATATTATGACATTATGTGTGACATCATACAATAAGATATCGATTAAGTTCATAGTTGTTTGATTAAGCCTTTGTATTGGTGTTAGCATCAAATTATAAATAAAAAAGGTAACTTCATTTTCATAGATTAGTTTAGTATTCCCAAAGTATGAATTTAGTTGCATTTAAAAGCGAGTGTAAGGTATCGCAAAATAATTTTTGACCCTGAATTTTAGCAAATTGTTGTTCTATCTTCATCTTCTAAAAAGCAGATTGAATGTGATGTTTCTAATTTTCCACTAGAGGGTGATAGTGTGTTGACCTGGAGGGTGACAATATTACCACCTAACTTTAGAGTGAAGCTTAAATTTCTCCATTATGAACCTTCTGTACCATTAGCGAAAGAGAGGCTGTTGATAGTCTGTGACAACTGTTCTCATAACTAAGCAGCCCAATGATGATGACACACTGGCACAGGGCATTACTCATCTGTATTGTGTTTTGCTTAGGTATGATAATCTTCATTATTTCACTTAAAACAATTCAATCTTGTAACCACTTTAACTTTAATACATCTGTTTGTAAATTATTTACTTGAGTAATTTTTTTATTCTTATTTATTTTTTTCAGTGATCAGTGCAAAAGACACTGTTCATCAGTCAGAAAGCATGATAAGCTCTGATGGTGGAATGGTGACCCTTAAATGCACATATACCTCTACTGATGTTAACCCGTATCTCTTCTGGTACATCCAACAAGGAAAGGACTCCCCCAAATACATACTGAGAAAGGACAAGTATAGTGAAGAGAACAGCAAGGACTTCTCGGATAGATTTAATGCCAGTCTCATCACAACAGACGCAACAAAAAACTTTCCTCTGACAATTCAAAACCTTCGTGTGTCTGACTCTGCTGTGTACTACTGTGCACTGAGGCCCACACTGATCACAAGATACTCTGCTGTCATTCAAAAACCAGATTTGGGAAAGCAAAAGAGCTGAGATTGTAATGACATGCAATACAATGCAAAACACTATCAGCTAAAAGGTGAAGGCAATACAGCATGACACGCCTTGTTACAAAACGTAATTTACCCTACAAATTTTCTTTACCTTCGCAGTCTGGTTCTTTCACCCTTTTGTTAAAAAAAAAAAAAAAAAAGGAAAGAAAGAAAGAAAGAAAAGATTCTGTGTAGCACCAACTGCTACTGTGTGTTTATATTTCTTGAAATGGGGCAGTTATGAAACTGACATAAAACTGCCAACATTTTATGTAAAAACAGAAATCAAAACCAAAATTTACTTCAGAGAGTCTATAACAACAGACTTCGTTTTACAGTGTGAAGAGGAGGAGCTTAGCAAAGTTTTATAGCACAGAATGACTATGACTGATTGAACATTACACAACACTCTTTTCAGACTAGATTATCTGTATTTAAACTCTTCAAACCCATTAAGTGTAAATGTATGTTGATCTGCATAATGATTTTATTGTCTTCAACTGGCAGTAAGGGACTGTAAAGGAATAACTTACAAAGGAACTTTTTTCTTTTATTTATTTTTTTTTTTTTTAAATTTGCAAATTTGTTTGAAATAGAACAGAAATTATATTAGTATTGTATTAGCTGTATTAGTATTAAAATTAACACTGTCTTTAATTGACAAGTAGCAAAGCCAGTGATTTCATCACCCCACTTAGTGAAATTGAATTTGCTATTGAAGGTGACAGTGTTAAACTCTCTTGTAACTACAATGCCTCTGTGGTCAATAGTCTTCAATGGTATCAGAAGTATGCAGATTTACCACAACAGTTCCTCATTCTGGACAATTATGACTCAATTATTAAAGCTGATCCCCCAGTTTCTGGAATATCCATCAAAGAAAGAAAAGAATCCAATAGTGTGGACCTGGAGATCTCCTCTGCTGCAGTAACAGACTGATGTGTTCAGATCAAATCAGACTCCAATTAAGTCCTAATGCCACAAATAAATGGTGTAACTCACACTCATATACAGTATAGGTACATATACATAAATTTGCACATCTCATCTGGTATACGGTAGTTATTAACCAGCTCTCTAAACATTATTACAAACAAACATATTTTCTGAAAATAACTTCTCATCAGATATGTAGTGCACATCATGTTAATGGAAACAAAATGCAGCCAAAGGTTCTTATATGTCTTCAAAAGGCATTACATGTTAGGATTAAGTAATACTCTTTAAAATTACATAAACATGCTGATAATAACAATGAAGAGATAACTGTAGGATTATGTATAACTTGCTCTAAATGCATCCTAGTATCTCTGAGCAGAATCACATAATGTTTCCCCGAGACTCTTTAAAGGAATATTCTGAGTTCAATACAAGTTAGGCTCAATCAACAGCATTTGTGGCATACTGATTATCACCAAAATGTATTCTGACTAGTCCCTCCTTTTCTTTAAAAAAAGCAAAAATTAAGGTTACAGTGAGGCACTTACTCTTGAATGAGGCCAATCTGTAAACTTTAAAATACTCATTATTTCAAAAGTATAGTCACAAGATATAAACAATATGCGTGTTAACATGATTTTAGTGTAATACAATCTCTTACTTACCTTTTCTGTGTAAAGTTATAGTCAGTTTTACAACTTCATTGCCATGACGATGTAATGTCAACAAGCCCTAAAACCCTAAAATGACTTTAAAAAGTAAACAGAATAATTATTTTAAGTGTTTGTTTTTTTTTAATTACAAGCTTCACATTTCTGCCTTTAAACTCTCCAAAAAGTGGCCACATTCACTTCCTTTGTAAGTGCCTCACTGTAGCCTATGTATAAATAAATGTATGTTTTACTCAACATTTTGCCACAAATGCTGTCAATTGAGCTTAACTTGTATTAAACCCGCAATATTCCTTTATGACTTATTTTTTATTTGAGGGAGGAGGGGCTTACAGCAGGCCTACTTAGATCTGACATCTTGTTAAAAATGATTGTTGTCTGTCTGTAGTAGATATGATTTCATCTTTTTTCACTGTGAATCAATGCACAATGACACTTCATTCAGTTATTCTTCTATCTGTCATTGCGTGTAAGTGATTTTCACTTTTATTAATTTAGTCTGAATTTCAATTAAAAAAGCTACTTTAAGAGTATAGACATCATTTTTATTCTAAATAATTGTCTTAGTTGCAGAGTGATATTTTTGTGGAATTTAGTATCTCATCACATGATGCACATCATTAAAACCCTTCTAACTATTAACCGTTACAAGCCCAATTAACTATTAACACTGATGATCAATGATAATAATGAAAGAATTTGTTCTCCTTTTCCAGGTGCTAGTTTTGGAAATGAAATCACACCAGATAGCACTGAGGAGTTTGCTGTAGAAGGTTCAATTGTTAAACTATCCTGCAGTTATTCTACTGCACAGTCACTTCAATGGTACCGCCAGTATCCCAGAAGAGCTCCTGAATTCCTTGTGCTCACATATGATGCTTCTAAAGAGAATAAGACATCTGATGTAGATCCAAGATTCTCTACTAAACTCAGAAAAGAAAAACAAAAGCAAGTGGATCTGGAGATCTCCTCCACTGCAGTAACTGACACTGCTCTTTACTACTGTTCCCTGGTGCCCACAGTGACAGGAAACTTAACAGCACTGTGCAAAATCCTGATACAGCTGAAGGTGGAAAACCGTTTTCATTTAACAATCCTCTTGAATTAGAGAATGAAAGATAATACGAGTCTGACGAAGAGGAGGGTATGATGAATCAGCTGATCAGCGGGAGAGCGAGATAAAGGGCAGCCGGAGACTGCAAGGCACAAGAAAGAGAGATGCATTCGGCTGCGTTGCGTATGTGTCTGTGTTTATTTACATTTGTTTTATGTTGAGTTTCTCATTAAAACTTTATGTTTAGGCTACTGCTCAACCAGTTCCCGCCTCCTCCTTGCCCATCCATGAACTGTTACAGTGGTGCTGAATCCCGGAAGGGAGGAGGGATGCGCTGTCGCAGAGTTCTCACCGCTGCCATCCGCCAGGGGAGCAGTCGCGGCCATCTGCCTAGAGCTGGAGGAACCGCGGCCGTCTGCCAAGAAGGGGAGTGTCAGCCATCTGCTTGGGGCTGGAGGACTCGCTGCCAACCCCCAGGTGAGGAGAGAGTTGGCGTCAGAGGGTGGAGGAGCGGTTGAGGACCGGGCGACAGCGCATCTGGGAGCCGGCGAGCAAGTTCTCCTCTCTCTCCTCTCTCTCTCTGTGTGTCTCCACTCACCCTTTCCCTCTCCCCACACCTCGTCTCGTCTCTCCCCCAGGTTCGCAGGAGGCTGGGTGGACCACCGGCTGACAGAAGGGCAGCGTCTCCCCTCCAGAGATGGGGTTTGGAGTTAGTCAGACCGGTGGTGCACCTGCCTGAATTGAGCGGGGGAGGAGTGTGACTAGTAAACTTTGTTTACTGTTCAGCCGGTTCCCGCCTCCTCCTTGCCAATCCATGAACTGTTACAATGAGGAAATTCAATTTAGAACAAAATTAAAAATATATATTGCAGTAGTAAAATAGATTCTAATCAATATTAATTTACTAATTTGCATTTTTATTTGTATTCTAGGATGTAAATCATAAGTTAAAGCTGATTCAAACACAAGAATTTAGCCTGATTTTACATGGTTCAGCTCTATGATCCAATGGTGCAGAACCACCAATTAATACCATATCGGTTTTAGTACCAATAAACTACATGCCTATATACAGTACATGCTGTGTTGAAACAGAATTACACATGAACAATTCACAGGTGATAATGGTAATTTTCAAAGGCTTATATGGTAAAATGTACCCAAAGAACCAGATGTCAAAATGTATGAGGAAAAATGTAAATCCATGCAGTAACCCGAAGAGGAAGCTATATGCACTAAAAGACATGAATAGCTTGAAGGAATAGTTCACCTAAAAATAAAAATTCTCTTAGCATTTACTCACCCTTATGCCATCCCAGATGTGTGTGACTTTCTTTCATCTGCTCAACTCAAATGAAGATTTTAAGAAGAATTTCTCAGCTCTTTTGGTCCATACAATTCAAGTGAATGGGTCCCAGAATTTTTAAGCTCCAAATATTACATAAATCAGCATAAAAGTAATCTATAGGATTCCAGTGATTAAATCAATGTCTCCAGAAGCTAATTGATAGGTGTGGGTGAGAAACAAATCAATATTTAAGTCCTTTTTTACTATAAATTCTCCTCCCAGCACAATCTCCACTTTAACTTTCACATTCACATTCTTCTTCTTGTGTTTTAGTCATGCATATCCCCCCTACTAGACAGGGAGAAGACTTACAAATTGATCTGTTTCTCACCCACACCTATTATATTACTTCTTAAGACTGGAGTCGTTTGATTTACTTTTATGACGCCTTTGTGTGCTTTTTGGAGTATCAAAATTTTGGCACCCATTGACTTGCATTGTATGGACCCACAGAGCTGAAATAGTCTTCTAAAAATCTTCATTTGTGTTCTGCAGAAGAAAGAAAGTCATACAAACCCTAATTTTGGTCCAAACCTCAATGCTGTTATTTTAATGAACACAAATGGAGAAATTTTGTGTAACTGTCATGCAGGTCTTTTCTCTTCAACAGTTCAGTGACCATGTTAGTTAAGCTCCAAAAAGGATAAAAGCGCCATACAGAGTACTATAGATGTCATCCATATGCGTGTAGTATATCATTATTTACAGTTGTGCTCAAAAGTTTGCATATGCTGGCAGAAATTGTGACATTTTGGCATTGATTTTGAAAATATGACAGATAATGCAACAAAACTCTCTTTTATTTAAGGATAGTGATCATATGAAGCCATTTATCATCAAATAGTTGTCCGGCTCCTTTTTAAGTCATAATGATAACAGAAATCACCCAAATGGCCCTGATCAAAAGTTTACATACCCTTGAATGTTTGTCCTTGTTACAGACACACAAGGTGACACACACAGGTTTCAATGGCAATTAAAGATTAATTTCCCACACCGGTGGCTTTTTAAATTTAAATTAGTATAAATAGTCAATGAGTTTGTTAGCTCTCACGTGGATGCACTGAGCAGGCTAGATACTGAGCCCTGGGGAGCAGAAAAGAACTGTCAAAAGCCCTGCGGAACAAGGTAATGAAACTTTATAAAGATGGAAAAGGATATAAAAAGATATCCAAAGCATTGAAAATGCCATTCAGTACTTTTCAATCACTTATTAAGAAGTGGAAAATTCAGGGATCTCTTGATACCAAGCCAAGGTCAGGTAGACCAAGAAAGATTTCAGCCACATCTGCCAGAAGAGTTGTTTGGGATACAAAGAAAAACCCACAGGTAACTTCAGGAGAAATACAGGCTGCTCTGGAAAAAGATGGTGTGGTTGTTTCAAGGAGCACAACATGACAATACTTGAACAAAAATGAGCTGCATGGCCGAGTTGCCAGAAAGAAGCCTTTAATGCACCAATGCCACAAAAAAAAAAGCCCGGTTACAATATGCCTGACAACACCTTGACATGCTTCAAAGCTTCTGGCACACTGTAATTTGGAGTGACGAGACCAAAATAGAGCTTTATGTCAACAACCATAAGTGCTATGTTTGGAGAGGAGTCAACAAGGCCTATAGTGAAAAGAATACCATCCCCACTGTGAATCATGGTGGTGGCTCACTGATGTTTTGGGGGTGTGTGAGCTCTAAAGGCACAGGGAATCTTGTGAAAAGTGATGGCAAGATGAATGCAGCATGTTATCAGAAAATACTGGCAGACAATTTGCATTCTTCGGCACAAAAGCTGCACATGGGACGCTCTTGGACTTTCCAGCATGACAATGACCCTAAGCACAAGGCCAAGTTGACCCTCCAGTGGTTACAGCAGAAAAAGGTGAAGGTTCTGGAGTGGTCATCACAGTCTCCTGACCTTAATATGATCAAGCCGCACTGGGGAGATCTCAAACGTGTGATTCATGCAAGACAACCAAAGACTGCATGACCTGGAGGCATTTTGTCAAGACGAATGGGCAGCTATACCACCAGCAAGAATTTGGGGCCTCATAGACAACTATTACAAAAGACTGCACGCTGTCATTGATGCTAAAGGGGGCAATACACCGTATTAAGAACTAAGGGTATGCAGACTTTTGAACAGGGGTCATTTCATTTTTTTCTTTGTTGCCATGTTTTGTTGTATGATTGTGCCATTCTGTTATAACCTACAGTTGAATATTAATCCCATAAGAAATAAAAGAAAGGTGTTTTGCCTGCTCATTCATGTTTTCTTTAAAAATGGTACAGTGCATCCGGAAAGTATTCACAGCGCTTCACTTTTTCCACATTTTGTTATGTTACAGCCTTATTCCAAAATGGATTAAATTCATTATTTGCCTCAAAATTCTACAAACAATACCCTATAATGACAACATGAAAGAAGTTTGTTTGAAATCTTTGCAAATGTATTAAAAATAAAAAAAAACAAAAAATATCACATATACATAAGTATTAACAGCCTTTGCTCAATACTTTGTTGAAGCACCTTTGGCACCAATTACAGCCTCAAGTCTTTTTGAGTATGATGCTACAAGCTTGGCACACCTATTTTTGGGCAGTTTCTCCCATTCTTCTTTGCAGGACCTCTCAAGCTCCATCAGGATGGATGGGGAGCGTCGGTGCACAGCCATTTTCAGATCTCTCCAGAGATGTTCAATCGGGTTCAAGTCTGGGCTCTGGCTGGGCCACTCAAAGACATTCACAGAGTTGTCCCAGAGCCACTCCATTGTTATCTTGGCTGTGTGCTTAGGGTTGTTGTCCTGTTGGAAGATGAACATTCGCCCCAGTCTGAGGTCCAGAGCAGGTTTTCATCAAGGATGTCTCTGTACATTGCTGCATTCATCTTTCCCTCGATCCTGACTAGTCTCCCAGTTCCTGCCACTGAAAAACATCCCCACAGCATGATGCTGCCACCACCATGCTTCACTGTAGCGATGGTATTGGCCAGGTGATGAGCGGTGCCTGGTTTCCTCCAGACATGATGCTGGCCATTCAGGCCAAAGAGTTCAATCTTTGTTTCTCATGGTCTGAGAGTCCTTCAGGAGCCTTTTGGCAAACTCCAGGTGGGCTGTCATATGCCTTTTACTGAGGAGTGGCTTCTGTCTGGCCACTCTACCATATAGGCCTGATTGGTGGAGTGCTGCAGAGATGGTTGTTCTTCTGGAAGGTTCTCCTCTCTCCACAGAGAAATGCTGGAGCTCTGTCAGAGTGACCATCGTGTTCTTGGTCACCTCCCTGACTAAGGCCCTTCTCCCCCGATCGCTCAGTTTGGCCAGGCGGCCAGCTCTAGGAAGAGTCCTGGTGGTTCCAAACGTCTTCCATTTACAGATGATGGAGGCCACTGTGCTCATTGGGACCTTCAATGCTACAGAAATTTTTCTGTACCCTTTCCCAGATCTGTGCCTCGATACAATCCTGTCTCGGAGGTCTACAGACAATTCCTTGGACTTCATGGCTTGGTTTGTGCTCTGACATGCACTGTTAACTGTGGGACCTTATATAGACAGTTGTGTGCCTTTCCAAATCATGTCAAATCAACTGAATTTACCACAGGTGGACTACAATCAAGTTGTAGAAACATCTCAAGGATGATCAGTGGAAACAGGATGCACATGAGCTCAATTTTGAGTGTCATGGCAAAGTCTGTGAATACTTATGTACATGTGATTTTTTTCGTTGTTTATTTTTAATAAATTTGCAAAGATTTCAAACAAACTTCTTTCACGTTGTCATATAGGGTATTGTTTGTAGAATTTTGAGGAAAATAATGAATTTAATCCATTTTGGAATAAGGCTGTAACATAACAAAATGTGGAAAAATGAAGCGCTGTGAATACTTTCCAGATGCACTGTACATATATTACCAGTTCTCCAAGGGTATGCAAACTTTTGAGCACAACTGTATGTAAGAAAGAACTCAAAGTAAACATCATGGGAAACCAATGATTCTCTTTTTGAAGCATCAGCTTTGTCAAAATATGCCTCAAAACAGGACAGTGTTGACTAGAGTACAGTACATGTGTAACAATTCTGAGAATCATTCCAAGATGAAAGCAAGTTTAGTAGTAAGACAATGGTATATATCTTTTACATTAATGCATAAATATGAGTAGGGTGCTTATGTCACTAACCACGCCTACATTATTTATATACAATAGACTACATTTCCAGTGCAGTTTTCATCAAGCAGTTTAAATACAACCACAAACAGCTTAAAAGAGATCTAATCCATCTGTTTATATGGACAGATGTCTACTCTGATACTCTTGACACTATCAGGTATAGTACATTTATTAATGTGTTGCAGACACATTGGTTTTACAATGGTCAGAAATTATTATTATCAAGTAATACTGAATTGTTAAAAAAAAACATGATGTTTGCAGAAAAAAATTACTTTATTTAAAATCTTTAATGGAAAAGCTAATGTTGGATTGTACTTTTGAAAAATGTTTCTACATTCCTTGTAGGTGTATTTGTTACAAGCATAGGACCTAAAGAAAAGGATGTGTATATGCAGAAAAGTTAACGAGAGCATGTGATATTAAGCTGTTCATATGATACAATCAGGACAATTGTGAGGCTTTACTGGTACAGACAGTATCAAAACACAGAAATCCAATACTTACTGTGGAAAGGTGCACGTGACAGGAATGGTGACGGAGATACACAAGACAGTCACTTTCATCCATATCATCCAACCTCTCTCACTATTGAAAACTTGGATCTATCCGACACTGTTTATAACTTTGCTAGTTGAGCAGGACCCCACTGATACAAAGTCTCTCGGAAGCTTTACAGAAACTTTCTCAGACCGTTGGTGCCTCAAACAGTCAGAATTTGAACCTTTCAAACCACATTTGCACCTCTTTAAAACCACAAGGGTTGTAAACAAAAGTATGTGGTAACACCTGGAGAACAATAGAAAAAAAAAAAATAGATTGCTTGAATAATATTTTTTCTTTCTTTTTTCAAAGAATTATTGACTGGTCATTTACATGTTTTAAGTTCTTTAAAGCTATAAACATATTTTCAAAATTGTGGGTACCATCAAAGATTTTGAGAATATCATTTGAGAAGCCCATACAGTTTTAATACTAATCTGAATATTAAAACAAATATATAAGAATACAAATTTCATTTTTATGCTGTGTTAGCATATTTTGCACTTTTAAATATTCTGACCACGTTATGTGTCTCCCTCATATCTTCTGGTTCTGTGCATTACACTGACATTAGTATCTAATTGCATATTTATATACTATATTACTATTTGCACTTCTGGTTAGATGCTAAATGCATTGTTTCAGCAATAAAGTTTAATCTATTGTAATCTATATCTCATTGGAAAAACTTAATGCTATAGACCTAGATTTTTTCCATCATGTTATGAATAATGTCAATTAGAGATATTTAGATCACTTATTGCTGAATAAAACCATTATCAAGAACATTCTCATTAAAAACCTATGAATCTTGTCATAATGATCAAGAAATTCCACCATTCTCAACACAACCACCAAAATGGATTTAAATAAAACACGTTTGCTTTTATTACATTTTTAACCTTAAAATGGATCGAAATCCTACTGAACTGTTGAATGAGTAGAAAATTACAAATAAATTAAAACATTTACAAATACTGAAAAAACTGGAATTGTTATCATTAAGATCTACTGTCTACAGGGGTAGAAATATATAAACCTAGCCAGAAGGAGGAGTCAAAAAAACTCTTTAACCAGACATTTTTCTCAAGTGCTTTTGTTCATTACGGTATTCACAATCTCTCTTTCAGAGACTAGAAGAGGGGGTGGAAATGTGATCTAGATTTTTGATGAAAATAAATGTTTTTAAATTCTTCAACAAGAAACATGAACATACACTGGATAAAGCAAATTGTTATAGTTTTCATACATTTTGGGGGTAAGCTGAAGTTTAGTAAATAACTTTGTTATTTTTTCACGTTAAATAACATTTTAAATGTTAAAATATTGTTCAAAATTCTACAGGTATAGACTCACAGGACAGCGTCCAACAGAATACCCGATTTCAAACCGCTTTTGAAGGTGAAGCTGTGACAATCAACTGTACATACCAAACTTCTTCATCTCCAACTCTCTTCTGGTACCAACAAAAAGTAAATGGATTCCCAAAATACATGCTGAACAGAGTTGGTGAATTTGGAAATGAAGACAAAGAGTTCAAGGAGCGATTTAATGCAGTTCTCGACAGCTCTTCAAAATCAGTTCCACTTACAATCCAGGATCTGCGTGTGTCTGACTCTGCTGTGTACTACTGCGCTCTGCAGCCCACAGTGACTAAAACACATTCAACACTCAGACAAAAACCTGCATGAGATTCATGGTGGTCTTACCACTATTTTGTCTCCTAAATAATATGCTTTGTATTTTTTGAACCTGCTTCAATACAGTTCATGAGAAGATGAATATCTCTATAAATAAATATAAAATAGTATTTTTTTATTAAGTTTTGATTTTTTATTTATTTTTTTATGATGAAGATGTCTGGGAATTTTAATAGTAATAATATCGTTAGAATGTTATAAAATAAAATTAAAAAAAAAAAAAAAAATGAAAAAACATAATTATACAAAAAATACTGAACTGTTAAGTCAGAAAGAATGTGAACTGACTTGGGCCATTCAGGAAATTGTAACTGATAAATTTGTGAATATTGTTAACATGCATCAACTGTAGCAAACCAGTAGAGGGAGACAAACAATTGTCATTTGCAGTAGCTTGTTAAAATGAGGGTTGTTGTTTTCCTTGTTCCACAGAAAAAAAAAAAAAAAATGAATATGGGTTTAGAACAACATGAGAGTGAAAAGTGACTGATTTTTTGGAGAATTATACTTTTAGTATCTTGAACAGGGGCAATAATTTATGACTTGCATATATTAGATATATTGTATTGACACAACACTTTGTACTGTATCGTGTATTGGCTATTAAGGTTAACAATGGAATTCATTTTACTATCTGTCATATTCAATAGGAACTTAAGGATGACTAAATAGCGTCATGTGACAGAGTGCAAGAAGTTCCTGGGTGTCTTCCTGAGCTGCAGTGACTCTGATACACAGCTCAGAGCACTGAAAGCCACACAAAGATTTAATCTTATTCAGAATCAGAATGAGCTTTATTGCCAAGTATGCAAACACATACAAGGACTTTGTCTTGGTGACAGGAGCTTCCAGTGAACAAACAATACAAAAACAGCAACAAGACTTTTACAAAAATAATTAAAATTTAATAAAAAATATAAATATTGAAAATAAAAAGTATATATAGAATACACAATAGACAACATTATATATATATATATATATATATATATATATATATATATATATATATATATATATATATATATATATATGCATACATACATACATATACATACATATATACACATACAAACACACATACATACATATACACACACATATACACATATATTAATATATATACATACATATACATACACACATACATACATATACACACACACACACACACACATACATATACATACATATACACATATATGAATATACATACATACATACACACATACACACATACACAGTGCAAATCTAAATACAAATCAGTTATGTACAGTGCAAGGGAATGTAATGGCAGAAGAGGTAGGATGTGTTGGATAATATAAAAAGACTAAGCTGTGTATTGCACATTAAGCATTGCTCAAAGGGGCAGTGTTAACTGTTCATGAGATGGATAGCCTGGGGGAAAAAACTGTTCCTGTACCTGACGATTCTGGTGCTCAGAGCTCTGAAGCATCGGCCAGAAGTCAACAGTACAAAAAGGTAATGGGCAGGGTGAGTGGGGTCCAGGGGGCAACGAATAATCCTCTCAGCAGTCCGAACTGTCCTTTGTAGTCTTCTGATGTCTGATTTCGTAGCTAAACTAAACCAGACAGTTATTGAAATGCAGAGGACAGACTCAATGACCGCTGAGTAGAACTGTATCAGCAGCGCCTGTGGCAGGTTGAACTTCCTCAACTGGTGAAGAGTCAATGTGGGTCTCCCACTTCAGGTCCTGTGAGATGGTAGTGCCCAGGAACCTGAATGACTCCACTGCCGCCACAGTGCTTTTTAGAATGGTGAGGGGGGACAGTGTTGGGGGTTCCTCCTAAAGTCCACAATCATTTCCACCATTTTGAGCGTGTTCAGCTCAAGGTTGTTTTCACTGCACCAGACAGCCAGCTGTTTAACATCCCTTCTGTATGCAGACTCATCGTCATCTTGGATGAGGCCGATGACAGTGGTGTCGTCTGCAAACTTCAGGAGCTTGACAGAGGGGTCCTTGGTGATGCATTCAACATGGTTATATGCGTTCAACTCATTCTCATTATGGGAACAGGTAGCCAATGTTAATACTGGGTCATTGATGAAATGATGCACATAATCCACTTCAAGAACTGTCTGGTTTGGTTCAGCTACGAAATCGTACATCAGAAGACTACAAAGGACAGTTCGGACTGCTGAGCGTATTATTGGTTGACCAATGCCCTCCTTTCAAGAACTGTACACTTCCAGAGTGAGGAAAAGGGCTGGAAAAATAACTCTGAACCCCACTCACCCAGTCCACTACCTGTTTGAACTGTTGCCTTCTGGCTGGCGCTACAGAGCCCTCAGGCTATCCATCTCATGAACAGTTAAAACTGCCCCACTGAGCAATAATTATGCGCAATAAACAGCTTAGTCTATTTAAATTTATCCAACATATCCTAACTCTTCTTCCGTTACATTCCCTTGTAAATTACAGATTTGTACGTGTGTGTGTATATATATATATATATATATATATATATATATATATATATATATATATATATATATATATATATGTCTTGTGTATTTCTATATATACTTATATTTTCGATTCACTTTTTATTTTTATTCTATTTTTTTATTATCTCTGTCTTGTTGTTGTATTGTTTGTGCACTGGAAGCTTCTGTCACCAAGACAAATTCCTTGAATGTGTAAGCATACTTGGCAATAAAGCTCATTCTGATTCTGATTCTAAATGATTATAATTTGTTTTTAAACATCCAAACCCTAATGTTTTATTGATATTAGTCTTTACTGTTTGCATTGTATCCTGTGCTTGCAATATTATTTTGTCCACCTTGCTATTACAAATAAAAAATAATAAAATGTTGTGGTTGTTTGAAGGCTTGGCAGCTGTTGACAATATTGAGCCAGATAAAAAGACAGCTCATATAGTACAAGCAGCAAAAATGTTCTACTCTACTGGTACAGAAAGTTTTCTCATGGACAACCTGTGTTTTTAGCATATAAAGGTGTTTGATCATGGGGTACTGCTGACACCTCTGATCCTCGATTTCAGGCAACTGCATCTGATACATCGACAGAACTCAATATTAATGGTTTAATTCTGTCAGATTCAGCTCTCTATTACTGTGCTCTAAGAGTAGGAGCCCACGGGCCTGGGTACCTCAGCGAGTATTGACACTGACTACCACCCCTGGTGTCGTGAGTTCGAATCCAGGGCGTGCTGAGTGACTCCAGCCAGGTCTCCTAAGCAACCAAATTGGCCCGGTTGCTAGGGAGGGTAGAGTCACATGGGGTAACCTCCTCGTGGTCGCTATAATGTGGTTCGTTCTCGGTGGGGCGTGTGGTGATTTGAGCGTGGATGCCGCGGTGGATGGCGTTAAGCCTCCACATGCGCTATGTCTCCGTGGCAATACACTCAACAAGCTACATGATAAGATGCGCGGGTGGGATTCATCCTCCGCCACCCGGATTGAGGCGAATCACTACGCTACCATGAGGACTTAAAAGCGCATTGGAAATTGGGCATTCCAAATTGGGTGAAAAAGGGGAAAAAATAAAAAAAATAAAGTAAACCAGAAACATCATAAAGAAACATAAATGGAGGCATGGATCTGATCTGTTCTTGAATTAGAAATCATTCCAGTCATATAAAGAAGATGACCATACAGTACACTGGACAAAACATACTATCATGGTTTTATATATTGGCTAATGTATTTTTAGGTTATACTATTTATTTGAATGAATACTTATGCAAAAATGACATAGATGGATTCCTTTAAAATAAAGTTAACCTTTCAGAATGTGCTACAGAGTTAAGAGAGAGAGAGAGAGAGAGAGAGAGAGAGAGAGAGAGAGAGAGAGAGAGAGAGTTGTTTTTGTACTGGAGATAACATGGTTTAAATGTCAGTGATGATCATTTATATTTATTTAGCATATCACAATTACACATAATGCAATGTATTATATAAATAAATAAAACAGGTGGCTAGGCAGCCAAAGAAGGGAGAAACAGTCAGTTATAATTTGCTGAGACTTCATTTTCTTTCAATACAACTCTTCAATTATGCTATTTTTTTTTTAACTCTGTATTTCCTCAGTACAGATTCACTGCCAACCAATCTTCCACTAGTTCATATACTGTAAAGACTAAAAACATCAATGCATAAAAGCAACAAAATGCATCTTGAATGTGATAAGGTCACATCCACACAAATCCATTTTTGTTTAAAAACTCTGTTATCAGTTATTTAGCACCATCGTTTTTCAAAAGTATGTGGTAATAGACAGCATTTTACAAATCTTTGTTTTTGGTGGAGGCAAACAACATTCTAGTCTGGATGAGAGGCACAAATGTAGCCAAATCAATATTTCATGAAATAAAAAAATAAAAAACATGGCTTCAAGATACACAAAAATCATTCATCATTTTCAAACTGCCTGTTGTTGTTTTTAAATGAATGCAGAGATTTTTTTTTTTTTTCATTAGAGTTTAGTCAGTAAAAGTCAGAAAAGATTTGATTTTCAAAAATACTTTTATTTTCAAAAGTGAAAAGATTGAAAATCAAATGAGAATTTCTGCTGTAAAACACCGATCGCCACTGGAAAATTATGTAATTTTACAAGGCCACCTTGTATGTACAAAGCATGTAAGCTCCTCCTTTATGTGTGTAGCTTCAGCAAAAACACACTGTTGTCACATACTTTGAAATGTAAACTTGAGTTGGTTCATTAACATCATAACATTTTACAAATATTGCCAGATTTATCTATAAATAATGTTAACATGGCTGATGAATATACTCTTTTTGGCTCTTATTTTAGGCAAGTACATTTAATGTTAAATAAACAATTACTTCTTATGATATATTTTTAATATGATATACTGTATTGTGATGATATCTGAAATTGTTTATATTATTAATTTGACAGAATGCAATGCAGAAGATTCTGTGGATCAACCAACAAGAATTCAAACTGCTTTTGAACATGAAGTGGTTACACTTCAATGTAAATACAGCACAAGTGAACAATATCCTACTTTTTATTGGTACCAACATAAATCCAATGGATTCCCGACATACATGCTCCGTAAACTCTCAACTGGATCAAGCAGCAGCGAAAAAGAATTTGAGAAAAGATTTCAAGTGGATCTCAACAAATCCTCAAGCTCAGTTTCTCTGACAATCCAGGATCTTCATGTGTCTGATTCTGCTGTGTATTACTGCGCTCTGCAGCCCACTGTAACTGATTCACTGTAAACTTCATTCAAGAACTACGAGCTCTGCTACTGTATGTGCAGGAGCTTTGAGACATTACACATAACAAACATAGCTATTAAACCACAAACACTACACCGTTTTTGACATGAGCATGTAAATCCCTCATGCAAACAAACAAAAGCAAATACTTTTTTTTCCATCTTATTTTTATTTATTTATTTATTTATGTTTACTGCTCTTAAAGTTCTGTGTAGACAGATACAACAGTGAACATATGCACAATATACGGAATAACATTTTACATTTTGCTCACTACTCTCACAAGCAATGTTTGTATGTTTGTTATCACTTTTATTGCAAATGTAATCTTTCCCAAATGTAAATTGTACTTGTTGCAAAATGTTTGTCATATACCAAAAAAAAAAAAAAAATGATCCAATCTGCTCAAAAGTACAAAAATAAATGGAAGGTGCTCTTTGGTAGGGTTTGTAATGTACCTTTCCCTTTTTTTCTTGATAAATTGTAAAGACTGCAGTGACACAAATAATTAGTCATTTAACAATTACCATACACTTTCAACACAAATGATTTCTTGCAAAATTAAAATAACTTTTAATGATTACTCATTTAGTTTGATCTAAATTTGTCATACAATTGAAATGCATAAATTTAAAGCGGCCTCTTTTTAATGTGCTGAGACCCGAGTGTGACTGCTGTGTGCATTTTCCAATTCCCTTTTTGATTTGTAACTAGTAGCACCTAATACACAAAAAAAATCAAGAGCAAATAGTTTTCCTAAAAACTGATGTCCACATATTTGAACAACGGAACAAAGTTGTGAAATGTTAAAATAATACCAAGCTTTAGAAAGTCAGATTTCTTTTAATCAATTTTTTTATTATGTTTCCTGTGTGTTTTTTATTCATGTTTTTGAGACGTTACATTTTTGAGACATTACATCTGATTTTCTGTAAAGCTGTATTGGAAAAAGGTGTATTGGGAAAAGCACAAATCAAAACTGTACAAATAAAAATTATTTGACTTGATTTGACTTTTATGTTACAATGTTTTTTTTCTACTTTAGCAACCAAATCAAGCAAAAAAAAAAAAAAAAAAAAATGCATGTGAAAATGCATAGTAAACATAGTATTTCTAATGGAAAACTAGCACTACAGTGCATCCGGAAAGTATTCACAGCGCTTCACTTTTTCCACATTTTGTTATGTTACAGCCTTATTCCAAAATGGATTAAATTCATTATTTGCCTCAAAATTCTACAAACAATACCCTATAATGACAACATGAAAGAAGTTTGTTTGAAATCTTTGCAAATGTATTAAAAATAAAAAAAAACAAAAAATATCACATATACATAAGTATTCACAGCCTTTGCTCAATACTTTGTTGAAGCACCTTTGGCACCAATTACAGCCTCAAGTCTTTTTGAGTATGATGCTACAAGCTTGGCACACCTATTTTTGGGCAGTTTCTCCCATTCTTCTTTGCAGGACCTCTCAAGCTCCATCAGGATGGATGGGGAGCGTCGGTGCACAGCCATTTTCAGATCTCTCCAGAGATGTTCAATCGGGTTCAAGTCTGGGCTCTGGCTGGGCCACTCAAAGACATTCACAGAGTTGTCCCGGAGCCACTCCTTTGTTAACTTGGCTGTGTGCTTAGGGTTGTTGTCCTGTTGGAAGATGAACCTTTGCCCCAGTCTGAGGTCCAGAGCGCTCTGGAGCAGGTTTTCATCAAGGATGTCTCTGTACATTGCTGCATTCATCTTTGCCTCGATCCTGACTAGTCTCCCAGTTCCTGCCACTGAAAAACATCCCCACAGCATGATGCTGCCACCACCATGCTTCACTGTAGGGATGGTATTGGCCAGGTGATGAGCGGTGCCTGGTTTCCTCCAGACATGACGCTTGCCATTCAGGCCAAAGAGTTCAATCTTTGTTTCTCATGGTCTGAGAGTCCTTCAGGTGCCTTTTGGCAAACTCCAGGTGGGCTGTCATGTGCCTTTTACTGAGGAGTGGCTTCTGTCTGGCCACTCTACCATATAGGCCTGATTGGTAGAGTGCTGCAGAGATGGTTGTTCTTCTGGAAGGTTCTCCTCTCTCCACAGAGAAATGCTGGAGCTCTGTCAGAGTGACCATCGGGTTCTTGGTCACCTCCCTGACTAAGGCCCTTCTCCCCCGATCACTCAGTTTGAAATTAATTAAAAACTTAATTAGGTTGCTTACCAAATGTACTTTTGTTGGTGTTTCTCCCAAAGACAAACTCCACTGTGATCTGCGCCATGTTGTTTTGTCAAATGACTCTGTACGTTGAAAGTTTAACCCTTTACTGACAGTTCAGAGACTTCTGAACTAAGATAAGTCAGTTTAAATTAATTTAAATTATGCTTTGCGTATAGCAAAGCCAAAACACAATGTCTGCGCAGAAGGAAGTGGGGTCTCACAAGGTTAATGCTGCACTTATTACTCTGGGAGAGTTACTGTACAAATAAACTCACTATTAAAATGATTTCCTTGTCCATTGTGAATATTTAGTGTACAAAGCATTGCCCACACAGGTCTCTGCCAAACCAAGCAACTTAAAAGCAACTGCAGTGCAAAGGTAAATGTGATGGAGGCACACCTCTGTTCAGCAAAAATTTTATATAATTTTATACACGGGAACACCCGAGTGTGTATATAAGGATTGTCTTTGACAACATTAAAGGTGAGATACAGGGATTTGTTTAAAAGATGTCACTCTTCCTGTTGTACTTATAAAAGTCACAAAAAGGTGATAATGACAAAATGATATTTAATGCATTTGCATTCTCCCATCTGATGAAGGAGGAGCTAAAGAAGTACATTATGTTGACTCTGGCATGAGATGATTTCAGCTCAGTCCTGCCACTGTGAACATGTGTTCAATGATACTCCATTCAGTTATTCTGCTCTCAGCCTTAGCATGTGAGTTATGTTTCATGTATTCGATTTATGATCACAATGAAGTATGCTAAGTTTATTTTAATAATGAATCAACAGGTCTTAAAAAGGGTGCCCTAAATAAGTTTACACACTATTGAAATGCTCACACTTGGTTAGTTACATCATGAATTGTCATAATACCAGCACTGTTTTAAACTAAAAGGATGAAAAGTGACATATTGCTTTTCTTTTGCAGGTGCCAGTAATGGAGATACTATCACGCCAAACAAAACTGAGGTGTTTGCTGTAGAGGGTTCAAATGTTACATTATCCTGCAGTTATTCCTCCGCATATGATCTTCAATGGTACCGTCAATATCCCAGATCAGCTCCTGAATTTCTTGTGCTCATCGAAGATGGTGTGGATGAAGCTCAGAAGTCTACTGTAGATCCTAGATTCAGTGCAAAAGTCACCAAAAAGAAAACACAGGTGCATCTGGAAATCTCCTCTGCTGCAGTAACAGACTCTGCACAGTACTACTGTGCCCTGGAGCCCACAGTGACAGGAAACACAACTACACCGTACAAAAACATGATTCTGCTCAGGCTGGGGAAACAATGAGCTCCTATCAGTAATCAATAAGTATAAATAATGGAGGCGTGAAAGAACATGTATTTGCACACGAGAACCTGAGTTAATAAAATAACACTTTTAAATGTTTGTTATTTACAGGGATAGTGCCTTTTGGGGTTTAAATCTACAACCTTTCACTGACTTGCCCAGATCTTTAACCACTACGCCACCCTTACCCATGACCAGTTAACAGAATTCAACCTGACAGTGCAGTGATGATCCTTAACAGCTTGTATACTTCTATAATGCTAATATTAACAACAACAATAATAATAATAATTATTATTATTTTATTTAAATGTGGAGGAAATCAGTTGTGCAGAGTATTCTTACTGTAAGTTTGACTTGAATTATAATCAGCAATGTCACATTCCCTCCACAATATGGGAGCAGAGCGATTTCACAACTATGTTGTACTGCACATTGTACAAAATCACAGCAGATATACATCTATAAATAAACCATATTTTATAGATTATTTTATTTTGAACTTTGTGTTATTGCTGGATTCCAAAATTACTTTTTGCTTACACAGATTCTTTCATTTCATTGTGATGTTTTCATTTTTGACATGTTCAACTCTGTTTCTATGTATAATATTCGCAAGCTTATTTTCTGTAGAAATCCTCATCTGCTACTACATTCGTCTCTCCTCAAACTTAATTTCTAATCAAACGTTTGCAGAAGATCAAAGCTATTTTCTTTCACTGACAGATGGGAGGAGCCCATTGAGTTGAGAAAGAACAGACAAATAATTTTAAAAGTATGTGTAAGTTATTGAAATTCAAACTTTTGCTACTTGTCCAGATAATACAGATTTTTTTTTTTTTTTTTTAGCAAAGCATTAGTAGAACATTTTATTAATATCTAGATGCATCATCAACCCCCGTCCATGCCAAAATCCGCTACTGCCCACAGTGCCAGGAAACCCAACTACACTGTACAAAAACTAAAGCCAAATCACTGATTCTTGACATAAGTAACAAAACATGTTTTAATTTTTCAATACTAAATTAATTACAATTGGATATATTTGTAGACAAAGTTGTCAGCTAACGAACCAAGTAAGGGAACAGGTTTTTTTTCCTGAAAATTTACATTTGACGCGAAGTGAGGACACAACTTTGATAGACAGTTTTATGGAACATATAAAGTTATAATTTGTTGCATTTTTAAACACTTTATTTGGCAGTTTAACATTGTGATCTCTTGCTGAGGAGAGGTTAAGTTACATGTGATTCCAAGTATAGAGCATGCATTTAAAAAAAATAATGAAATGATTTAAAAATATAAGTAATGAATGCCCTCAGTATTCACATTCCCTTTAGATTTAATTTTTCCATTATTATTATTATTTATTTTATTATGACTTTTATGTAAGACATGTTTTGTCCCTTCAAAACAGACCATAATAATGACTGTAATACAAAGAGGTGATGATCTACAGCCATTACTATTGAGCATGTCCAATTCAGGCATGAGCTCAGAAAATGGGGCAATGGGAACAGGTTAAATGTATAAAAGGCTTCAGTACAATGTGATTTAGCTATTCATTTGAATGATTAATATACTGTATAGTTTATTATCTACTAGGAGGTTTATCACACAAGTCAAAATATATAATTATTAAAATATAAAACAGTTAGACAGCAAATAAATAAATAGCAAATAAGGTATATGCTAATAAGGAGAAATTTACATAACTGAATATATACAACATATATATACACACACACACACACACACACACACACATATAAGTACATTTAGCCCAACATTAAATATAACACAGTGTAAGGGGGTTCAGTGGCAAGGAGGAGGTGAGAACCGGCTTAATAATATAAATAATTTAATAAACAATTTAAACAAAACACACAACCGAAAACACACAGTACAGCTGCCTGCAATTCTCTCTCTCTCTCGAACTGTCGTCCCCGGCCGCCTTTATCCCTTGCGCGCCCCATCAGGCTGATTGGGGACCAGGTGTGTCTCATTCCAGCCCGGCCCGCCCTCCTCGGCTCTACACACAGTTAAATAACATATGTAGGTTGAAGACAATGCAACAAAATGTATTGTCTCACTGTAGCACATGCTCCTCCCAGCAGTCAGACCAAGTGATATGAGTATACAGCTGTTGTATCACAAAAATTCTTAAAGTGGAATGTTCAGTCTTCAACTCTAGCCTCCATTTGAGTTGGTGATTTCAACTGCAAAGCTCAGCAGATATAATGACACATTGGCACAGAGTTGTTTTCATCCTTGTCACATATTTTTGGAGTAAGTAGCACCATTACATGTGTCATTTTAGATATATTTAAGGAGTATTCTTCATCATGTATGATCACAGAATGTAGTATGTTTATTGATATTGTGTTTAATTCTATTCCAGGATGTAATTCTGAGGACAAAGTTGATCAGAATATCAGAGCTCAAACTGCTCTTGAAGGTGAAGCTGTAACTATCAACTGCACATACAAAACTTCTTATTCAAACCCAACTCTATTATGGTACCAGCAAAAAGTAAATGGAATCCCCAAATACATGTTGATAAGATTTTCTGGATCTCGCAGCAATGATGAAGCATTCAAGGGGAGATTTAATGCTAAACTCAATGCATCTTCATTGTCGGTTCCACTGACAATCCAGGACCTGCTTGTGTCTGACTCTGCTGTGTACTACTGCGCTCTGCAGCCCACTGTGACTAAACCACATTCAGCACTCATACAAAAACACTGAAAATGTTTTAGAGTAAATTTTCTTTACAAAACATCTGAAGACTTGACTCTTTTATGAACACTGGAATACTTAATCCAAAACCATCTGCATTGAGGAACGTTTAATAGTCCTCCCTTAAAGAGCCCATATTATGCTAATTTACAGGTTCATAATTTTATTTTGGGGGTCTACTAGAATAGGTTTGCATGCTTTAATGTTCAAAAAACACAACATTTTTCTCATGCTGTACATTTCTTTTCCCCTCTCTTCATCCTCTGGCTCAAACGCTCTGATTTAACTCCTGTCTCTTTAAAGCCCCCCTTTCCGAAAAGCCCAGTCTGCTCTGATTGGTCAGCTGGCCTAGTCTGTTGTGACTGGCCAACCGCGTAGAGCGTGTGTCAGAAAAGTAACACACCTTACCATAACCAGGGTTGGGGAGTAACAGAATACATGTAACGGGAATACGTATTTAAAATACAAAATATTAGTAAATGTATTCCACTACAGTTACAATTTAAATCATTGGCAATTAGAATACAGTTACATTCAATAAGTATTTTGATTACTGAAGAGATTACTTTGCATTTTATTGTCATTTGTTTAATTTAATATTTAGTCCTTTCAGATGGAAAACATTTATCCATACAAATGATGCGATCCAATGTGAATTTGAACAGCGGTGACACACTTTCTTATGATGTGTTACATTCATACGAGCAGACAGAGAAGTAAGTTTGAAGTAAGTTTGGAGCAGAAGAAATAGAAATAAACCTTGTGTAAATTGTCAGCTTTACGTTAAGCTAAAATGCTATTTCTAGTCATTTTACATGCACATTACCTGGCACGATCATATTTTTTTTATCAAGAAAATTCATGTTAGATCATCATTTCTTTTTTTCTAGAAAGACCTTTGATATTAGGGCAAAAATCTTATTCTTGAAAATATCTAAAAATCCTTAAAACAAGATCAATTTGATTTACCTTGTTTTAAAAACAACACTGCATAAAATATTTAGGTTTTTCAGAGAATGTATTTTTAACATGTGTATTTTGTCTTACTGTACTGGCAGAGTTTTTATAGTCAAAACAAGTGAAAAAAGTTTGGAAGAACAAGCTGATCGACCCGAACCACCTTCGCAACCATGATTTGAGCAGGACATTTCACAGTGGTAAGTTTTAATTTTGTAGCTTTCTTACAAGTACATTGTTGATTATTGTGTACCTAACAAAGTTTCAAGTAAAAAACATGTAGTGCATCTATGTTAGTTATCTTTGGCTGGAATGGGTGTATCCAAACTTTTTTCGCCCGAGATATGAATGGAGAACAGAGGCTTACTCCCTGTTAGTGAGAAAGTTAGCCATCGACTACCGATTGCGGCCGTAACATTACAGTTTTAATTATATAATTATGTAATACTCTTGAGATCGACCATTTTGTTACACAGTTTTAGGTAAAAGCCGACCCACAGCTGAATAGTAAACCCAAAACAATAACATTACATAGCAAGTTAGCCAAGCACTACCGTGGATTGCAGATGTAAAATTACCATTTGTAAAAATAAATCCATCTCCACACTTGATCACTATTCATGATAGTAAGAACGACAAACAATCTGCATAATTCTACACAATTGTAGGTAAAAGTGGGCCTGCAGCTGATTACCAAAACTATTTCAACATAATAACATTAGCTAGCAGGTTAGCAAAGGCCTACAGCTGTGCACTGGGTGTACACCGTAGCTACAACACAAAACTCCACTTTTGAACTCTCAGTAGCAGATAATTCCACAAATAATCAAGCATACTTTCAGGTTGTGATCCAGAAGCGCCAGATTGTCCCAGCAAAATGGGAACTGCACCATCATTCAGGAGTAACCATTTTGAAAATCTGGCATCGGCTGTGGTTGTACTGCTGAGAAATATTGGTAAAAATACATTTTAACCATTGATTCTTCAATTCGTCTGCATTGGGAAGTCCAAACAAAGAGGTTTTGCTTTCGCAGTGAAGAAAACAGCGTCTTCTCGACATGACGACAACACTAACACAACTCATCCTGGCCTCGCCTATAAATACGTTAGTTTGAGGGCAGGCCAAAGTACCTCGTAGGTGGGCAATATGCAAATGTGTTACATAGTGATGTAGATACTTTACGGAAGAAATGGCTGGACTACAATCCAGCCCTTTTTGTAGTTCTTGAGCAGTGTTGTCTGTGGGAGAGAATAACTCCCTTTTGCGTGGACTTTGTGCTTTGTAACTTTGCAGACCTTTTACATTCACAAACAGCTATGTTACACACTAAAGGAAAGGTAAAATCCCAAAAAGCATAATAGGGCCTCTTTAAACTGATACCATTCTACAATCTACTGCAGGGCCGTTCAAACTTTTTGATGCAAAGGACCCCCAAATATGATGATCCTTGAGAGGACCCCCTTCCAAAAATATAAAGGCAGCTGTATATTTTTAAAGGGCCATTTATGTATGTGTTAGAAAAATAACAAATGTGATATTGCTAAGACAGCATGTTGTCTGCAAAAATTTTATAATTGGCTGTCATATTGTCATTGTAGTAAAGATAAAATAAAGGATTAATATATTAGGCTATTTGGAAATGTACTTATTTTTTATATATTTTTTTAAAGAATGTTACATTTATAAACCTAAAGAGATATATTTTCAGTTAAACTTAAATCTATTTGTAGTCCTTAGAAACCAGAATGAAACAGTAATGTCAAACTTTTTATTGATATTGATTTTTTTCTCTATTATTTTACGAGAACCCTCTTGCGGCACCCTGAGGGTCCCCGAACCCCAGTTTGTAAACCCCTGCCCTACTGTATACTGTTGTTCATCTCTGTGAAATCTCATATTGTATTTTCTGGCCAACTATATAACTTTTTGCAGCACTTCTAATATTATTGTCTCCTTTTGAAGAATGAAAGGCTTTATTGTATTCATTCTGTATAGATATCATAATCTTCATCACTTCACCGTCTTAGAACTACAATTGCCCATATCTACTTGAATTAGGTAAGCATGTTAAATGAATGAATGAACGTTACATTTATATGGCATATATATATTTTCTGACACTACACTCAAAGCACTTTACACAGTGAACAGGGGACTCTCCTCAACCACGCCAGTGTGCAGCATCCACCTGGATGATGCGACGGAAGACATAGTGCACCAGTACGCTCACCACACACCAGCTACTGTTGAAGAGGAGAGAGTTATAGAGCCAGTTAATGGATGGGGATTATTAGGAGGCCATGATTAAAAAGGGCCAGTGAGGGCAACTTGGCCAGGACATCCAGGTTACACCCCTACTCTTTTCAAGAAGTTTCCTTTGATTTTTAATGACCACTGAGAGTCAAGACCTCAGTTTAAAATCTCATCCAAAGGATGGTGCCTTTTTACAGTATAGTGTT
Source organism: Myxocyprinus asiaticus (assembly GCF_019703515.2). NCBI lineage: Eukaryota > Metazoa > Chordata > Actinopteri > Cypriniformes > Catostomidae > Myxocyprinus > Myxocyprinus asiaticus. The sequence continues at coordinate 39,084,721 of NC_059348.1, read as the reverse complement.
CCCATCCCTATACTGGGGCATTAGGACCCACACAGACCACAGGATGAACACCCCCTGCTGGCCTTCATAATACCTCTTCCAGCAAGAACCTTAGTTTTCCCCAGGAGGTCTCCCATCCAGGTACTGACCAGGCTCAACCCTGCTTAGCTTCAGTGGGTAACCAATATTGAGCTACTGGGTGATACAGATGCTGGCCAAGAGACCAGTGCAGGAGAAAATGTACATAAATAAAAAAATATGATCATTAATAGAGGAGTGATGACCGATAACTACACATACCTGTTAAAAGAATCAGAGAAACTGAATCAAAATCTCAGAGAAACTGAATCAGGCTACCTGTTAAATTATACCCAGACCTCTTTTGGTATATTTAGAGTAAATGGGTTCCCCATGTACACACAAACACAGAGAGAGAGAGAGATGTTCAGTTAAGAAGAAAGAAAGCATTAACTTAAAAAACAAACATTTTAGGCTAATTTAGTAAAGAATTGTTCAGGGTTTCCAAAGTTACACCAGTTTGTAACTTTCACACTTCATCCACAAGGTGAGAGCATTGATCTCTTCATGTAAGAGTAGGTTGTGTAAGATGATTTAAATGTTTCAAGTATTTACATGTTTAAAGTAGAGCTCTGTGAGATAAGCACAGATTAATAAAATATTATGTTCTGTTACCCCACAGAGTAACTATGTTTAGATGGTCTTTGATTTTTTTTTATTTGAGCACATTTTTATGTTAAGAGCATTTTTCTGTTTCTGTTAATGCCTGTTTAGATTTACTTTCCAAATAATTAATGTTAATGATTTTTTTTTTTACAATATTTTTTTCCAGTGTGATGGGAACAGAACAGGGTTGAGCAACCTACAAGAGAAATGACTGCAAGTGAAGAAGATCACGTTTTTCTAAAGTGTAATTATACTAGCACTACAAAAGATGCATATCTCTTCTGGTACAAACAGCTGCCAAACAGATCACCAATAATTATTTTGAGTGAATATACTTTTAGTAAAGGAACAACTGAGCCTGATTTTAAGGAGAGATTTTCTGCAACACTGGACTCCACATTAAGAACAGTTCCACTGACAATCCAGGATCTGCATGTGTCTGATTCTGCTGTGTACTACTGTGCTCTGAAGCCCACAGTGATCAAAGCACCTTCAACACTCATACAAATAAAGTGGAGCTCATGGAGACACATTACCAATTATGGAACAACTAATAACAAGTAGGAATATACTGTATAAACATGAATATTAAAACTGGTAAATCACTAAGTTTATATTACACATTGATTACAGCTATTGACAGTTATAAATAATCCCCTTCGAATTTAGATGATTCTGACATGGGATAATACAGTAGCCCAATTTCCAACATAATGGATATTTGATGGCCTTTATATCATGCTTAATAAAATGCCACAAGAAAAGAAATGTACTGCTACAGCTTTCTTATTATCATATTAAGAAGATGTTGATCATCCAGAGCTGTAATGATTTGAATGCTGGATTCTCATTCACTGCAGTTGCACTGACAGACAAGAGGAGTCTGCTGAGATTTGAAAAAGAGCAAACTACTCACTCAAATTAATTTACCTCTCAAAGCGCAAACATGAGGATTCTTTGTGCTCTTCTTCTGCTATTGTTGATTCAAAGTAAGTCAATGAAATCTGTCTTTTAGTTATTGGGACAAACAATGTCCAAGAAGTAGTTTTGCATTATGTCTGGATATATACTTTTACTGTATATTTTAATTTACTTCTGCTGTACATTGTTTAAGAACAGGTTGTTTTAAATTCTTTTCTATTATGATTCACAGGGGACACATTTGCACAGGCAATAACACCATTGGAGAACAAGGCAACTGTGTATGAGGGAGAAAAAGTCACTCTTTCATGTAAATATGAAGGAGTTGTAAATAACCTGCAATGGTACCGCCATTATCCGAAATCCAAACCTGAATTCCTGGTTCGGATTTATCTACAGGGAAGCACAAGTGACACTGTTCCCCATTTTCTACCGAAAGTTGATAAAGGCAACAATCTTGTGCACCTGGAGATCTTTCCTGCTGAAGTAACAGACTCTGCACTGTACTACTGTGCACTGACTGCCACGATGACAGAAAACTCATCTACTCTATACAAAAACCTCCTGAGCAATAAAACTCCTCATACAAGTTTATGGAAACACCCAAACCCCCTTATTTATCTTTAATGCTATAAACCACTTGATGTAATTAAATGACACCAGGTTAATCAATATTGGAGGTTAACAATCAAAGAGAAGTTTATTTTGCATTATAATACAAACTGCAGTTATATTTACCAGTGATAGAATCAGACCAAGAGTGTAAGACATAACTGTCATTAGAACAGAAGACATTCAACAAGCATACAACAGAGAACGTCCTGGTTACTTGCGTAACCTCCGTTCCCTGATGGAGGGAACGAGACATTGGTGTCGATGTAGTGACACTAGGGGTCACTCTTGGGAGCCTGAGACACCTCTGGTCTTTGATGAAAGGCCAATGAAAATTGGCGAGTGGTATTTGCATACCCCCGGACATACGGGTATAAAAGGAGCTGGTATGCAACCACTCATTCAGGTTTTGTGCTGAGGAGCCGAGACAAGGTCCCGGTAATTTCAGCGGGTAGTTCAGCGTTGTGGCAGGAGGGACACAACATCTCGTTCCCTCCATCATGGAACGGAGGTTACGCAAGTAAACAGGACGTTCCCTATCTGTCACTCACTTGACGTTGTGTCGATGTAGTGACACTAGGGGTCCCTATACGAAACGCCGCAACTGGCTGAACTGTGTTACGTGAACTGGCGGTGTGTGACAGGCAGACCACTGTGTACCTCCTAGCCAGCGCACCAGGCCAACACGTAACCTCCCCCAACACTGATATGAGTGTCGAACGGCCCTTTGGGGACAAGTCGACTACCCAAAAGATAGAGACGGGCTAGCCCAGTAGTGGCCTCTTATCCCCTTTTTATCTCTCCCCCCAAAAAAGGGAATTAAACGACTGGGGCCACCAGGTCTAGTCGGGGGGGGTAATTTAAGTGGAAATACGTCACACGGTCTTGCCCGAGCTTTGTCGGAAGTATGCCATGTGGAGAAGTCCCATGGTAGGTCCTACCTTACGGGGGAGGAGTTACTACAAGCATGGTGACTAGGGCAGAGGGGCCTCTGCCCAAGGAAGACACAGTTTACCAACAGGGAAAAGAATTAGCAGAAGATATGCGTCGCATGGGGTTACCTACGGGGAACTACCACATGCGGAGCACCTACCCTAGTACAGGGCTTAGTTAGCATGTGTACTGAGCTGGCAGCGAGTTTCTCCACAATACTCGTTTGCCACAGGGCTCGGAGGAAATCAACCAGGGAACACAGTTTGTGAACACTACTGGGAATCAACGGCGCATGTCTTCAGCTCGGGGAGGTGAAAGGCGCTATGCGTAAGCGATACACCCGGCCAGCTGTCCCGGACTTACCTGCTTGTGCGTGCCACTACACGGGACGAAACCGGTTCCACCCGGAGATTGTAGAACCTCGCAAAGGTGTTGGGTGTTGCCCAGCCCGCTGCTCTGCAAATGTCTGTTAGAGAGGCGCCACTGGTCAAGGCCCAAGAGGCCACTACACCCATGGTAGAATGGGCCCGTAGCCCTACCGGGGGCGGCACGTCCTGGGCGTGATATGCCATAGTTATGGCGTTAATGAGCCAATAGGCAATACTCTGCTTGGAGACAGCACTTCCTTTTCGCTGTCCACCAAAGCAGACAAAGAGCTGCTCAGAGACTCTAAAACTCTGCGTGCGATCCAAATAGATGCGTAAAGCGCGCACCGGACACAGCAACGTCAGGGCTGGGTCTACCTCCTCCTGGGGCAGCGCTTGCAGTTTCACCACCTGGTCCCTAAAAGGGGTCGTGGGAACCTTGGGCACATAGCCCGGTTGGGGTCTCAGGATCACGTGAGAGTAGCCTGGACCGAACTCCATGCAGGTTTCGCTGACAGAGAATGCTTGCAGGTCTCCTACCCTCTTGATGGAAGTGAGCGTATTCAGAAGGGCAGTCTTCAAAGAGAGTGCCTTAAGCTCAGCTGACTGCAAGGGCTCAAAGGGAGCTCTCTTTAGACCCTGAAGAACTACAGAGAGGTCCCATGAGGGAATGAGGCGCGATCTGAAGGGATTCAACCTCCTGGCGCCTCTCAGGAACCTGATGATCAGGTCGTGCTTCCCTAAGGACTTACCATCCACTGTGTCGTGGTGTGCCGCTATAGTGGCTATATACACCTTCAAGTTGGAGGGGGACAGCAGCCATTCCAACCTCTCCTGTAGGAAGGAAAGCACCGATCCTTCTGCACATCTCTGGGGGTCTTCACGTCGGTAAGAACACCACTTAGCGAACAGACGCCACTTAAAGACACCTCGTAGAGGGGGCTCTAGCCTGAGTGATCATGTCTACCACCATGGGTGGTAGACCACTTAAGTCTTCCACATCCCATCCAGGGGCCAAACATGGAGATTCCAGAGGTCTGGTCACGGGTGCCAGATGGTGCCCCGTCCCTGAGAAAGAAGGTCCTTCCTCAGGGTAATTTGCCAGGGGGAGGCTGTCACGAGGAGCGTGAGGTCCGAGAACCACGTCTGGGTGGGCCAGTAGGGTGCTACCAGGACGACCTGCTCCTTGTCCTCCCTAACCTTGCACAGGGTCTGCGGCAGGCAAGTTGTGACATATAACGGGAGCGCAGACCGCCTTGATGGTTGACATATGCTACTGTTGCCATGTTGTCTGTCTGAACTAAAACATGCTTGCCCTGGATCAGTGGTCGAAACCTCCGCAGGGCGAGCAGAATTGCCAGCAACTCGAGGCAGTTGATGTGCCAACGCAGCCGCGGGCCCGTCCATAAGCCGGTGGCTGCATGCCCATTGTATACAGCGCCCCAGACTGTTTTGGAGGCATCTGTCGTAACCACGACGTGCCTGGAGACCTGCTCTAGGGGAACGCCTGCCCGTAGAAACGTGAGGTCGGTCCAAGGGCTGAAAAGGTGGTGACAGATCGGCATGATGGCCATGCAATGTTTCCTGTGGCGCCATGCCCATCTTGGGAATCGAGTCTGAAGCCAGTGCTGAAGCGGTCTCATATGCATCAACCCAAGCGGAGTGGCCACCACTGAGGATGCCATATGCCCCAGGAGCCTCTGAAAGAATTTCAGTGGAACCACTGTTTTCTGTCTGAACGCCTTCAAACAGGTCAGCACCAACTGTGCACGCTCGTTTGTGAGGTGTGCCGTCAACGAGATTGAGTCGAACTCCAAACCGAGATAAGAGATGCTCTGAACCGGGAGGAGCTTGCTCTTTTCCCAGCTGACCCAAAGCCCTAGTCGGCTGAGGTGCGAGGGCACCAGGTCCCTGTGTGCTCACAACACATCCTGAGTGTGAGCTAGGATTAGCCAATTGTCGAGATAGTTGAGGATGCGAATGCCCACTTCCCTTAACGGGGCAAGGGCTGCCTCTGCGACCTTCGTGAAGACGCGAGAGCACAAGGACAGGCCGAAAGGGAGGACCTTGTATTGATACGCCCAACCCTCGAATGCAAACTGCAGGAAGGGTCTGTTTCAAGGTAGAATCGAGACGTGGAAGTACGCATCCTTCATGTCTACCGCCACGAATCAATCTTGATGCCGGATGCTCACTAGGATGCGTTTTTTGCATCAGCATCTTGAACAGGAGTCTGTGTAAAGCCTGGTTCAGTACTCGCAGGTCCAAGATTGGCCGCAACCCACCACCTTTTTTTGGTACAATGATGTAGGGGCTGTAAAACTCCTTCTTCATCTCGGCCGGAGGGACAGGCTCTATCGCATCCTTCCATAGGAGGGTAGCGATCTCCGTGTGCAAGGTAGCAGTGTTCTCACCCTTCACCGAGGTGAAATTTATGCCGTTGAACCTGGGCGGACGCCTGGCGAAATGAATCGCGTAGCCGAGTCGGACGGTCCGGATCAGCCATCGTAACGGATTGGAAAGCGAAAGCCATACATCCAAGCTCCGGGTGAAGGGGACCAAGGGGACAATCTCATCAGACATACCGGCAGGTGGGGCCTCGCGGCAGGGCAGAGCCCGAGGTGCCACGCCATGTTGTGGCCGTGCTGAGTTCAGGGACATCGAAGCACTTACCTGGCTCCTCATGACCACCCCCAGAACAGCCTGGGATGGGGGAGGAAGAGGCCTGTCCTTGTGACCTGTGGAGACTGTCGCATCAGGGGCGGATTTGTGCCAGAGCTCGGGGGAGCTCGGGGGCAGGGAGACTGCTGCTGGAGCGCCAAACCTGCAAGGATGAAATAGTGGATGATGGTCGTAATGACGGCCGTGCACACTGGGTATGTGACCCAGGGAATGAGGAAACCGCTCTTTTGCTGAACTGTTGGGTACCGCAGTCATTTGGGCATGTGGCGAAATTCAATGAAAAGGCAACAAAAGATTCTCCTCCCGGTCCTCCACTGGGGGATGGAGTGGTCTGCTTACCAGCTCCAAGGCAGTGGGTTTTGTTGTCCCTGGGTCGCCCGTCTCAGGGGCGCTTCGAAGCTTTTCGTGGGTTCATGGCAGCCGGCTGTGAGACGGGTGTCATCTGCTTCCTGCGATGGGCTCCATGCCTGGGCCAGGCCGAAGGGGGATGTCCTTGGCGACGAGCAGGCGGGGTGTGGGATCTTGAGCCACGCCAGGGCAGGATGTGCCAGATAGCCTCTGTCTGCTGCTTCACTGTCGAGAACTGCTGGGCAAAGTCCTTGACGGTGTCGCCGAATAGGCCAACCTGGGAAATGGGGCAGCAAGGAACCGTGCCTTGTCGGCATCCATCTTGACCAGGTTGAGCCAAAGGTGGCACTCCTGGACCACCAAGATGGACATTGCCTGCCCGAGAGACCGCGCCATGACCTTCGTCACCCGGAGAGCGGCTCCCTCGTGCAGTTCCTTTAGTGGCTGGACTTGCAGGAGAGCCATGGCGTGCAGGGTGGAGGCGGCTTGTCCAGCAGCACTGTAGGCTTTGGCTGTCAGGGATGATGTAAACCAACAGGCCTTGGACGGGAGCTTTGGGTGCCCACGCCAGGCGGCAGCGCTCTGCGTGCATAGGTGAACCGCGAGCGCCTTATCCACCGGGGGAATCACCGAATAGCCCCTGGCCGCCCCACCATCGAGGGTAGTGAGGGTGGGGGAGCTGAAAGATTGGGACCGGGCAGTAAAAGGTGCCTCCCACGACCTTGTCAGCTCCTCGTGCACTTCCGGGAAGAAAGGAACTGGAGGGGGGCGTGGCTGCTTTGAGCGGTGCCGCGAGCCCAGGAAACAATCATCGAGCCGCGAGGGTTCAGGAGGATTCCACTCTAGCCTGACGCTCGCGGCTGCCCGGGAAAGCATGTCCGTCATTTCCATGTCAGTCTGTGACTGGGCGACAATACTAGAGGGGGGGGCCTAGCTGAGGCTTCCGCGTCCGACTGGACGAGCCCGCTCTCCGATGCTGCGCTCAAGAGCTCATCAGCTTTGCGGGCTCCGAACAAGAGGTCGAACTCGCCCTGAGACGAGCCGGCAGACTCATCCGGAAGCCCGATCGGGGCAGATGAGCATGCTGGGGAATGGGAGGTCCGTGGGGGGATACCCGGCAGAGGTGGTCCCATTGAGGTTCTAAAAATCGCCCCCAGTGCTAGCCGCACTGGCCTTATACCCATAGGTAGAAGGACCGAGGCGGGGAGACGAACATTGCCATGGTCATGTTCTCGCAATGAGTACATGATCCATCCACGATGAAGTTAAGAGATAACAACCGCAACCAGGAATAACACACAAACGGACAGGCATCTTTAAAAAGATGCGTCTTTAAAAAGACGTTCCATGTGTGCCGCTCTTTTTGAGAAATATACTCTTTTAGAAAAATATGCTCTCTTATTTCTGCCGAAGCGCCCAGGGGCATTCTCTGCAGTGCACCAGTGCAAAGGAGGGAGAAGCCGCTGAAATGCGCCGTCAGATCCAGCAGAGGTGAATGAACAGTCAGCTCAGTAAACATCGACCGTTTGGCTCCAAAGAGAAAATCTGAATGAGTGGTTGCATACCAGCTCCAATTATACCCGTATGTCCGGGGGAGTGGTATGCAAATACCACTTGCCAATTTTCATTGGCCTTTTATCAAAGATCAGATGTGTCTTGGGCTCCCAAGAGTGACCCCTAGTGTCACTACATCGACACAACGTCGAGTGAGTGACAGATAGGGAACAGGAAATCCTTCAATGACTTCCTGCATTAGCACACAGAGATGGACAATACTAACAGCTTATAGTGCTGAAAACATTAACACAGCACTGATCTGGTACTGACCCAGCATGGACAGTTATCTGCTGCTGATTCTCATTATGACACTGTGTGTGTTTATTTATTTTTACCTCAAAGATTGTTCAAAAATCATAATGCCACATCTGACCAGATCTCAATTTCAGATCAGAGATATTTGTCTTAATTTGTTCCACTGACAATTCTTATGCTATTTTTTTAGGTGTGTTATCTTTGGACAAGATTGGACCAGACAAAGAAATCACTCTCATTAATAATGATGGAGACCATGTAAAACTGAATTGCTCACATGAGGCAAATAGTGATTTTGTTTGGCTTTATTAGTACAGGCAGCAAACTAATAATAAAAAAAAAAAACTCACAATTTAATATAAATCTGAATGATCAAGCATTGGAATTAAGACCCCCTCTGATCCCCATTTTCATTTGACTACATCAAGTACTTCTTCTGAATTCATCATTAAAAAAAAAAAAAACTAAATCATAAATGTGGTTGAGATAAAATAAAATATTATTCAGAACATTAAAGAAATATTCACAACAGGATATTAAAGTGTATTTATATGTTTAGTTGTGTCAGGGTACCAAAATGTCAGTAGTCGGTACCAATACCAGTGAAATTCTACGGTTCTCAATACCATTTTTCGATACCACAGCAAAAATATGATAATGTGCTATTGAACACACCAGTTTAGTTATTTTAATAATGAAATAATTATTTTAATAATTATAGTTTAATAATTATTATTTTCCAGAACTCCATGTTTTAAATTTTAATTTAATTATCAAAATGGTGTCTAATCAATTAATTCTTAAAACAAATGAAAATAGAACTTTTCAACATGTCATTGCATTTTTTTTTATTTTTTTTTTATTATTTTTTATTTTTTTTTTGCCAAACTTTTATTCAACAGTAGTCTTGCTTGTGATATATTGTTTAAGTATTATGTGGCAGCGGGGGCGTGGTCAAGCATCTCTCCGGAGAGAGAGAAAGCGGTAAGGGCGCTTACACCTGAACTAAATTATGTCTAACACCTGTCTCTAATTTCAGTGAGCACGGGGAGAGCGGCATAAAAGAGCCACACCACCATTAGACGAGAGAGAGCGCGCCTGGGTTCCAAGAGTTATTACTGTGAAGCCATTTATTATTGTGACACTGACGAGATCATATTGTGAAGCCGAGAATTTATTATTGTGAAGCTGAGATTAGTGTGGTCATTAAAAAGCCTTACCTGTGAGTAGAGCAACCTGCCTCCCGTGTCCTCCTTAACGACTGTCCACTACATATTATTTAAAATTACAAGTTGTAAACTTGGAATTGTATAGCCACTTTTCCACCATCGGGCCGAACGGTTCTGAGCGCATTCTCTGCACCATTAGCTAACTGTACCCAACAAGAGCCTAGATCGGCACGGAACGGTTTTGCAACGAGAACTTTTCGGCTGGATGGTGGAAAAGCAGCTTATGAAAGCTCCAACTTGACAGTCATGATGTCATGTGAAAAGAACCATTAGCCACTTTTCAACCATAGGGCCGAACAGTTCTCGTCGCAAAAGCGTAACATTCTGTGCTGATCCTGGCCAGTTGGCTTGGTTACGCTTTCTTTTTCCACTGTGGTGCCATGAAATCAGTAGAATGTACGTAACAGATCTGCGTGAGAGGTAAACATTGGAGCGAGTGCTGCGCGCTATGGAGGATGATCGCATATTCCAGTTTTTAGGACTGTTTTTTCCCTCGTTTTATTCTGCTAACATACAGCAAAGACATGGACCATGTCGCAAAAAGGAAAGTAAAGAGAAAAAGGCGTGAGGTTTACCGTTATTTGCTGAGGGCTTGTGTTTGCCACTAGAAACAAACATGCAGAAGTGTAAAAGTTCCCAGACTAGCTTAAAGGATATTTATTGACAAAGTATTATATAAGTATTATATGAACATAGTATATGAGAATATATTGATGTATTTTTAAGTTTAAATGAGCTTGTAATCTACTTCCCTAACAAAAAAGATGTGTAGAAAAAGAAATGTAGGATACAATACTAACCATCATAATAAAATCATGAAGATACACTAAACGAGTCGCCACGTACTAAACCCACTCTACCAGCACGGTTGAGTACAGTTAGCTAACCACTCCAAACGAAATGAAAAAGCAAGTAAAATAATGAAGTGATAAAAAAAATCATACATATGTAAGTAACCACCTTTCCAATTACCTTCAGGCAAGTATCCGTCTAAACATGCAGGTGGAAAATTACTTACACAAATGAAGACATAAAAACAATTATAAATGTAAAAATAATAATTACAATGATGATAATCACTTAAATATAAACGTGTTTTTTGTATTATTTTATGTTTTAATCACAGATGTATAGGCTGCAGAGTTGTGTTCACAATGAACTGCTCTGTGGAAATAAAGCGAACTGAACTCAAATAACCTCCTGAGCTGAGATGTCTGAGGTCATTTTCAGCACTCATAGATGATACTGTTCTTGCAACAACAACAAAAATTCAGGAGACAGAAACAAAGAAAGAGTGAGAACCTTTTACATGCGCATGTTCCACGAGACTGCATGCCTCCGAACAAACATACATGCGCATAAAAACAGCTTTTCTGTCACCTGTTCTTAATAATATAATAAAGTGTGTTTCTTCAAGCGCATGTCTATGTGTCTACGGGCAAATTATTTGTAATATTAACCAAATATCGTCTTGACATTGTCAAAGGCATCAGCTACTGGCAATCACTCTGACCAGCGTCGATCCCCGAGATCATCATCTGTGGGCACAACCCTAATGTGCATTTCTCTCTATAAATTAACAAAATGTTCAGACAGTTTGCTTGCTGGTTTTTCCAACACATTCAGAATCATTACCGCTTTTGCAGGTGTCGCTGCGGCTGGCTTTGTGTGTGCGCTTTTAAAATGTATATTTTAAAGGCTTATTATTATAGTTTAGTATTTCTCTGTAATGTAGAACAGTGTTAGCAATGTTACTCATAACATTCTTTCTCAGCCCTGGAACTCAAACCAGTTTCTTTTGCCACCCAATATATATATATATATATATATATATATATATATATATATATATATATATATATATATAATATATTTAAGTAATTAAATTAATATCATAAACTTGCGACTAGTAAAATCTTTGGTCAGGGCAGCCCTATTAAAGCTCAAATGCTGTGATTTAATTATATAAATAAATAATCTACATGTAATAGCGCTTCACAGTGGCTTAGTGCTCTGCTCTGTCATCTGATACAACGTCACACAATACCTCAATTGACACTGCTCAGTCTGCTCATCAAGTTTGCTTATCTTTAAAAATGACGTTGTCAAGAAATACATGAATTCACCACAGGGTGACAGCATCCCCCAAATCCATAATGCCAGGGTGTACCACTTAAGGGCTTGAAAATACGGTCACAAGTGTGAAAAGAAAACAGACAGCTACAGTAAAGACAGAGAGGCACATTAGTTAGAATACATATAGCCGAATAGTTAGTTAGAGAACAAAGAATATACATATATTAGTAAAGTTAGAAAATATTCTGCCTCTTTAACTCAATAATGGCAAAATGGGTGATTATTGCTCTAATCTTAACAGCAAATGATTTTGGTAAGAACATTCATTCATTGTTTACACTTTAGTATGTGTTTGAGTTACTCAATATATGTAAATTATTAATGGTTAAATTTATATTTTTCAGTGTGCTGGGGGCAAGACATGATTGAACATCTTTCAAGAGAAATCACTGGAAATGATGGAGTTCAAGTTACTTTAATGTGTAATTATACCAGCACTAATACAAATGTAGATCTCTTCTGGTACAAACAGCTACTGAACAGATCACCAACATTCATGCTGAGCAAATATGCTTTTGGTGAAGAAACAGATGGCAAATATAGGCAAAAAGTCACATGAGGGGAGACATTGGCTCCGTTTAGCACTGATTCGTTCAATATGCTGTCAATTAATCAATGCGATAATCCCTGCTTCTGTTTCTCATCCTCGCAGCGGGTCTCCGCAGATCACATTGAATGGGAAGAAATGAGGTAAGTAGAGAAACTATTTGCACAGTAAACAACTAACCGACACGGAAAACAGCACTTTTGGTCATGTCCAAATCACAATGAACTTGAAATGATTTGAAACATGAAATGGTTTGCTAGGGAGACGCTTGAGCACCTGCTCTTAAATGTGGCAGCTGTGCCTTCATGAAACCTGCAAAGTTTACAGAGGAGTAGATGACAAATTATCCAAAATAAGATGACTATAAAAATAATAGGCAAACAGATCAAATGTTCATGAAATATGCATGTTGCTGTACTCTTGTATGAAGCAATGTATATAAAAATAATAATTATAATTCAAGCCATACACATGATGAGCCTTTGATGTGACTTGATTTAATAAACAGTATTAATATGAACATCCAAAATATAAGTATTTCATGCTTATTTACAGTGTAGGTTAAAAGGTATTTCATATGCCTTCCCATACAGAAATCTGATATATGGCAATTAACATACAGTGCATTCAGAAAGTATTCAGACCCCTTAAGTTTTTTTTTTACATTTTGTTATGTTGCAGCCTTATGTTAAAATGCTTTAAATTACTAAACATTTTTCACATCAATCTACACTCCATACCCCATAATAACAAAGCAAAAACAAGATTTTTGATAACTTAAAAAACTAAAATATCACATTTGACATAAATATTCAGACCTTTTGAGCACTCTGCATAAGTCTGTGTTTGTAGCTTGCTAGCCTGCTTAGCATTGCTTATTCTTATACAGTCATCTTTTTATCCTTTGCCATTTTACTACGTGCTTCGTTTTTTTCCGCTTTTCTGCTGTTTCAACTGCTTGGATTTTACTGAGCATACCCATTTCTCTCTTTTTTCTTTTCTTTTTCTCCGCTTGTCTACATCTCACATTTCGACTGCATGCATTCATTTTCTCCTCTGTGTTTTACACTGATTATTGCATCAATCTCAAACATCTCCTGATCAGGAACCACATCGAACCACATCGATCTAAAACCCTCGCCACTCAAGAACAACCATAACAACAACAAACAATTGCGGTAAATCATGGCATCCGCTCATGTTATTTCTCCCTGCACTGCATGTTACATGTTTCCTATAGCTTCTTCCATCAGCAGTGAGGGATTTACATGTGATAAATGTAAGAGTTAGTCAGGCTGACGGAGAAGGTTAATGAGTTAGAGACACGCATCCGAACACTAGTGGAGGTCAGTGAGAAAGAGAAGCCGGTAGATACTGTTTTGGATGCAGGTAATATAGCGAGCAACACACACACTTTGGTTCCGGCTGTAGAGCCCCCGTAGCAGGGCGTTTGGGTAACGTCTCGGCGGCATACTTGCTCAGCAAAGCGTTCCAGTTAGGGTTTCCAATCGATTGACCCCACTCAGTGATGCACCCACTGAGAATCATGTTGAAAGAGCCTTAGTAATAGTTGATTCTATTGTTAGGAAAGTGGAAATAGAGACTCCAGCCACTATTGTTAAATGAATTTCTGGGGCTTGGGCATCTGACATCAGATCAAATTTACAAGTGCTGGCTAATGCTAAATGTAGATTTTCTAAAATTGTTATTCATGTCGGCACTAACGATGTCCAGCTTCGCCAGTTGGAAATCACTAAAGATAATGTTTAAGAGGTGTGTGAACTTGCAAAAACGATGTCAGACACTGTAATATGCTCTGACCCCCTCCCTGCTCATCGTGGTGATGAGGTTTATAGTAAATGTGTTTCTCTGAATGGCAGGATGTCTGAGTGGTGTCCGGAGAATAGCATAGAATTTATTGACAATTGGAAGAGTTTTTGGGGTAGACCTGACCTGCTAAAGAGAGACGAACTCCATCCCTCCAGGGAAGGTGCCGCTCTCCTCTCTAGTAACTGGGGCCCAGGTCAGGATGCAGACATACTGGTTAATCCGAACGTCTGCTAGCTGCATTGAGATGTCACACAGGTCACATAAACTACAACACATAGAGAATTTATCACCTAGATATCATATGGAGTCTGCGTCTGTTCCCCGAACTACCAAACACAAACCACTCACTAAATAATTTAGAAAAATTTGATTAAGGTCAAACTTGAAAAAAAATAAAAAAAATTTTTTAAGATAAACATCATATAAAGGTACTAATTATTGGAGCAAAAACCTCTAAAAATAAGCTGCTAAAATATAATTTGACTCTCTATGGATGTACTGTTACACCATCTTCTACAGTGAAGAACTTAGGTGTTACATTTGATACCAATCTGTCTTTTGAAAATCAAATTTCCAATGTTTGCAGAACAGCATTCTTCCACCTCAGAAATAATGCTAAGTTATAATACATGCTTTCTGTTGCTAATGCCGAAAAACTAATTCATGCGTTCATGACCTCAAGAATAGATTATTGTAATGCATTACTGGGAGGATGTACTGCAAGTTCAGTAAATAAACTTCAGTTGGTTCAAAATGCAGCTGCCAGAGTGCTGACTAGAACCAAGAAATATGATCATATTAGCCCAATTTTATCGTTGTTACATTGGCTACCAGTTAAAAACTACATACAAAGCTTTGAATAGTCTAGCTCCACAGTGCTTAAGTGACCTTCTACCATGCTATATTCCATCGCGTTCATTACAATCACAAAATTCTTACTCGTTAATAGTTCCTAGAATATCAAAATCCATAAAATGAGGTAGATCTTTTTCCCTAACACTGTTTGGGATGCAGACACATTCACTTTTTAAGTTTAAGTCTAGACTAAAGACTCATCTATTTAGCCAGGCATACACCTAATTTATCCATCAACTCACAATTAGGCTGCTTTAGTTAGGTCTGCCGGAACCAGAAACATTTATCATGCTCTATAAATCTGAAAAAAAAAAAAAAAAAAATTGTAGCATCTACACTAATATTATTCTATTTGTTTCCCTGTCTCGACCTCGAGATTCATATCCCAAGGTTACCAGAGCTGGCCAGATCCACCTCCATTCTTGCTTGGTGTCAGACCCCACTGCTACTTGTCGCAGAGTGATGATGACAAACTACAGCCAGTGCTAGCCAGACATCACTTCGGTCTTTTACGATGGACTTCAGAGGATAAACTCATGCCAACTCCGACTGTAAGACATCGGATACTTCACATGCCACTGCCTGAACCTTGGACTTAGGATGGACCCCATCCAACGTCACCGAAATGACCTGCTGGTTAAACTGCATCCCATTTCTCTGGATCATCTTTGAGATGTTTCTACACTTTGATTGGAGTCTGCCTGTGGCAAATTCAATTGATTGGACATGATCTGGAAAGGCACACACCTGTCTATATAAGATCTCACAGCTAAAAATGCATGTCAGAGCAAAAACCAAGCCATGAGTTCAAAGGAACTGCCTGCAGAGCTCAGAGACAGGATTGTGTCATGGCACAGATCTGGGGAAGGCTACAAAAAATGTTGGCTGCATTGAAGGTTCCCAAGAGCACAGTGGCCTCCATAATTCTTAAATAGAAGAAGTTTGGAACAACCAGGACTCTTCCTTGAGCTGGCCGCCCGGCCAAACTAAGCAATTGGGGGAGAAGGGCCTTGGTAATTGAGGTGACCAAGAACCCGATGGTCACTCTGGTTGAGCTCCAGAGATCATGAGTGGAGATGGGAGAAACTTGCAGAAGGACAACCATAACTGCAACACTCCACTTCCATCAATTTAAAAAATCCAATCAAATATGGCAAGCATCCTGTAGCGCATAAAAGTGAACAAAGTCACGTGACATATCATGGGGGGCCTCCATGGTGTAATGGCCCATGGACCTCTCAGTTCTTAATCTGTCCTTGGATAGTTCACCCAAAAATCAAAAGTCTCTAATCATTTACTCACCCTCATGCCATCCCAGATGTGTATGACTTTCTTTCATCTGCAGATTACAAACAAAGGTTTTTAGAAGAATTTCTCAGCTCAGTATGTCCATACAATGCACATGAATGGGTGCCAAAAATTTGAAGCTCCAAAATCCATATAAGGGCAGCATAAAAGTACTCCAGACAACTCTGGTGATTAAATCCATATCGTCAGAAGCTATATGATAGGTGTGGGTAAGAAACAGATCAATATTTAAGTCATTTTTCCTTCTTATGTTTTTGGCGATTCAAATTATTCGTGCATACCGCCCCCTACTGGGCAGAGAGGAGAATTTATGACAAAAATTACTCACCTACCTCATATTGTGTCTGAACACATGGATTTAACCACTGGAATCATGTGGATTACTTTTATGCTCCCTTTATGTGGATTTTGGAGCTTCAAAATTTTGGCACCCATTCACTTGCCCTGTAATAAACTATTATGTGATTCTGAAAGGTTAAATGGATTAATTGACACAAAAACTGGGTTTTGATTGAAAAATTACTCTTCTTTTGATATCACGTGAATAAATAATAATAAAAAATATGTTGTATGATGTTAACACAACTAATATGATAAAACATTATGTGTGACATCATACAATATGTTATCAATTAAGTTCGTAGTTGTTTGATTAAGCCTTTGTATTGGTGTTAGTATCAAATTATAAATAAAAAAGGTAACTTAATTTTCATAGATTAATTTAGTATTCCCAAAGTATGAATTTAGTTGCATTTAAAAGCAAGTGTAAGGTATCGTATAAAAAATGTTGGCTCTGAATTTTTGCATATTGATGTTCTATCTATTTTGCATTACTTTAGGAAACGTTAATCTATCATCAGGATGGCGCCGCGGATGGCTGCCTCGGCGTGGAGCTCCTGTGTTCTTTTGTTGTTTTTGCTTTGTTTGTCCTGTGTTTAGTAATCTTTTTCCAGTCAGTTTTAACAGAGTCAAACTGCTGAACATTCGACAGCATATACCAGACAATCTTTTCCCGGTTTTCGAATATTCAGACGTTTTGCTAGATATTTTAGTTGGAGGCGCAGCTCTGCTGTTCAAGAGACACAGGCGAGGGAGACGAGCTGGTGTCACACTGGAACACAGGAACACACTGAACAGGGAAATCAGAGTGGCTAAAAGAAGATACTCTGAGAAGCTGAAAAACAAGTTTTCAACTAATGACCCTGCATCAGTGTGAAATGGCATGAAACAACTCACAAATTACAGGACTCCTACCCCCAACCCTGTAGGGAACCAACAACTGTCTGATGACCTGAATGTGTTCTACTGCAGATTTGAAAGGCCCAATCTCACACCCCACACCCACTCTGACCTTCACTTCACACAAACACCAACACCTCCTGCAACCCCCCTCCCTCCCTCTACACCAATAACTGCATCACCAAGGACCCCTCTGTCAAGCTTCTGAAGTTTGCAGACGACACCTCTGTCATCGGCCTCATCCGAGATTAATATGAGTCTGCATACAGAAAGGAGGTTGAACAGCTGGCTGTCTGGTGCGGTCAAAACAACCTTGAGCTGAACATGCTCAAAACGGTGGAGATGATTGTGGACTGTGTGAGGAACACCCCAACACTGACCCCCCTCACCATTCTAAACAGCACTGTGGCAGCAGTGGAGTTATTCAGGTTCCTGGGCACTACCATCTCACAGGACCTGAAGTGGGAGACCCACATTGACTCCATTGCGAAAAAGGCCCAGCAGAGGCTGTACTTCCTTCGCCAGCTGAGGAAATTCAATCTGCCACAGGCGCTGCTGATACAGTTCTACTCAGCAGTCATTGAGTCTGTCCTCTGCACTTCAATAACTGTCTGGTCTGGTTCAGCTACGAAATCAGACATCAGAAGACTACAAAGGACAGTTCGGACTGCTGAGAGGATTATTGGTTGCCCCCTGCCCCCCTTCAAGGACTATACACTTCCAGAGTGAGGAAAAAGGCTGGAAAAATCACTCTGGACCCACTCACCCTGCCCACTACCTTTTTGAACTGTTGTCTTCTGGCCGACGCTTCAGAGCTCTGAGCAACAGAACTGTCAGGCACAGGAACAGTTTTTTCCCTCAGGCTATCCATCACATGAACAGTTAAATTGCCCCATTGAGCAATAACTATGTGCAATACACAGTTTAGTCTTTCTTATATTTATCCAACCTCTTCTGCCATTTCATTCCTCTAAAAAAAACAAACAAAAAAAAAAAACACATGGACTGTACATAACAGATTGTATTAGATTTGCACTACCCATGTGTATGTGTGTCTGTATGTATGTGTGTGTCTGTACGTATGTGTATAATTATTTTTTATTTTTTATTATTATCTATGTCTTGCTGCTGTTTTTGTATTGTTTTTGTATTGTTGTACACTGGAAGCTCCTGTCACCAAGATAAATTCCTTGTATGTGTAAGCATACTTGGCAATAAAGCTGATTCTGATTCTGTTTAACATCTTCTAAAAAGCAGATTGAATGAGATGTTTCTACTTTTCCACTAGAGGGTGATAGTGTGTTGACCTGGAGGGTGACAATATTACCACCTAACTTTTGAGTGAAGCTTAAATCTCTCCATTATGAACCTTCTCTACCATAAGCGAAACAGAGGCTGTTGATAGTCTGTTCTCATAACTAAGCAGCCCAATGATGATGACACACTGGCACAGGGCATTACTTATCTGTATAGTGTTTTGCTTAGGTATGATAATCTTCATTATTTCACATAAAACAATTCAATCTTGTAACCACTTTAACTTCTGTTTGTAAATTATTTACTTGAGTCTTTTTTTTTTTTCAGTGATCAGTGCAAAAGACACTGTTCATCAGTCAGAAAGCATGTTAAGCTCTGATGGTGGAATGGTGACCCTTAAATGCACATATACCACTACTGATGTTAACCCATATCTCTTCTGGTACGTCCAACAAGGAAAGGACTCCCCCAAATACATACTGAGAAAGGACAAGTATAGTGAAGAGAACAGCAAGGACTTCTCAGATAGATTTAATGCCAGTCTCATCACAACAGATGCAAAAAATACCTTTCCTCTGACAATTCAAAACCTTCGTGTGTCTGACTCTGCTGTGTACTACTGTGCACTGAGGCCCACACTGATCACAAGATACTCTGCTGTCATTCAAAAACCAGATTTGGGAGAGCAAAAGAGCTGAGATTGTAATGACATGCAATACAATGTAAAACACTATCAGCTAAAAGGTGAAGGCAAGCAGACAACCACACCTTTTTCCTCTTTAAGTTATGCAGCATGACATGCCTTGTTACAAAATGTAATTTACCCTACAAATTTTCTTTATCTTCCCAGTCTGGTTCTTTTGCCCCTTTTTTTTAAAAAAAAAAAAAAAGAAAAAAAAAGAAAGAAAAGAAAGAAAGAAAAGATTCTTTGTAGCACCAACTGCTATTGCGTGTTTATATTTCTTGAAATGGGGCAGTTATGAAACTGACATAAAACTCCCAACATTTTATGTAAAAACAGAAATCAAAACCAAAATTTACTTCAGAGAATCTATAACAACAGACTTCGTTTTACAGTGTGAAGAGAAGGAGCTTAGCAAAGTTTTATAGGACAGAATTTAGTAGTGATTGAGCATTACACAACACTCTGCAGACCAGATTGTCTGTATTTAAACACTTCAAACCTGTTAAGTGTAAAATTATGTTAATCTGCATAATGATTTTATTATCATCAACTGGCAGTAAGGGACTGTACAGGAATAACTTACAAAGAAACCTTTTTTTTTATTATTTGAAATATTAACACTGTCTTTAATTTACAGGTAGCAAAGCCAGTGATGTCATCACCCCACTTAGTGAAACTGAATTTGCTACTGAAGGTGACAGTGTTAAACTCTCTTGTAACTACAGTGCTTCTGTGGTCAGTAGTCTTCAATGGTATCAGAAGTATGCAGATTTACCACAACAGTTCCTCATACTGGACAATTATGACTCAATTATTAAAGCTGATCCCCCAGTTTCTGGAATATCCATCAAAGACAGAAAAGAAGCCAATAATGTGGATCTGGAGATCTCCTCTGCTGCAGTAATAGACTGTTGTGTTCTACTGCGCCCTGCAGCCCACAGTGACAGGAAACTTAATAATACTGCACAAAAACAGACTCCAATTAAGGCCTAATGCCACAAATAAATGGTGTAACTAACACTCATATACAGTATATATATATATATATATATATATATATATATATATATATATATATATATATATATATATATATATATTTGCACATCTCATCTGGTATACGGTAGTTATCAGCCAGCTCTCTAAACATTAATACAAACAAATATATTTTCTGAAAATAACTTCTCATCAGATATGTAGTGCACATCATGTTAATGAAAACAAAATGCAGCCAAAGGTTCTTATATGTCTTCAAAAGGCATTACATGTTAGGATTAAGTAATACTCTTTAAAATTACATAAACATGCTGATAATAACAATGAAGAGATAACTGTAGGATTATGTATAACTTGCTCTAAATGCATCCTAGTATCTCTGAGCAGAATCACATAATGTTTCCCCGAGACTCTTTAAAGGAATATTCTGGGTTCAATACAAGTTAGGCTCAATCAACAGCATTTGTGGCATATTGATTATCACCAAAATGTATTCCGACTAGTCCCTCCTTTTCTTTAAAAAAAACACAAATTAAGGTTACAGTGAGGCACTTACTCTTGAATGAGGCCAATCTGTAAACTTTAAAATACTCATTATTTCAAAAGTATAGTCACAAGACATAAACAATATGCGTGTTAACATGATTTTAGTGTAATACAATCTCTTACTTACCTTTTCTGTGTAAAGTTATAGTCAGTTTTACAACTTCATTGCCATGACGATGTAATGTCAACAAGCCCTAAAACCCTAAAATGACTGTAAAAAGTTTTAACAGAAGAATTATTTTAAGTGTTTTTATAAAATTCATGCTTCACATTTCTGCCTTTAAACCCTCCATAAATTGGCCACATTCACTTCCATTGTAAGTGCCTCACCGTAACCTCGATTGTTTTTTAAAAAAAGGACAGACAAGTCAAAATAAATGTATGTTTTACTCAACATTTTGCCACAAATGCTGTCAATTGAGCTTAACTTGTATTAAACCTGCAATATTCCTTTATGACTTATTTTTTATTTGAGGGAGGAGGGGCTTACAGCAGGCCTACTTAGATCTGACATCTTGTTAAAAATGATTGTTGTCTGTCTGTAGTAGATATGATTTCATCTTTTTCACTGTGAATCAATGCACAATGACACTTCATTCAGTTATTCTTCTTTCTGTCTTTGCATGTAAGTAATTTTTCACTTTTATTAATTTAGTCTGAATTTCAATTCAAAAAGTTAGTCTACTTTAAGAGGATAGACATAATTTTTATTCTAAATAATCATCTTAGTTGCAGAGTGATATTTTTGTGGAATTTAGTATTTCATCACATGATGCACAACATTAAAATCCTTCTAACTATTAACTATTACAAGCCAAATTAACTATTAACACTGATGATCAATGATAATAATGAAAGAAAAGTTGTTCTCCTTTTCCAGGTGCTAGTTTTGGAAATGAAATCACACCAGATAACACTGAGGAGTTTGCTGTAGAAGGTTCAATTGTTAAACTATCCTGCAGTTATTCTACTGCACAGTCACTTCAGTGGTACCGCCAGTATCCCAGAAGAGCTCCTGAATTCCTTGTGCTCATATATGATGATTCAAAAGAGAATAAGACATCTGATGTAGATCCAAGATTCTCTACTAAACTCAGAAAAGAAAAACAAAAGCAAGTGGATCTGGAGATCTCCCCCACTGCAGTAACTGACACTGCTCTTTACTACTGTGCCCTGGTGCCCACAGTGACAGGAAACTTAACAGCACTGTGCAAAAACCTGACACAGCTGAAGGTGGAAAACCATTTTCATTTAACAATCCTCTTGAATTAGAGAATGAAAGATAATACGAGTCTGACGAAGAGGAGGGCGTGATGAATCAGCTGATCAGCGGGAGAGCGAGATAAATGGCAGCCGGAGATGCCGGTTCGAGAGAGAGAGAGACGCACCCGGCCACCTTGCGTATGTGTCTGTGTTTGTTTATGTTTGTTTTAAGTTGAGTTTCTCAATAAATCTTTATGTTTAGGCTACTGTTCAGCCGGTTTCCGCCTCCTCCTTGCCCATCCATGAACTGTTACAGTGGTGCCAAAACCCGGAATGGAGGAGGGATGCGCTGTCACAGAGTGCTCGCCACTGCCATCCACCAGGGGAGCAGCTGCGGCCATCTGCCTAGAGCTGGTGGAACTGCGGCCGTCTGCCAAGAAGGGGAGTGTCGGCCGTCTGCCTGGGGCCGGAGGACTCGCTGCCGTCCAACAGGGGAGGAGCGAGCTGTCGTCTGCCAGAGGGCGGAGGAGCAGTTGAGGACCGGGTGACAGCGCATCCGGGAGCCAGCGAGAAAGTTCTCCTCTCTCTCTCCACTCTCTCTGTGTGTCTCCGCTCAACTTTTCCTCTCTCTGCCCCAGGTTTGCAGGAGGCTGGGTGAACCACCGGCTGACAGAGTGGCCGGAAATGGGCAGCGTCTCCCCTCCAGAGATGGGGTTTGGAGTTAGTCAGACTGGTGGCGCCCCTGCCTGAATTGAGCGGGGGAGGAGTGTGACTAGTAAACTTTGTTTACTGTTCAGCCAGTTCCCGCCTCCCCCTTGCCCATCCATGAACTGTTACGAGGAAATTCAATTTAGAGGGAGATTAAAATATATATTGCAGTAGTAAAATATATTCTAATCATTATTCATTTACTAATTTGCATTTTTAATTGTATTCTAAGATGTAAATCACAAGTTAAATCTGATTCAAACACAAGAATTTAGCCTGTTTTTACATGGTTCAGCTCTATGATCCAATGGTGCAGAACCTCCAATTAATATCATATCTGTTTTAGTACCAATAAACTACATGCCTATATACAATACATGCTGTGTGGAAACACACAATTACACATGAACAATTCACAGGTGATAATGGTAATTTTCAAAGGCTTATATGGTAAAATGTACCCAAAGAACCAGATGTCAAAATGTATGAGGAAAAATGTAAATCCATGCAGTAACCCAAAAAGGATGCTATATGCACTAAAATACATGAATAGCTTGAAGGAATAGTTCCCCAAAAAAATTAAAAATTCTCTTAGCATTTACTCACCCTCAAATGAAGATTTTGAGAAGAATTTCTCAGCCCTTTTGGTCCATACAATTCAAGCGAATGGGTGCCAAATATTTTAAGCTCCAAATATTACACAAATCAGCATAAAAGTAATCTATAGGATTCCAGTGATTAAATCAATGTTTCCAGAAGCTAACTGATAGGTGTGGGTGAGAAACTGATCAATATTTAAGTCCTTTTTCACAATAAATTCTCCTCCCTGCTCAGTCAATCTCCACTTTAACTTTCACCTTTACATTCTTCTTCTTGTGTTTTAGTCATGGATATTTCCCCCTACTAGACAGGGACAAGACATACAAATTGATCTGTTTCTCACCCACACCTATCAAATTACTTCTTGATATGGATTAAAACACTGGAGTCATATGATTTACTTTTATGATGCCTTTATGTGCTTTTTGGAGCATCAAAATGTTGGCACCCTTTCACTTGCATTGTATGGCCCTACAGAGCTGAAATATTATTTTAAAAATCTTCATTTGTGTTCTGCAGAAGAAAGTAAGTCGTACACACTCTCATTTTGGTCCAAACCTCAATGCTGTTATTTTAATGAACACAAATGGAGAATTTTTTTTTGTTAGTTAAGCTTCAAAAAGGATAAAAGCACCATAAAAGTACTATAAATGTCATCCATATGAGTGTAGTATATTCTTATTTATGTAAGAGAAAACTCAAAGTAAACATCATGGGAAACCAATGGTTCTCTTTTTGAAGCATCAGCTTTGTCAAAATCAGAATCAGAATCAGAATCAGAATCAGAATCAGCTTTATTGCCAAGTATGCTTACACATACAAGGAATTTGTCACTTCCAGTGTACAACAATACAAAAACAATACAAAAACAGCAGCAAGACATAGATAATAATAAAAAATAAAAATAGTTATACACATACGTACATACACATACAGACACACACATACATACATACACACATACACATACGTAGTGCAATCTAACACAAATCTGTTATCTGTTATGTATAGTGCAAATACAAATCTGTTATGAACAGTGCAAATTTTGTTTGTTTGTTTGTTTTTGTTTTTTTTCAGAGGAATGAAATGGCAGAAGAGGTTGGATGTGTTGGACAAATATAAAAAAGACAAAACTGTGTATTGCACATAGTTATTGCTCAATGGGGCAATTTATCTGTTCATGAGATGGATAGCCTGAGGGAAAAAACTGTTCCTGTGCCTGACAGTTCTGATGCTCAGAGCTCTGAAGTGTCGGCCAGAAGGCAACAGTTCAAAAAGGTAATGGGCAGGGTAAGTGGGGTCCAGAGTGATTTTTCCAGCCTTTTTCCTCACTCTGGAAGTGTATAGTCCTTGAAGGGGGGCAGGGGGCAACCAATAATCCTCTCAGCAGTCCGAACTGTCCTTTGTAGTCTTCTGATGTTTGATTTTGTAGCTGAACCAAATCAGACAGTTATTGAAGTGCAGAGGACAAACTCAATGACTGCTGAGTAGAACTGTATCAGCAGCACCTGTGGCAGGTTGAACTTCCTCAACTGGCGAAGGAAGTACAACCTCTGCTGGGCCTTTTTCACAATGGAGTCAATGTGTGTCTCCCACTTCAGGTACTGTAAGATGGTAGTGCCCAGGAACCTGAATGACTCCACTGCTGCCACAGTGCTGTTTAGAATGGTGAGGGGGGTCAGTGTTGGGGTGTTCCTCCTAAAGTCCACAATCATCTCCACCGTTTTGAGCGTGTTCAGCTCAAGGTTGTTTTGACTGCACCAGACAGCCAGCTTTTCAACCTCCTTTCTGTATGCAGACTCATCATCATATACATATACATATAAATGATGCAATCCGAAGTGCATTTTACAGCGGTGAAACACTTTCTTATGACATGTTACATTCATACGAGCAGACAGAGAAGTAAGTTTGAAGTAGGTTTGGAGCAGAAGAAATAAAAATAAACCTTGTGTAAATTGTCAGCGTTACGCTAAGCTAAAATACTGTTTCAAGCCATTTTACATGCACGTTACCAGGCACTATCATATTTTTTTTTATCAAGAAAATTCACGTTGGATCATAATTTCTGTTTTTCCAGTAAGACCTTTGATATTACGGCAAAAATCTTATTTTTGATCATAATTTATTTATTGTTTTCCTGTAAAAATATCTAAAAATCCTTAAAACAAGATCAATTTGATTGATCTTGTTCCCTATCTGTCACTCACTCGATGTTGTGTCGATGTAGTGACACCAGGGGTCACCCTTGGGAGCCCCAAACACCTATGATTTTGAAAAAAGGCCAATGGGAATTGGCGAGTGGAATTTGCATGCCACTCCCCCCAGACATACGGGTATAAAAGGAGCTGGCTCGCAATCACTCATTCAGATTTTCTCTTCGGAGCCGAGCGGTTGCGTTCAGTGCACTGAATCCAATCTCGCTACTTTCACCTCAAACTGCTGGATCTTAAGGCGCATTTCAGCGGCTTCTCCCCCTCTGCACCCGTGGAGTGCAGAGAACACCCCTGGGCACTTCAGCAGAACAAAAGAATAAATTAAAAAAAGAGTATATTTTCTGATTAAAAGAGTGGCACTCACGGAATGTCTTTTTAAAGATGCCTTTCCGTTTGTGTATTATTCCTGGTTGCGGTCGTTATCTCTCCGCTTCTGACGGCCACGATCGCTGTCTTACGTGTCTGGGTGCTGCCCACATGAAGACATCGTTCGTGGATTGGTCATGTCCTCATTGCAAGAACATGACTATGGCAACGTTGCGGTCGCGGCTTCCCTTCGTAAGAGTGCAAGCCACCCCAGCGGCACCCCACCTCGGTCCTTCTACCTATTGTATGAGGCCGTGTCGGTTAGCACTGGGGGCGATTTGGGGACTTCAATGGGAGCACCTCCGCTGGGTAACCCCCCACGGACCTCCCATTCCTCAGCACACTCACTTGCCCCGATCGGGCTCTCGGATGAGACCGCCGGCTCGTCTCAGGGCGAGTTAGACCTCTTATTTGGAGCCCGGGAAGACGATGAGCTCTCGATCGCAGCATCGGAGATTGGGTTCGTCCAGTCTGACGCGGAGGCTTCGGCTGGGCTTCCTCCTTCGGGTATGGTCGCCCAGTCTCAGGCTGACACGGAGCTGACGGACATGCTTTCCCGGGCGGCCGTGAGCATCGGGCTAGAGTGGAACCCTCCACTCTCCCCTGAACCCTCGTGGCAAGATGATTGGTTCCTGGGCCAAGAGCACCGCTCATGGCCGTGCCCCCCTTCCTGGTACCCTTCTTCCCGGAGGTGCATGAGGAGCTGAAGAGATCGTGGGGGGCACCTTTTACTACCCGATCCCGGTCTTTTAGCTCCCCCACTCTCACTACCCTCGATGGTGGATCGGCCAGGGGGTATTCGGTGATCCCCCAGGTGGATAAGGCGCTCACGGTGCACTTGTGCCTGCAGAGCGCCGCCACCTGGCACAGGCGCCCGAAGCTCCTGTCCAGGGCCTGTAGGTTTACGTCGTCTCTGACGACTAAGGCCTACGGTGCCGCTGGACAAACCACCTCCGCCCTGCACGCCATGGCTCTCCTGCAAGTACACCAAGCCAAGGCGCTATAAGAGCTGCACGAGGGTAGTTCTGACCCGAGATTGATGCAGGAACTGCGCTCGGCGACCGACTTCACTCTCCGGGCGATGAAGGTCACGGCGCGGTCTCTCGGGCAGGCGATGTCCACCCTGGTGGTCCAGGAGCACCACCTTTGGCTCAACCTGATCGAGATGAGAGAGGCTGACAAGGCACGGTTCCTTGACGCCCCTATCTCCCAAGTTGGCCTGTTCGGCGACACCGTCAAGAACTTTGCCCAGCAGTTCTTGGCAGTGAAGCAGCAGATGGAGGCTATTCAACACATCCTGACCCTGAGCGGCTCAAGACCCCACACCCCGTCTGCTCGTCGCCAAAGGCGTCATCCTGCAGCAACAACACCGTCTCCGCCGCAGCCCGCCCCAGTGGCCCGGCCCCGGCGTGGAACCCACCACAGGAAGCAGACGCCACCCGTCTCACGGCTGGCCGCCAAGAACCCGAGGAAGGCTTCAAAGCGCCCCTGAGATGGGCAACCCAGGGACGAGGAGACCCGCTACTCTGGAGCTGGTGGACAGACCACTCCATCCCCCGAGAGGAGGAGAATCTTTTGTTTCATTTTATTTCACCGCATGCCCAAGAGGCTGCGGTACCCAAAAGTTCAACAAAAGAGCGGTTTTGACGCAGAGTTTGACGCGTGGCTTGCGCTCTCCAACCCGTCGCGATGGCTGACTCAGACAGTCCGACTCGGCTACGTGATTCAGTTCGCCAGGCACCCGCCCAGGTTCAGCGGCGTCCGCTTCACTTTGGTGAAGGGCAAGAATGCCACTACCTTAAGTGCAGAGATCGCTACCCTTCTACAGATGGGTGCGATAGAGCCTGTCCCTCCGGCCGAGATGAAGAAGGGGTTTTACAGCCCCTACTTCATCGTACTGAAGAAAGGTGGTGGTTTGCGGCCAATCTTGGACCTGCGAGTACTGAACCGGGCTTTGCACAGACTCCTGTTCAAGATGCTGACACAAAAACGCATTCTAGTGAGCATCCGGCATCAAGATTGGTTCGTGGTGGTAGACCTGAAGGACGCGTACTTCCAAGTCTCGGTTTTACCTCGACACAGACCCTTCCTGTGGTTTGCTTTCGAGGGCCGAACGTATCAGTACAAGGTCCTCCCCTTCGGCCTGTCCTTGTCCGGTTGCATCTTCACGAAGTTCGCAGATGCAGCCCTTGCCCAGCTAAGGGAAGTGGGCATCCACATCCTCAACTATCTGGATGACTGGCTAATCCTAGCTCACTCTCAGGATGTGTTGTGTGTGTACAGGGATCTGGTGCTCACGCACCTCAGCCGGCTGGGGCTTCGGGTCAACTGGGAAAAGAGCAAGTTCTCCCCAGTTCAGAGCATCTCTTTTCTCGGTTTGGAGTTGGACTTAGTCTCGATGATGGCACGCCTCACGAACGAGCGTGCACAGCCAGTGCTAAACTGTCTGAATGCGTTCAGACGGAGGACAGTGGTTCCACTGAAACTTTTTCAGAGGCTCCTGGGGCATATGGCATCCTCAGCGGTGGCCACACCGCTCGGGTTGATGCATATGCAATTGCTTCAGCACTGGCTTCAGACTCGAGTCCCGAGATGGGCATCGCACCGCAGCCCTTGGACCGACCTAGCATTTCTACGGGCAGGGGTTCCCCTAGAGCAGGTCTCCAGGCACGTCGTGGTTACGACGGACACCTCCAAGGTGGGCTGGGGTGCCATATGCAATGGGCATTGAGTTGCCTTGAGTTGTTGGCAGTACTGCTCGCCCTGCCGAGGCTCCGGCTATTGATCCAGGGCAAGCATGTGTTGGTCAGGATGGACAACATGGCAACGGTAGCGTACATCAACCGCCAAGGCGGCCTACGCTCCCGTTGCATGTCACAACTCGCCCACCGCCTGCCGTCTCCTCTGGAGTCAGCAGCGCCTCAAGTCGCTGCGAGCCACTCATATCCAGGGTGACCTCAACACCACAGCGGACGCGCTGCAGTACTTCAGTACTTCACAACAGGTTACGCTCAGGGGAGAGTGGAGACTCCACCTCCAGGTGGTCCAGCTGATTTGGAGTCGATTCGGTCGAGCATAGGCTTGCTTCCCGGGAATCCTCCCACTGCCTGCTTGGTACGCCCTGACCGAGGTACCCCTCGGTATAGATGCGCTGGCACACAGCTGGACCCCGGGACTATGCAAATACGTATTTCCCCCAGTGAGCCTACTTGCACAGACCCTGTGCAAGGTCAGGGAGGATGGGGAGCAGGTTGTCCTAGTAGCACCCTACTGGCCCACCCAGATATGGATCTCGGACCTCTTATTCCTTGTGACAGCCCCTCCCCCCCCAGCGAATTCTCCTGAGGAAGGACCTTCTTTCACCATCTGGCATCCACGACCAGACCTCTGGAATCTCCACGTCTGGCCCTTGGACGGGTGGTAGACACGATCACTCAGGCTAGGGCTCCCTCTACGAGGTGCCTGTATGCCTTGAAGTGGTGTCTGTTCGCTAAATGGTGTTCTTCCCGATGCGAAGACCCCCAGAGATGCGCAGACGGATTGGTGCTTTCCTTCCTGCAGGAGAGGCTGGAGGGGCGGCTGTCCCTCTCCACTTTGAAGGTGTATGTAGCCGCCATTTCAGCACATCACAGTGCAGTAGATGGTAAGTACTTGGGGAAGCACGACTTGATCATCAGGTTCCTGAGAGGCGCTAGGAGGTTGAATTCCTCCAGACCACACCTCATCTCCTCGTGAGACCACATGTCCGGCACGTGCTTTATGCATCTATTTGGATCGCACGCAGAGCTTTAGAAGTTCCGAGCAGCTCTTTGTCTGCTTTGGCGGACAGCGGAAAGGGAGCGCTGTCTCCAAAGAGAGGATCGCCCATTGGATTATTGATGCCGTCGTGATGGCATATCACGCTCAGGACGTGCCGCCCCCTGTGGGGCTATGAGCCCACTCTACTAGGAGTGTGGCAGCCTCCTGGGCCCTGATCAATGGCGCCTCTTTGGCAGACATCTGCAGAGCAGTGAGCTGGGCAACACCCAACAACTTTGAGAGATTCTATAATCTCCGGGTTGAGCCGGTCTCATCCTGTGTATTGTCAGGTACGAACAGGTAAGTTCCGAGACAGCTGGCCGGGTGTACCGCTTGCGCATAGCGCCTTTCCCCTCCCATGAGGTGAAGACGTGCACTTTTGACTCCCAGTCGTGTTCACAAGTTGTGATCCCTGGATGACTTTCCTCTTTGGCCCTATGGCAGACGAGAACCTCGCTGCCGGCCCAGTACATGTGCTAACTAAAATGTACTGTGGTAGGTGCTCCACATGTGCTGGTTCCCCATAGGTGACCCCTTGTGATATATCTTCCGCTAAATCGTTTCCCTGTCGGTAAAATGTGTCTTTCTTGGGCAGAGGTTCCTCTGCTACCAGTCACCGTGTTTGTAGAACTCCTCCCCCTTTGGGTAGGACCTACCATGGGACTTTTCTACATGACATACTTCCGACAAGACTCGGTAAGACCATGTGATGTATTTGCACTCAAAATACCCCCCCCCTCCAGGCGGGGTGTGGTCTCCGCTGTGTCTTCCCCTTGGGACTGACACCCCCCTGACGTAGACACTTATGGCCCCCAGCCGGTAAACAAAATTCCACTCTTTTTGGGGAGAAAAAAAGAGGAAAAGAGGCCACGGCTGGGCTAGCATGTCCCTATTTGTTGGGCAAGTCGACTTGTTCCCAAAGGACCGTTCGACACTCATATGAGAGTTGGGGGAGGTTATGTGATGGCCTGGTGTGCTGGCAACGAGGCACACAGCGGTCTGCCCGTTTCGCACCGCCAGTCCACGTAACACAGTTCAGCTTATTGTGGCATTTCATATAGGGACCCCTAGTGTCACTACATCGACACAACGTCGAGTGAGCGACAGATAGGGAATGTCCTGGTTTCTTTCGTAACCTCCATTCCATGATGGAGGGAACAAGACATTGTGTCCCTCTTGTCACAATACTGAACTACCCACTGAAATAGCCGGGACCTTGTTTCGGCTCCTCAGCACAAAACCTGAATGAGTGGTTGTGAGCCAGCTCCTTTTATACCTGTATGTCCGGGGGGAGTGGCATGCAAATTCCACTCGCCAATTCCCATTGGCCTTTTTTCAAGAGTGACCCCTAGTGTCACTACATCGACACACCGTTTCGTTCCCTCCATCAGGGAACGGAGGTTACGAAAGTAACAAGGACGTTTTAGGAACAACAATGCATAAGATATTTAGGCTTTTCAGAGAATATTTTTCTGTACTGGCAGAGTTTTTATAGTCAAAACAAGTGAAAAAATCTACCAGTGCTGAAGAAATAATCCGAAGTATTTAGAATACGTTACTGACCTTGAGTAATCTAACGGAATATGTTACAAATTACATTTTACAGCATGTATTCTGTAATCTGTAGTGGAATACATTTCAAAAGTAACCATCCCAACCCTGTGTATATATATATATATATATATATATATATATATATATATATATATATATATATATATATATATATATATATATGTCTTATTGTGTATTTCTATACAGTGCATCTGGAAAGTATTCACAGCGCTTCACTTTTTCCACATTTTGTTATGTTACAGCCTTATTCCAAAATTGATTAAATTCATTATTTTCCTCAAAATTCTACAAACAATACCCCATAATGACAACGTGAAAGAAGTTTGTTTGAAATCTTTGCAAAGTTATTAAAAAAAAACCCGAAAAAAAAATCACATGTACATAAGTATTCACAGCCATTGCTCCATACTTTGTTGAAGCACCTTTGGCACCAATTACAGCCTCAAGTCTTTTTGAGTATGGTGCTACAAGCTTGGCACACCTATTTTGGGCAGTTTCTCCCATTCTTCTTTGCAGGACCTCTCAAGCTCCATCAGGTTGGATGGGGAGCGTCGGTGCACAGCCATTTTCAGATCTCCCCAGAGATGTTCAATCAGGTTCAAGTCTGGGCTCTGGCTGGGCCACTCAAGGACATTCACAGAGTTGTCCCGTAGCCACTCCTTTGTTATATTGGCTGTGTGCTTAGGGTCGTTGTCCTGTTGGAAGATGAACCTTCGGCCCAGTCTGAGGGCCAGAGCACTCTGGAGCAGGTTTTCATCAAGGATGTCTCTATACATTGCTGCATTCATCTTTCCCTCGATCCTGACTAGTCTCCCAGTTCCTGCCGCTGAAAAACATCCCCACAGCATGATGCTGCCACCACCATGCTTCACTGTAGGGATGGTATTGGCCAGGTGATGAGCGGTGCCTGGTTTCCTCCAGACATGATGCTTGCCATTCAGACCAAAGAATTCAGTTTTTGTTTCTCATGGTCTGAGAGTCCTTCAGGTGCCTTTTGGCAAACTCCAGGCAGGCTGTCATGTGCCTTTTACTGAGGAGTGGCTTCCGTCTGGCCACTCTACCATACAGGCCTGATTGGTGGAGTGCTGCAGAGATGGTTGTTCTTCTGGAAGGTTCTCCTCTCTCCACAGAGAAACGCTGGAGCTCTGTCAGAATGACCATCGGGTTCTTGGTCACCTCTCTGACTAAGGCCCTTCTCCCCAGATTGCGCAGTTTGGCCGGGCAGCCAGCTCTAGGAAGAGTCCTGGTGGTTCCAAACTTCTTCCATTTACGGATGATGGAGGCCACTGTGCTCATTGGGACCTTCAATGCTGCAGAAATTTTTCTGTACCCTTCCCCAGATCTGTGCCTCGATACCATCCTGTCTCGGAGGTCTACAGACAATTCCTTGGACTTCATGGCTTGGTTTGTGCTCTGACATGCACTGTTAACTGTGGGACCTTATATAGACAGGTGTGTGCCTTTCCAAATCATGTCCAATCAACTGAATTTACCACAGGTGGACTACAATCAAGTTGTAGAAACATCTCAAGGATGATCAGTGGAAACAGGATGCACCTGAGCTCAATTTTGAGTGTCATGGCAAAGGCTGTAAATACTTATGTACATGTGATTTTTTCATTTTTTTATTTTTAATAAATTTGCAAAGATTTCAAACAAACTTCTTTCACGTTGTCATTATGGGATATTGTTTGTAGAATTTTGAGGAAAATAATGAATTTAATCCATTTTGGAATAAGGCTGTAACATAACAAAATGTGAAGCGCTGTGAATACTTTCCGGATGCACTGTATATACTTATATTTTCTATTCGCTTTTTATTTTTTATAAAAAATATATTTATATTTTATTATCTCTGTCTTGTTTTTGTATTGTTAGTGCACTGGAAGCTTCTGTCACCAAGACAAATTCCTTGTATGTGTAAGCATACTTGGCAATAAAGCTGATTCTGATTCTGATTCTGATTCTAAATGATTACAATTTGTTTTTAAACATCCAAACCATAATGTTTTATTGATATTAGTCTTTACTATTTGCATTGTATCCAGTGCTTGCAAAATTATTTTGTCCACCTTTCTATAACAAATAAACAAATCATTTCATTTTGTGGTTGTCTGCAGGCTTGGCAGCTGGGGACAATATTGAGCATGCTAAAGAGACAGAAATCACCACAAAAGAAAGAGAAACTGTAAAACTGAGCTGCTCATATAGTACAAGCAGCAAAAAGTTTCTACTCTACTGGTACAGAAAGTTTTCTCATGGACAACCTGTGTTTTTAGCATATAAAGGTGCTCGATCATGGAGTACTGCTGACACTTCTGATCTTCGGTTTCTGGCAACTGCATCTGATACATCGATAGAACTCATTATTAATGGTTTAATGCTGTCAGATTCAACTCTCTATTACTGTACTCTAAGAGTAGGAGCCCAGGGGCCTGGGTAGCTCAGCAAGTATTGACGATGACTACCACCCCTGGAGTCGTGAGTTCGAATCCAGGGCATGCTGAGTGACTCCAGCCAGGTCTCCTAAGCAATCAAATTGGCCCGGCTGTTAGGGAGGGTAGAGTCACATGGGGTAACCTCCTCGTGGTCGCTATAATGTGTGGTTCTCGCTCTCAGTGGGGCACGTGGTGAGTTGTGCATGGATGCCACGGAGAATAGCGAGGGCCTCCTCACGTGCTACGTCTCCGCAGTAAAGCGCTCAACAAGCAACATGATAAGATGATTGGACTGACGGTCTCAGATGCGGAGGCAACTGAGATTCATCCTCTGCCACCCGGATTGAGGCGAGTCATTACGCCACCATGAGGACTTAGAGTGCATTGGGAATTGGGCATTCCAAAGTGGGGAGAAAAGGGGAGAAAATAAAAAGAAAAGAAAAAGGAGTAAGAGCCCAGTGATACTAAACATAAAACATGTCGTACAAAAACCTAGATGCTTTTTAACACCAAACCTGACTAGTGAAAACCTCAATCAAAACCACAATTTTTTCAGCCCTGAATGTAATAAAATATGCGGTGACACCTGTGAGCAGCTGAAAAGATTATCATATAAAGTATAAAAGTAAACCAGAAACATCATAAAGAAACATAAATGGAGGCATGGATCTGATCTGTTCTTGATTTAGAAATCATTCCAGTCGTATAAAGAAGAAAGTATGACCATACAGTACACTGGATAAAACATACTATCATGGTTTTATATATTGGCTAATGTATTTCTAGGTTATACTATTTATTTGAATGAATACTTATGCAAAAATGACATAGATGGATTCCTTAAAAATAAAGTTAACCTTTCAGAATGTGCTACAGAGTTAAGAGAGAGAGCGTTGTTTTTGTCCTGGAGATGTCTGGATATTTTAACATTTATAACATGGTTTAAATGTCAATGATGATCATTTATAATTATTTAGCATATCACAATTACACATAATGCAATATATTATATAAATAAATAAAACAGATGGCTATGGAGCCAAAGAAGAGAGAGACAGTCAGTTATCATTTGCTGAGACTTCATTTTCTTTCAATATAACTCTTCAATTATGCTATTTTTTTTTTAACTCTATATTTCCTCAGTACATATTCAGTGTCAACCAATCCTCCACTAGTTCATATAATGTAAAGACTAAAAACATCAATGCATAAAAGCAACTAAATGCATCTTGAAGTTGAATGTGATAAGGTCACATCCACACGAATCCATTTTTGTTTGAAAACTCTGTTATCAGTTATTTAACATCATCGTTTTCCAAAAGTATGTGATAAAAGAGAGCATTTTCAAAATCTTTGTTTTTGGTGGAAGCAAACAACATTCTAGTCTGGATGAGAGGCAAAAATGTAGCTAAATCAATATTTCATATAAAAAATAAAAAATATTAAAAAACATATTAGTGTGGACATGGCTTCAGGATACACAAAAATCATTCATCATTTTCAAACTGCCTGTTGTTGTTTTTAAATGAATGCAAAGATTTTTTTTTTTTCATTAGAGTTTAGTCAGTAAAAGTCAGAAAAGATTTGATTTTCAAAAATACTTTTATTTTCAAA
Source organism: Myxocyprinus asiaticus (assembly GCF_019703515.2). Lineage (NCBI taxonomy): Eukaryota > Metazoa > Chordata > Actinopteri > Cypriniformes > Catostomidae > Myxocyprinus > Myxocyprinus asiaticus. The sequence goes on along the minus strand of NC_059348.1, from coordinate 39,049,239 downwards.
AGTGAAAAGATTGAAAATCAAATGAGAATTTCTGCTGTAAAACACCGATCGCCACTGGAAACTTATGTAATTTTACAAGGCCACCTTGTGGCAGAACCTATGGTGGTGCTGAGTGGCCTACAATGCATGTAAGCTCCTCCTTTATGTGTGTAGCTTCAGCAAAAACACACTGTTGTCACATACTTTGAAATGTAAACTTGAGTTGGTTCATTAACATCATAATATCTGACAAATATTGCCGGCTTTATCTATAAACAATGTTAACATGGCTGATGAATATACTCTTGTTGGCTCTTATTTTAGGCAAGTACATTTAATGTTAAATAAAACAATTACTTCTTATGATATATTTTTAATATGATATACTGTATTGTGATGATATTTGAAATTGTTTATATTATTAATTTGACAGAATGCAATGCAGAAGATTCTGTGGATCAACCAACAAGAATTCAAACTGCTTTTGAACATGAAGTGGTTACACTTCAATGTAAATACAGCACAAGTGACCAATATCCTTCTTTTTATTGGTACCAACATAAATCCAATGGATTCCCGACATACATGCTCCGTAAACTCTCAACTGGATCAAGCAGCAGCGAAAAAGAATTTGAGAAAAGATTTCAAGTGGATCTCAACAAATCCTCAAGCTCAGTTTCTCTGACAATCCAGGATCTTCATATGTCTGATTCTGCTGTGTACTACTGCGCTCTGCAGCCCACTGTAACTGATTCACTGTAAACTTCATTCAAGAACTACGAGCTCTGCTACTGTATGTGCAGGAGCTTTGAGACATTACACATAACAAACATAGCTATTAAACCACAAATACTACACAGTTTTTGACATGAGCATATGTAAATCCCTCATGCAAACAAACAAAAGCAAATACTTTTTTACATTTTTTAATCTTAATATTTGTTTATTTATTTTTACTGCTCTTAAGGTTCTGTTTAGACAGATACAGCAGTGAACATATGCACAATATACGGAATACCATTTTACATTTTGCTCACTACTCACAAAAGCAATGTTTATTTGATTGTTATCACTTTTATTGCAAATGTAACCTCCCCTCCAACACACACACACACACACACACACACACACACACACATTACAACAGAATGCAAACACTCAGGCTGTGGGTGGCGCTTTTTCACAAAGATGTTGAGTATGAGAAACTGTAAAACAGTTATTCAAATTCTACTTTGAAGACATTATGTTTCTCTTTACCTGCACAATGATCCAACTTTTCATGGGTAAGACATTGATTTAAGCAATATGTTTGTTAAAAGAAAATACAATAAATAATAAATAAAAGCCACATTTAATACAATACAGATTCTGATGTCTATTTTGTTGCTTGATTAATTGAGGCCCTTTTCTTATTCACAGGTACTTCTATTGCTGATTCAATAAAACCATTGTCTTCAGAAAAACACGTTTTAGAGGGTAAAAATGTGATTCTCTTTTGTAACTACAGTGTCACTACTGGTACCTCTCCTAACTCTCTCCAATGGTATCGACAGTACCTCGGGGCAACACCACAGTTCCTACTTTCTGTAACTGAATATGCAAACAGATCTGAGCCAGCTCTTCGTCTATTTTCAAAAGCTACAAAAGAAATAAAACGTGTGGATCTGGAAATCTCTTCTGCTGCCACATCAGACTCTGCTCTGTACTACTGTGCACTGGTGCCCACAGTGACTGGAAACCCAATTACTCTGTACAAAAACCTTAGACACAAAATTGCATCTAGAGCACACCTATCTAACCCCCTTAACTGCTAGTAAATTCACCAAATTCTTATTCAAGCTCTTGTACTTGTTTCAGAATTAAATGTTTGTCATGTACCGAAAAAAATTATCCAATCTACTCAAAAGTACAAAAATAAATGGAAGGTGCTCTTTGATAGGGTTTGTCATGTACCTTTCCCTTTTATTCTCTCGATAAATTGTAAAGACTGCAGTGACACAAATAATTAGTCTTTTAACAATTACCATACACTTTCAACACTCAAATAATGATTACTTACAAAAATATGTACAGCTTTTATTAATTACTCTTTAAGTTTGATCTAAATTTGTCGTACAATTGAAATGCAAAAATCTCAAGCGGCCTCTTTTTAATATGCTGAGACCCGAGTGTGACTGCTGTGTGCATTTTCCAATTCCCTTTTTGATTATTAACTAGTAGCACCTAATACACAAAAAATTCTAGAAATTCTAAAATAGTTTTCCTAAAAACTGATGTCCACATATTTGGACAATGGAACTAAGTTTAATACAGTGAAAAAGACACTCTATTAGCATAACATAAATATATATAAATTAAAAAAAATTCCAACATTCTTCTGAATGTCCATGTACTAAAATGAAATATTTGATGCCATGAGTGTACCTTCATTAACATTAGTATTATTTTGAATGGCCATGGAAAATGAAGCAATGTGATAACAATTTTACCTGGTTGTAAAAAGTAGTTCATTAATTTACCTGATGAACTTTCACCTTTTGCTGACCCTTTATGCTTCACAGAGCTAATGTGTGCTTCTAAATCACTTGCACCTTTATTCGCAACTGACACATAAGTGCCAGCTTTACAGGTCATACATTCTGTTTCCCACAGATCTCGACCTGGACGAAAGCATGGGAATTTTTTGTTTAAATCTTCTGTAAATTTGCACTTTCGTTTGGGCATTGTTTCCACTCAGCTGTCATTTGCTGCTGCTGTCAAGCTGTTTGATGCCGAACACAACTACAGCTTTGCGCGTTCGCGGAGAGATTGACAGGCAGGAATTTGGCCAATAGTTGCTGCAAGCCTCTTATAATCGACCAATTGGTGTGCGAGAAGGCGGAATTTACAAAGAGGGGTTAAAGCACTGCAAATATGCGCGCACACATAATGAAGTATTAGACCAGATGCACATCATAATACAACTAAAGCGGAATCCCGGACATTTTCGCAAATTTAGAAATCCCGACCGGACGCTTTTTTAAGGTCCGAAAAATAGGACATGTCCGGGAAAAAGAGGACGTATGGTCACCCTAGCAAAGCCAAGGTTAATGCTGTACTTTATACTCTGGGAGAGTTAGGGTACGTTTACATGACAACGATGTACTAAAAAAAGAAAGGTTTTTCCTTTGCGTTTTTTAAAAGTTTTGCGTACAGACGACAACGATGTCAAAACGATCCCCGTTCACACGGACCCTAAAAATGACAAAAATGACTAAAAATGATGTATTATGCATGCCAGGCCAGTAGTTGTGATGTCACTTTGTAAAGAAACATTACGCGCCTGCGCACATAAGCATTCTTCCACGGAGCGGTGAATACGAATAATGAAGATGGAGAAAGCATCGAGCAATTTTGTCTGGACGGACAATGAGGTTGTTTATTATTACAATTACTTTGCTGGAGAAGAGTCAATAAACTCAAAATCTTGAGCAGCAAAAACACAGTCCTGTAGTCCACCACTGTAGTTTTGAATGTCTCGTGCGCATGCCTATAGACTGAACTCTCAAGATTATTCAATAAACACTGCTGACTCTTGGGCTGGTAGGAGAGTAAGTTAACATAAAAAGCTGTTGATGTTGACTGGTTTTGGATATCAGAAAGATCTCTGATATATGGATATCTTCTGATGGAGAGAGAGAGGTCTTGTGTACACTGGATCTAACATGCATTTTCACTGCCTCATGTTTTCATATTCTAAGCATATCATTGAATACTGTACATGGCATCATATCTCTGTCTATAGGCTATATACATAAGTGGTGGGTGAATTAATTGCAGGGTAAAGGTACATCAAATAAAATTAAGTAAATAAATAACATTTAAAATACAATTACATTTTTCCCATCTGAATCCATTCATTAATTTCAAGATTTTCAAATTGCAGGTTCTGCCTACTATACAATGTTCACACTCCATACAAAACACTCCAAATGAATAAATTGTTGATTATTGTTATTTGCACAGACACCAGTATTCATATTGATAATTATACTCAAATTGATGCCTATCAATCCATCATTCTTTATATAACACCTAATCCGCGTGCGCATGACGTCATCGTTTTCACAAATTCGCGTTTTTGTATGTTTACACGGAGATCATTTTTAAAAACTTGCACTTTGAAACCCGTTTTAAAAAAATTGCGTTTTCAGGCCCCAAAAGCCGTTGCCGTGTAAGCAAACAGCCAAAACGCATAAAAAGTTTTCCGTTTTTAGTTGAAAACGTTGTCGTGTAAACGGCCCCATACTGTACAAATAAACTCACTATTAAAATGATTTCCTTGTCCATTGTGAATATTTAGTGAACAAAGCATAGCCCATACAGGCCAAACCAAGCATCTTAAAAGCAACTGCAGTGCAAAGGTAAATGTGATGGAGGCACACCTCTGTTCAGCAAAAATAGAATATAATTTTATATACGGGAACACCCGAGTGTGTATATAAGGATTGTCTTTGACAACATTAAAGGTGAGATACAGGGATTTGTTTAAAAAAATTTCACTCTTTCTGTTGTACTTATAAAAGTCACAAAAAGGTGATAATGACAAAATGATATTTAATGCATTTGCATTCTCAGGTGGCTGATGAAGGAGGAGCTAAAGAAGTACATTATGTTGACTCTGGCATGAGAGGATTTCAGCTCAGTCCTGCCACTGTGATCATGTGTTCAATGATACTCCATTCAGTTATTCTGCTCTCTGCCTTAACATGTGAGTTATGTTTCATGTATTCAATTTATGATCACAATGAAGTATGCTAAGATTATTTTAATAATGTATCATCAGGTCTTAAAAGGGGTGCCATAATATCAGCACTGTTTTAAAATAAAAGGATGAAAAGTGACATATTGCTTTTCTTTTGCAGGTGCCAGTAATGGAGATACTATCACGCCAAACAAAACTGAGGTGTTTGCTGTAGAGGGTTCAAATGTTACATTATCCTGCAGTTATTCCTCAGCATTTTATCTTCAGTGGTACCGTCAATATCCCAGATCAGCTCCTGAATTTCTTGTGCTCATCGCAGATGGTGTGGAAAAAGCTCAGAAGTCTATTGTAGATCCTAGATTCAGTGCAAAAGTCACCAAAAAGAAAACACAGGTGCATCTGGAAATCTCCTCTGCTGCAGTAGCAGACTCTGCACTGTACTACTGTGCCCTGCAGCCCACAGTGACAGGAAACACAACTACACTGTACAAAAACGTGATTCTGCTCAGGCTGAGGAAACAATGAGCTCCTTTAAATCAGTAATCAATAAGTATAAATAATGGAAAGAACATGTATTTGCACATAAGAACCCAAGTTAATAAAATAACACTTTTTAATTTGGGATAGTGCCTTTTGGGGTTTAAATCTACAACCTTTCACTGACTTGCCCAGATCTTTAACCACTACGCCACCCTTAACTATGACCAGTGAACAGAATTCAACCTGACAGTGCAGTGAGATCCCTAACAGCTTGTATACTTCTACAAAGGTGGTGTGCGACATGCCGTGAATGTCAGCTGATGAATCCACCGGCCACCCCAAAAGCACCATTGCGCCCCCTTTTGCTGATCGAGGTCCCTTTCGAGAGAATTGGAATGGATCTCGTCAGCCATTAGAGCAGTCAGCACACGGACATCGCTTTGTATTGGTCCTAGTGGACTATGCAACGCGATATCCGGAAGCAGTGCCTCTACGGAGCATCGCAGCACGTAGTGTTGCAGAGGCACTCTTCAAAATAATCTCCCGGGTGGGGATTCCGAAAGAAATCCTCACCAATCAGGGCACAACCTTTATGTTACGGACACTACGCGAGCTTTACAAATTGTTGGGCATTAAATCAATCTGCACCAGTGTTTACCATCCACAAACAGATGGCCTGGTGGAGCAATTTAATAAAACCCTTAAAAATATGATTCCTAAGTTCATGCACGAGGATGCTGGAAATTGGGACAAATGGCTCGATCCCCTGTTATTCGCAGTACGAGAGGTCCCGCAAGCCTCCACTGGGTTTTCCCCATTCGAGCTGCTGTATGTGCGGCACCCGCGCAGCGTGCTTGATGTCATACGTGAAGCTTGGGAGGAGGGACCTTCAACCAGAAAAAAATGAAATTCAATACGTTCTTGATCTTAAAGCAAAACTCCACACTTTGGGGCAACTAACACAGGAAAATTTGCTCCAAGCTCAAGAATGACAGAGCCGACTGTATAACAGGAGAACTCGGCTGCGGGAATTTGCACCGGGAGATAAGGTACTCGTATTACTCCCCACATCAAGCTCCAAATTACTTGCCAAGTGGCAAGAACCCTTTGAGGTTACACGACGAGTGGGGAATCTCGATTATGAGGTTAAGCGAACCAATAGAGGGGGCGCACGTCAAATATATCACCTCAACCTCCTGAAATTGTGGAGGGAGGCGGTCCCTGTGACCTTGGCAACGGTAGTTCCGGAGAGGGCGGAGCTCGGGCCGGAGGTGAATACAAAACACATTCGTTTCACCCTGGTCACTTGCGGAGACCACCTCTCACCGTATCAAGAAGCTGCCAAATTGCAACAGGAGTTTGCAGACGTGTTTTCCCCTCTACCGGGCCGTACGAACCTCATCCAGAACCACATCGAGACCGAGCCGGGGGTGGTGGTACGTAGCCGTCCCTACTGATTGCCCGCTGCCTATTTAGATGACATCATAATTTACAGTAATGATTGGCAGCGGCACATGCAGCATCTGATGGCGGTTCTGAGATCGCTGCGACAAGCGGGGCTCACAGCAAACCCCAAGAAGTGCGCGATTGGGAGGGTGGAGGTATGGTATCTGGGGTTCCACCTGGGCCACGGGCAGGTGCGTCCCCAAATTGACAAGACTGCGGTGATTGCGACCTGCCCAAGGCCCAAGACCAAAAAGGTGGTGAGACAGTTCCTAGGGGTGGCTGGCTATTATAGGAGATTTGTGCCTAATTATTTGGATGTCACCAGCCCGCTGACTGGTCTCACTAAAAAGGGAGCTCCAGATCCGTTCCAGCGGACGGAGCAGTGTCAACAGGCGTTCACGCAGGTTTAAGCCGCACTTTGTGCTTTAATCTAAAGAGCAAAGGTAATCTAACCTTCAACAACTCACACCACGGCATCCCTACATTGAATATACTTTATTTATTTATTGTATTTATCTTGTCCGCCGGATCCACATTTGGTCCCCCTCAGTGTTCAAACCAAATCTACGACACTGAATGATTTAAATGCTGTGTTCTCATTCTCTGCAGTTTCACTGACAAATAGGAGGAGTCTGCTGAGATTTGAAAAAGAGCAAACTACTCACTCAAATTAATTTACCTCTCAAAGTGAAAACATGATGATTCTTGCTCTGCTTTTGCTATTATTAATAAAATGTAAGTGAAGTATACTGAAATTTTGCTTTTAGTCATTTGAACTAACAATGTACGAGAATAAATTTGCAATATGTTTGGGTCTTTTATATTAAGAACAAGTTCATTGAAATACTTTTATAAATGATAATACAAATACTATGATTCTGTTTGAAACAATAGTTTTTGGCTGATTTGCAGGAGACACATTTGCACAGTCTATAACGCGTATAACACATATTGCGTATGTGGGTGAAAAAGTCACTCTTTCATGTAAATATGAAGGAGCTGTAAATAGCCTGCACTGGTACCGCCAGTATCCGAGATCCAAACCAGAGTTCCTAGTGTGGATTTATCCACAGGGAATCACAAGGGACTCTCTTCCCCATATTTTGCCAAAAGTTGATAAAGACAACAATCTTGTAAGACTGGAGATTTTTCCTGCTGAAGTAACAGACTCTGCACTGTACTACTGCGCACTGATGCCCACAATGGCAGAAAACTCATCTACACTGTACAAAAACCTCCTGAGATATATCCTAAAACCCAATTCAGAAAAAATTTGCAACACTAGCATTTGTGCTACAGGTGTACGATTATCAAAAGAGAGTATAATTTACCATGTTTTGAACACCTGCTACTCTGCTAACTCTGTTTCTCAACCACACCTATCATATCACTTCAGAAGATATGGATTTAACCACTGGAGTCCTGTGGATTACTTTTATACTGCCTTTTGGGCCTTCAAAGTTCTGGTCACCATTCACTTGCATTGTGAGGACCAACAGAGCCGAAATATTCCTTTAAAAATCTTCGTTTGTGTTTTACAGAAGAACACACCTGGGATGGCATGAGGGTGAGCAAATGATGAGAGAATTTTCATTTTTGGGTGAACTAACCCTTTAAGAGAAATAACTCTGGGAGATCAAGTAACTTTACTGCGCAATACACCATTGTGTGTGCTGAAAATGCATATTTCTTACAAAGAGCAATACTTAACAGATCACCAAAATTCATTCTAAATGATTTCACAAATGGGAAAGGAACTAGTGGCCTGAATTTAAGGAGAGGTTCCACACTGTGCAGTTCTGACAATTCAGAATCAGCTTGTCTGCTCTTATATGAGACATTTGACTGCAAAATGATTCCTTAAATACTAAACCTCAATTAGCCCCAACAATTAGCTAGACTGTGCTTTGCAGCTAGCCTGTGCAATCATTCATTCAAACTAATTTGTTTTTTAATGGAAATGAATGACATCCACAGTTTTAGGCTTATCCGCCTGTTCAAATATTTCATTATTTGAAACAGTGACTCCACGACTGTAACATGCAATTAAAGTATCTTTCAAAATTACATAAATGAGCCATGGCAATGACAAACAGCTCACCAAACATCATATTCAAATTAAAGTGTAGAGATGAGAGTGAAAAGTGGCAGCACCTCAACATTGGGCAGGAAGTCCCTGAACTGCAGAAATGGAGAGAATTAAAACCCAAACATTAACACAGACCTGAACATATTTAGTAAACATGGACAGACACTTGGTTCTGATTTTAATTATGAAGGTAAAATGTAATACCTTAAATAGGACAACAGATAATTAAGTGTTCCTGTTACCTTTTTAATCTGCATGAATTTTAAAAAGTAAGCACATTTTCTGATCATGTTTGCAAGTGTAATGGCTGTGATCATGTTTGCTACTACTTTGATCATGTTTGTTGGTGTAATGGCTGGGGACCATATTGGACCAAATAGGGGTGCAAACGTCATCAGTAGAGAAGGAGAGTTGAGTTGCTCATATGATACAAGCAGCAATTATGTTATACTGTATTGGTATAGACAGTATCTTAATGTAGAACCCCAGTATTTAATTTGGAAAGATGCTTGTACGGGACCCCCTCTGATCCTCGGTTTCAATCAACTACATCACAAACATCCACTGAACTCATCATTAATGGTGTAACTCTGTCAGATTCAGCTCTCTATTACTGTGGTCTAGAAGTAGGAGCCCAGTGATACAAAGTCTATGTGAAGCTGTACAAAAACTGAAATATATTTTTCTCTTTGAAACTATATCAAATCAAAACCAAAATCTGTTATACATAAAATAATAATAATAATAAATTATGTGGAGACACCTGTGTGTGATTGTAATAAGACATTTTACGCAGATAACAATGAAATGTTTAAAAAAAGAGGCAAAAGTGAAACAATGTGCAACAGAAGATAAACAAGCTATTAACACAATCACACTACAAAAGGTGCAATAAATGCAGGTCATTTCAGGTATTAGGTAGCATCATCGTTCATCATGAAAATTTTGGTTTAAAAATAAACAATGTTTTTGATTTTAATGTTGTAACGTTGTAAAAAAATAAATATATATATATATATATATATATATATATATATATATATATATATATATATATATATACAGGTGCATCTCAATAAATTAGAATGTCGTGGAAAAGTTCATTTATTTCAGTAATTCAACTCAAATTGTGAAACTCGTGTATTAAATAAATTCAATGCACACAGACTGAAGTAGTTTAAGTCTTTGGTTCTTTTAATTGTGATGATTTTGGCTCACATTTAACAAAAACCCACCAATTCACTATCTCAAAAAATTAGAATATGGTGACATGCCAATCAGCTAATCAACTCAAAACACCTGCAAAGGTTTCCTGGGCCTTCAAAATGGTCTCTCAGTTTGGTTCACTAGGCTACACAATCATGGGGAAGACTGCTGATCTGACAGTTGTCCAGAAGACAATCATTGACACCCTTCACAAGGAGGGTAAGCCACAAACATTCATTGCCAAAGAAGCTGGCTGTTCACAGAGTGCTGTATCCAAGCATGTTAACAGAAAGTTGAGTGGAAGGAAAAAGTGTGGAAGAAAAAGATGCACAACCAACCGAGAGAACCACAGCCTTATGAGGACTGTCAAGCAAAATCGATTCAAGAATTTGGGTGAACTTCACAAGGAATGGACTGAGGCTGGGGTCAAGGCATCAAGAGCCACCACACACAGACGTGTCAAGGAATTTGGCTACAGTTGTCATATTCCTCTTGTTAAGCCACTCCTGAACCACAGACAACGTCAGAGGTGTCTTACCTGGGCTAAGGAGAAGAAGAACTGGACTGTTGCCCAGTGGTCCAAAGTCCTCTTTTCAGATGAGAGCAAGTTTTGTATTTCATTTGGAAACCAAGGTCCTAGAGTCTGGAGGAAGGGTGGAGAAGCTCATAGCCCAAGTTGCTTGAAGTCCAGTGTTAAGTTTCCACAGTCTGTGATGATTTGGGGTGCAATGTCATCTGCTGGTGTTGGTCCATTGTGTTTTTTGAAAACCAAAGTCACTGCACCCGTTTACCAAGAAATTTTGGAGCACTTCATGCTTCCTTCTGCTGACCAGCTTTTTAAAGATGCTGATTTCATTTTCCAGCAGGATTTGGCACCTGCCCACACTGCCAAAAGCACCAAAAGTTGGTTAAATGACCATGGTGTTGGTGTGCTTGACTGGCCAGCAAACTCACCAGACCTGAACCCCATAGAGAATCTATGGGGTATTGTCAAGAGGAAAATGAGAAACAAGAGACCAAAAAAATGCAGATGAGCTGAAGGCCGTTGTCAAAGAAACCTGGGCTTCCATACCACCTCAGCAGTGCCACAAACTGATCACCTCCATGCCACGCCGAATTGAGGCAGTAATTAAAGCAAAAGGAGCCCCTACCAAGTATTGAGTACACATACAGTAAATGAACATACTTTCCAGAAGGCCAACAATTCACTAAAAATGTTTTTTTTATTGATCTTATGATATATTCTAATTTTTTGAGATAGTGAATTAGTGGGTTTTTGTTAAATGTGAGCCAAAATCATCACAATTAAAAGAACCAAAGACTTAAACTACTTCAGTCTGTGTGCACTGAGTTTATTTAATACACGAGTTTCACAATTTGAGTTGAATTACTGAAATAAATGAACTTTTCCACGACATTCTAATTTATTGAGATGCACCTGTATATTGTTTATCCAGTGGTATCCCTTGATATAGACAGTTTTTCAAATTAAATTGTGGTTTCCTTTCATGGTTGCTATTCTCTGGCTAGCCAAATGATCAATTTCAGTCATATAGGTTACCATTTCATTTTTACACACAATGAAAAGGTCTTTTATTTCACACCACTCAACAGTAGTTAAAGTGTTTATTATGCATACAGGTTCTAATAAACTACATTTTGATTGACTTATTTTACCGTTTTGGCACATTATGTCAAATTGTTACAGTATCACCCAAGACTGCCAAACCAAGTTGCCAGTGCATGCAATGCAACCATAAGTACCATAGTAAACAAACAAACAAAGAAAAAAAAAATCATTATTTTTTTAAACATCAAATCACTGGGCTGTGCTCTTATTATTTAAATAAAAACTAAGGCTGAGATGCAGTTTCACTGAGGCATGTCACAGAGAGGAGGAACTTCCTTATACTGACCTTATACTGACTGACTGTGTTGAATACGCTTACAACACAGACCCTCAGACCTACAGATCAGAGCACCGAGAGCATTAACACAGAACTGATCTCACCTCATGGACAGACACCGGAGTCTGATTTTAATTATGTGTTATGGTAAGCAACAACACTTTCATTCCAGTGTACTGTACTGAAGCAACTAATGAAAACTATAATTGACCCTAAAATGTCTCAGTTATATTATTTATGTATAATCTCACACATTTATACATTTCTAAGCTACTTCTTTGATCATGCTTGCAGGTGCAATGGCTATGGACAAGATTGGGCCAAATAAGAATACAAATATCATCAGCAAAGAAGTAGAGTCTGTGACTCTGAGCTGCTCATATAGCACAAGCAGCAGTTATGCTTAGCTTTACTGGTACAGACAGTATCCTAACACACAACCACAGTATTTAATATGGAAACCTGCACGATCAGGCACTGGAAATGCAAGACACACTGATCATCGTTTTCAGTCAACTACATCTCAGTCATCCACTGAACTCTCTAGTAATGGTGTAACTTTGTTAGATTCAGCTCTCTATTACTGTGCTCTAAAGACTAGGAGCCCAGTGACACAAATTCTATGTGAAGCTATACAAAAACTGATATTCCCTTTTCACCTTGAATATATACCACATCTAACCCACGATCTATCATGCTCAGAAATAGTTAATAATTATAAATGTGGCAACACCTGTATGTGGTTAAAAGGACAGGTGCTAACGAAAATAGAAAAGCGAATGTTTCAACCTTATATAAATTAATGTGTTTTACCTTTATCCTAATGAACACAAAATCTCCAATATACATTGCATTGATAATGCTGTGAAAAAAGCATTTATGGATGATAGATATACTTTCACAGCAGATTGTGTATGTGTGAATTTGTGTTCTATAATATATTTTAAATCCAGATAGATAAAACTAAAATTAGTGAATTACTCCTGAAGTGATTTAAATTGACACTAATAAGAATTATAAGTAATAATCAGTTTTGATGGTGTCATGGTGACTGTGGAACAAACATGTGGCTTCTGTTCTGATTATAAACTGTGACAGCAGCATAATCTACAGTACATCACATATGGATTAGATACTCATCTGGCACTTTACTGTGATCAATGACAAAGTATTATGGTTCATTTACTTTACAGGAATTCAATAATTTTACAAACCACTGGTGACACAATCCCACAATTTACACTACTCAACAACTTTGCCCATCTTCAAAATACATGTTGTCAAGAAATATATGACTTCACCAAAAAGAGACAGCATCCCCCAAATCCTCATGCTAGAGTGTGCCATTTGAGAGCTTGAAAAATTAAGACGAGTGAAAAGGAAACAGACAGCTACAGCAGAGACAGATAGACACATTAGTTCTAATACATATGAGTTATAAAGTAACTGAATATTAACAATGGCAAAATTGGTGATTATAACTCTTGTAATCACAACACATGATTTGGGTCAGAATATTATTTTATTATTTTCACTTTAGTTCTAGATCTGTTGAAGTAACTCAATATATGTACAGTAAATTCTAAATGTTTAAATATATATTTTCCAGTGTGCTGGGGGAAAGACAGGATTGAACACCCTTCAAAAGTAATGACTGGAAATGAAGGAGCTCAAGTTACTTTGATGTGTAATTATACAACCACTGCTACAAATGCATATCTCTTCTGGTACAAACATCTACCAAACAGATCACCATCATTCATGCTGAGCAAATATGCTTTTAGTGAAGGAACATCTGAGCCTGACTTTAAGAAGGGATTTTCTCGGAACTCCACGTTAAGAACAGTTCCTCTGACAATCCAGGATCTACTTGTGTCTGACTCTGCAGTGTACTACTGTGTTCTGAAGCCCACAGTGATCAAACCACATTCAACACTCACAAAAATAAAGATACACATTACAAAGTATATAACAACTAACATTAAGTGTGAAAATATAACCATAAAAAATAAAACGGGCAAATCATAGCTGTTGTAATAATAATCCCCATTAAAGGTGCACTAAGTAACATTTTAGCTGGCTACTCATCCCATTAAGTACTACATATGTACACACAGGAATGATCTCATTGTTTATAACATGGACAGATGCCTGAGTCTGATTTTAATGATTTCTTATGGTAAACAACCACACTTTTTATTTCTTTATACAAGTCAAAAGATAATTTACTATTATATGTCAATTATACTATGCATTTATAAGCATGATTTTACAAGTTTGTAATGTATTTTTAAGCCAATTTTTATGTTTGCAGGTGTAATGGCTGTGGACTAGATTGGGCCAAATAAAGATACATATATCATCAGCAGAGAAGGAGAATTTGTGACACTGCGTTGCTCATGTTATACAAGCAGCAGTTATGTTGATCTTTCCTGGTACAGACAGTATCCTTACAGAAAATCTCAGTATTTATATGGAAACCTGCACGATCAGGTGCTGGAAGTTGCACACCCTCTGATCATCAGTTTCTGTCGACTACATCACATACATACACTGAACTAATGATTAATGGAGTAATTCTGTCAAATTCAGCACTCTACTTCTGTGCTCTAAGAGTAGCAGCCCAGTGATACAAAGTCTACTGTATGTGAAGCTGTACAACTGATGTTCCTTTTCACTTTGAACCTATACCACATCCAACCTATATTTATTTTTATTTTTTTTAATGTTCCAATTTTAATAATAATAAATGTGGCAACACCTATGTGTGGTTATTTATGAGATTATTACTTGATTAAAGAAGGGTTATAAAATAAAATATTGCAATGAAAGTGTAAAGTGTAACCTTATGCAGGTAAATTATTTATTAATATGTTAATGTACTGTAGTTTTATCAGTATCCTAATGAGCCCGACAGTTCTGGGTATATATTAAGAACACTCTGAAAAGGCTATAGCGGATGATATAGTATATGTACATTCACGGCCGATTCTGTTTGTGTGAATGTATGTAATTTTTTTATCTGAAAAGATAAAAACCAAATTAATGAATGATCCCTGTGTTGATTTATAACCAGCACTAATAAAAATTACTAATAATATCTGATTTCAGTGCTGATGGTGACATAGACTGTGACTTCTATTTTAATTCTAACACCTACCGTTTAAAAGCATTTAGTTGAATTACAACTGATTGAAACCAACTTTACTTATCTTAAGTGTCTCTGTATGCTTAGATTACTTAAAAAAAATAAAAAATAAAAAAAAATAAAAACTCTCCAGGATGGCAAAGACAGTTGTCCATGTGAGCTCCTCATTATTTTAAAGTCACAGTAAATGTAATCCCATCATCTTCTCCTCATAATCTATAGAGCATGATAATTAACTATTACTCATCTGGCACTTGGATCAATGATGATGTATAAATGTTAATTTATCTTACAGTTATTCAAAAAATTTGCAAACCACTGGTGACACAATCACTTAACTGACACTGCCAATCTTCAAAAAGCATGTTGTCAAGAAATACATGAATTCACCACAGGGTGTCAGCATCCCCCAAAGCCCTTGATTAGGGTGTGTCATTTGAGGCCTTGAAAATATGGAGACAAGTGTGAAAAGGAAACAGACAGCTACAGAATAGATATTTTAGTTAGAAAGTAAGAAAATATTCTCTTTAACTCACAAGTGGCAAAATGGGTCATTATTACTCTTATATTCACAGCACAAGCTTTTGGAATGATTATTATTTTATTATTTACACTTTAGGTCTGTATCTATTTAAGAAACTTTATATATAATGAATGGATAAATATATATACATTTCAGTGTGCTGGGGGCAAGACAGGTTTAAACAGCCCTCAAAAGAAACGTCTGGAAATGAAGGTGCTCAGTCACTTTAATGCGTAATTATACAACCACTGATACAAATGCATATATATTCTGGTACAAACAGCTACTAAACAGATCACCAACATTTGGGTTGAGCAAATATACTTTGGTGAAGGAGCAACTGAGCCTGAATTTAAGAAGATTTTTATTTTTTTTCTGCAACACCGGACTCTAAAGTTATGAAATAAAGATTAACCTGGAGGTGTCTTTGTTTCACAGATAACATTTCTCATTTGTTGTATATTTAACAGTGTACACACATTCAATTGCTGTTTGTCTATCTGTCAATTTTAAATGACATCTGCAATGGCTTGTTTCTGGGTGATATCAAGAGAAGACAGCAGCATCAAACAGAAAGCAGGAAGTTCCGTAGTGACTTAATTTACGAAAGGCTCACAGTAACACAGAGAAACAGCTCAGAGCACAGCGCATCAATACAGAATTTACCTGAATAAATAGACATGGAAAGACAACTGCTTCTGATTTTAATCATGATTTCAGGTAAAATAAATAATTAAATAAATAAATAAATAAATAATATATATAATAATAATAATAATATTATATATATATATATATATATATATATATATATATATATATATATATATATATATATATATATATATATATATATATATATTTATTTATTTTTTTAATTTTTTTTTTAATTTTTTTTTTATTCCAGTGCTGTACAAAAACATCCAAGGGAAAAAGATAATTTCGTGCAACTTGACTCACTATAATTCTTGCTTGTTTTAGGTGTGATGACTGCAGACCAGATTGGTCCAAATAAAGAAACTATAATCACACAGAACGAAGAGGAATCTGTGACACTGAGCTGCACATTTGACACAAGCAGCAGTTATGTTGATCTTTACTGGTACAGGCAGTATCCTGACAGAGAACCTCAGTATTTAATATGGAAACCTGCACGATCAAGCAGTGGAAGTGGGACACCCTCTGATCCTCGTTTTCAGTCTACTATATCACAAACATCCACTGAACTCTCTATTAATGGTGTGACTGTCAGATTCAGCTCTTTATTACTGTGCTCTAAGAGTAGAAGCCCAGTGATACAATGTCTATGTGAAACTGTACAAAAACTGAAATTAATTTTCACTTTGATCTCAAGCCACAACAAACCCACAAAATACAATACACACTGTATGATTGCAATTGTAACAACACCTGTGTGTGGTTACGTATGAATTAATATCTCAGTTATGGTAATACAGGGAAAGGTGAAAATAAAAGGTCAAAAGTAAAATGTTATATTTATCAATAAACTTAATACAAAGCGCAGTATACATAAACGACAGTAAATCAATATTTGGTGTGACCACCCTATGCCTTTAAAACAGCACCAAATCTCCTAGATACACTTTCACAAAGCTTTTCAAGGTTGTTGGCAGATAGGTTGTTCCCAGCATCTTGGAGAACTTGTCACAGTTCTATGAATGGTCTCAGTTGCTTCTGTCTCTTCATGTAATCCCAGAATGACTCAATAATGTTGAGATCCGGGCTCTGTGGGGCCCATATCATCTGTTGCAGGTCTACTTGTTCTACTTCTATTCTATTCAGTTTGCAAAGGGAATGTTTGGAAATATAAAACTGATATTTCCTATTGACACACTAAATCAGAAGATATAAAATAATTGTCATGTATAGGGAGTTGCTTAGCGGCCATTAGAGGCAGTGTCTACGTGGGCACTTTCTATTATTAACATATACAGGTGCATCTCAATAAATTAGAATGTCGTAGAAAATTCAATGCACACAGACTGAAGTAGTTTAAGTCTTTGGTTCTTTTAATTGTGATGATTTTGGCTCACATTTAACAAAAACCCACCAATTCACTATCTCAACAAATTAGAATATGGTGACATGCCAATCAGCTAATCAACTCAAAACACCTGCAAAGGTTTCCTGAGCCTTCAAAACGGTCTCTCAGTTTGGTTCACTAGGCTACACAATCATGGGGAAGACTGCTGATCTGACAGTTGTCCAGAAGACAATCATTGACACCCTTCACAAGAAGGGTAAGCCACAAACATTCATTGCCAAAGAAGCTGGCTGTTCACAGAGTGCTGTATCCAAGCATGTTAACAGAAAGTTGAGTGGAAGGAAAAAGTGTGGAAGAAAAAGATGCACAACCAACCGAGAGAACCGCAGCCTTATGAGGATTGTCAAGCAAAATCAATTCAAGAATTTGGGTGAACTTCACAAGGAATGGACTGAGGCTGGGGTCAAGGCATCAAGAGCCACCACACACAGACATGTCAAGGAATTTGGCTACAGTTGTCGTATTCCTCTTGTTAAGCCACTCCTGAACCACAGACAATATCAGAGGCGTCTTACCTGGGCTAAGGAGAAGAAGAACTGGACTGTTGCCCAGTGGTCCAAAGTCCTCTTTTCAGATGAGAGCAAGTTTTGTATTTCATTTGGAAACCAAGGTCCTAGAGTCTGGAGGAAGGGTGGAGAAGCTCATAGCCCAAGTTGCTTGAAGTCCAGTGTTAAGTTTCCACAGTCTGTGATGATTTGGGGTGCAATGTCATCTGCTGGTGTTGGTCCATTGTGTTTTTTGAAAACCAAAGTCACTGCACCCGTTTACCAAGAAATTTTGGAGCACTTCATGCTTCCTTCTGCTGACCAGCTTTTTAAAGATGCTGATTTCATTTTCCAGCAGGATTTGGCACCTGCCCACACTGCCAAAAGCACCAAAAGTTGGTTAAATGACCATGGTGTTGGTGTGCTTGACTGGCCAGCAAACTCACCAGACCTGAACCCCATAGAGAATCTATGGGGTATTGTCAAGAGGAAAATGAGAAACAAGAGACCAAAAAAATGCAGATGAGCTGAAGGCCGTTGTCAAAGAAACCTGGGCTTCCATACCACCTCAGCAGTGCCACAAACTGATCACCTCCATGCCACGCCGAATTGAGGCAGTAATTAAAGCAAAAGGAGCCCCTACCAAGTATTGAGTACATATACAGTAAATGAACATACTATCCAGAAGGCCAACAATTCACTAAAAATGTTTTTTTTATTGGTCTTATGATGTATTCTAATTTTTTGAGATAGTGAATTGGTGGGTTTTTGTTAAATGTGAGCCAAAATCATCACAATTAAAAGAACCAAAGACTTAAACTACTTCAGTCTGTGTGCACTGAATTTATTTAATACACGAGTTTCACAATTTGAGTTGAATTACTGAAATAAATGAACTTTTCCACGACATTCTAATTTATTGAGATGCACCTGTATATATACTTATTTTATGTTTTATTCTGCTGCTATACCTACAGTATGGCCTTGCTTTATACTATCCTTTTCATGAAAATATGTTCTGAAGCACTGCTAATATTGTTGGCTATTTATTATAATGCATGTCTGTATTTTTCTTGAATAAAAGCATCTGCTCAATGAATAAATGTAAATATAAGTGGAATTTCCTGCAAAATATTAAGCATTGCTGCAAAAGCTTTCCTCTAAGCAACAGCACAGCAAAAACAAACAAACAAATAAATAAAAGATAGAAATATGACACTTGAGAATGCAAAGATCGCAGCATCTCACATAAAACAGGAAGTTCCATCATGGCTTTATGTTTGAACTGCAGAGACTCACAGTAACACAGATCTACAGCTCAGAACACAGACAGCATCAACACAGAACTAATCTGAATTAGTAAACATGGAAAGATACCTGCTCCTGATTTTAATTGTGACTCCAGGTAAAATGTCACACTTTTTTCATTCCATTGGTGTAAAAAAGTGATTGCGGTAATTATGTGCAACTTGACTCATAAGTAATCTTGTTTGTTTGTTTGTTTTTAGGTGTGATGACTGCAGACCAGATAGAACCAAATATAGGAACAATCATCATTAAGACAGAAGATGATAAAGTAACACTGAGTTGCTCATATGAAACAAGCAGCAGTTATGTTACACTTTCCTGGTACAGACAGTATCCTAATACAGAACCTCAATATTTAATTTGGAAAGATGCTCGGTCATGGAGTAATACTGGGACCCCCTCTGAACCTCGGTTTCAGTCGACTACATCACAAACATCCACTGAACTCATTATTAATGGTGTAACTCTGTCAGATTCAGCTCTTTATTACTGTGCTCTAAGAGTCGGAGCCCAGTGATACAAAGTCTACGTGAAGCTGTACAAAAACTGATATTGATTTTTCACTTTGATCTCAATCCACATGAAACCCACAATCTACAATTCAAATAATATGATAACACTTGCGGCAACACCTGTGTGTGGTTTAAAATGAAATTATTATTTTTTAGATATAAAGGGTAATAGAAGGAAAAGTGAAAATATAATATAATGTAAAATGGTATTCATCCCTGAAGCACATAAGTTTATGTACCTTATGATACCCTCATTTCTAGGTCACTAATTAAATTTAAGCAAATTTGTGACATTGGCCATGTTAACCCTTTTGACAAAAAGGTCAGATTTTTCATTTGCTTCCATTAAGGCATACAAGATGCTTTTTTAAAACATTCTCAAATCATTCTGAGATAACATGAGTCTTCAGGTTTTGAACAACTTTAGGAGTCCATGCCAGCTAGAGTGCATACATGTCATTAAAGGGGGACATACCAAATACTAGAAATTCTGAAATTCATGTTCATTTTTCAACCTTTTACTCAAATTAATATGCTGATAATCTTAATTCTAATGAAAATACTGTAGTTATTATATAAGAACAAAAACGAAGGATTTACACAAATGAATCAAGCTTTTGCATCCCACTGTGTATAAAAAAAAATAAATAAATAAAAAAAAACATATGAAAAAGATTAAATAAAGAAAATAAATAAATATGATTTAGATACTGATGGCACGTAATGTAGCCTAATATAGACTGCTGAATCAAAAACACAAAGAGGCATCATCCCTCAAATTATCATACAGGGTGTGACTTGATGAGTATGAGAATCTGAAAATACAACATGCAGAATCGTAAGAAGGATACTGAGACTCACTATAAGAAGAAGCACATTTGGAAAATTCACATTGGTTAAAATATTCTTCATTTTGAACTGAAGCAGTAATGGCAAAATTGATCATTTTTACTATTATCTTCACAGCACATCTTTTTAGTAAGAACATTCTTCTATTATTTGCACTTTAATATCTGTTTGAGATAGTCTACTCATTATTTGCAAATTATTAATTGATAAATATATTTTATAGTGTGCTGGGGACAAGACAGCATTAAACAGCTTTCCAAAGAAATGACTGCAAAAGAAGGAGAACAAGTTGCTTTACTGTGCAATTATACTTCTATTACTACAAATGTATATCTCTTCTGGTATAAACAGCTACCAAACACATCACCAACATTCATTCTGAGTGAATTCACAATTGGTAAAGGAACTACTGCACCTGAATTTGAGGAGAGATTTTCTGCAACAATGGATTCCACATTGAGAACAGTTCCACTGACAATCCAGAATCTGCATGTGTCTGATTCTGCTGTGTAC
The DNA here is from genome assembly GCF_019703515.2 of Myxocyprinus asiaticus. Classification (NCBI taxonomy): domain Eukaryota; kingdom Metazoa; phylum Chordata; class Actinopteri; order Cypriniformes; family Catostomidae; genus Myxocyprinus; species Myxocyprinus asiaticus. The sequence goes on along the minus strand of NC_059348.1, from coordinate 39,027,985 downwards.
TACTGCGCTCTGCAGCCCACAGTGATCTCAGAATGCTTCACTCTCATACAAGAACATAGAGCTCTACTACAAACAGCCCCTGTCATTCAATATATCGTAAATCATTCCCAAATACAAAATAAAGTCACCAAGACAGAACATTTTTCACAACCACGACCTCTTTGTTCTAGCATTTCAAAAACATTCATGTTTAATTCTCAGACATAAACAGCTGTAGTTTTGAAGCTAACAGAATTCAAGATACATGTTTATTCTTATATAGATTTAAACAGTCATCTGTCATCGCAAGACCTAATCTCTCAAATAAAGCCCCATCGTCCTAATTGGCAGGGATCCCACAGTAATCAGAAACAGAAAAGATTTGGTAAAAGGGGAATCATGGAGTTATTATACCAGGAGATTATATAATAATAGTGTCTGTAGACAAGCTACTACTATATCATAAAAGACATCAGACAAATCGTTTTTTCTGATAATATCATATGCATCCGAGGTGTTAAACATAGCCTGCAGGTTCCATTTCTGCATGTAATTTAAAAGCCCCTGGCTCCATGTTCTCCTTTTTGTTTTCCAATAATGGATATACGCAGCATCAAACTGGACCAAAATATCATATTTGATCAAAGTCTCTGCAAACTCAGAGCCCCAAAAGACAAAAAAAAAAAAAAAGAAAAGATAAAAATAAAATTAGACACTCAAGTGTCATAATGCACTTCAAATCCCCAGAGGGAGGTGATAATGAAACTATTTGTATTCAGATACTGTCGTAGTCTCCTCCTCCAGATGCTTGTGCACATGGCAGTGCTCAGTATAACTTCGCAAACAGAGATTGAAGAATAAAGGGGCTTAAAACTCTGTTGTATTTATTATGATGACCAGCTGGCAAAATATATATAGTATTGTTAATCACTTATTTCTGGGGTAAGTACATTTTTACACCATTGACTTCATATTAAATTGTAGTAAATTATAAAATAAAAATAAAAAATGGTAAATTACATTCTAAATTTATTTCCAGGGTGTAAATCTCAGGATGCTGTCCACCAGAATACAAGATTTCAAACTGCTTTTGAAGGTGCAGCTGTAACAATCAGTTGTACATATGAAAGCACTGATCCATCCCCAACTATCTTCTGGTACCAGCAAAAAGGGAATGGATCCCCAAAATACATGCTGAACACAATTAGTGCTTATGGAAATAAAAACCAAGAGTTCAAAGACAGGTTTAATGCCGTTCTCGACAGCTCTTCAAAATCAGTTCCACTGACAATCCAGGATCTGCATGTGTCTGACTCTGCTGTGTACTATTGTGCTCTGCGGCCCACTGAGACTAAAACACATTCAGCACTCATACAAAAACTCTGTGTGAGCATTCACAAGTTTGAATCATTTACATCTTTAGTTTTTAATTTTGTAATTTATTGTTACATATGTTTTAATATGTGTTCAAATTTAAACTCTATTCAGATTACTTCCAAGTTCTAATTGAAATAAAACTAAGAATGTCAATTTTTCTTTGACAGTCATTAAATCAGAAATGCAACTCAATGCTGTTCATACAATTAGTATTATTTTACCCTTAAGCCTACTGTTGTTATAAAGCACTTTTATATTGCTTTGAAAAATGTATTGCTCCGGACTATGTTATCATGTAATAGCTCTTGCAAATGAGAAGACTGGTACAAATAGTTTTTGAATACATTAAAATATATTTATTTTTATTTAAATATATTATAGATAAAGATATAAGACTATTTAACTCAATTCTGTTACTGTATTCTATTGTAATTTTATCTGGCCACTCATCTCAATTTTCTGAATCAATCAAAATATTGTATTATACATTTACTGTAATCATTTTGCAGACACTTTTAGATAAAAGTGACTTACAAATGAGGAAAAGCACGAGCAATTTATCATACAGGATCCAAATATATTAACAGTATACTGCAACATCTTGGTTTGAAAGTAAACCAGAGAAGTGTAGCTGCATAAAAGTAGAAAAAGAGAATTCATTTGTTATAGTAGACATATTATACATGTTGATTATAATATTATTTTAAACAACAATTTAATATGCATAATTTGTTAAAGGAATTGTACTTTCTGGTTTAAATGTTTAACTATCACAAATCATTCCTTAGATTTTCAATGTAATTTACAACAACGGAGATATTCACAATGAAATACAGTCACCACAAGGGGGAAGCACACCCTTAATTGTGTAAGGATGTGAGAGCAGAAAATATCAAGAAAAATGCACTAAGGTTGCAGAGATCTCTCATAAAGAGAGAGTCATATTAGTTTACAGTACTTCACAATTCTTTCTCTTTAACTCACAATAACAATGGTAAAATGGGTGGCAATTGCTCTTTTCATCAGTGCACAAGATATTGGTGAGAACATTCTTTCCACATTCACACTTTAGTAGCCTATTTGTTTGAGTCACTTGATGTATGTCAGTGATTGTTCATTTGCAAAAATAAATAAATAAATAAATAAAATAAATAAATAAAATAAACAGTATTGTGAAATGTATATTTTCCAGTGTGCTGGGGACAAGACAAAGTTGAACAGCCATCAAGAGAAATGACTTCAACTGAGGGAGATCAAGTGACTTTACTGTGCAATTACACTATTGTGAGTGCAGTAAATGCATATCTCTTCTGGTACAAACAGCTACCGAACAGATCACTTAAATTCATTCTGAGTGATTTTTCTTTTGGGAAAGGATCAACTGAGCCTGAATTTAAGGAGAGGTTCAATGCAACATTGGACTCCATATTAAGAAGAGTTCCACTGACAATCAAGAGTCTGCATGTGTCTGACTCTGCTGTGTACTACTGTGCTCTGCAGCCCACTGTGACTAAAGTGTATGCAACACTCATACAAAAACATTATTTTATGACGTACAATATTTCTAGCTTTAGCAACATTAACGTTGAAATTAACGTTGCACAAACACACGTGCCCGAACACACACATGTAGGTGCAGCTATCCTTAAGAGGACTCTCCATAGACATAATGATTTTTATACTGTATAAACTATAGATTCTATCCCCTAACCCTAACCCTCACAAAAAACTTTCTGCATTTTTAAATAATTAAAAAGGAAAAAAAAAAAAAAGTTTACTATGTTTTTAAGCAATCTGAATTATGGGGACACTAGAAATGTCCTCATAAATCACATTTACAGCAAAATACCCTTGTAATTACTAGTTAGTAACCTAAAAAAATAAACCACCCAAACCCCCCCCCCCCCACACACACACACACACACACACACACACAGTTTAAAATGTTTTCTGGGGTTGTTACAAACTCCCCTTCCCTTGCTACAAATCATCCCATTTCTCAGTGACAGAACTAACTTGCTGATGTATCTGATTCAGTCACCACATAAAATGATTTGTTTTTTGCAGTTGTTCATTTTCGCATTAGTTTGTCATGGTAAATAGGGCACATTTTTAATTTCCTAATTACTTAAAACAGTTTACTTGTTCAATCATGATTATAGGTGAAGTTAAAAAAAAAAATAAAAAATAAAAAAAATAAATAAAAAAAGTGTCTTACAGAGTGCCATGGAGAAGAGAGAGCTGATCAACCAGATAAACTCATCACTGTATTTGAAGGAGGATCAGTAAATTTACATTGTACATACAAAACAGCTTTAGGGCAACCAGACACACGAGCAAGCTCCAATTACACAAGAGAGCACAGTTAATACTTGGCAGCAAACAATAAACTGGTAAGAAAGAGGGGAACATAAGGAATAAGTAGGTTGTGCAATCAGAGTGAAGCAGGTGGAACGGGCAAGTAAATCATTGCCGTGATCATCGCCTCCCAGAGAACGATCAGTGTTCCCATGGAAACGCTGACCATGCCTGCCAGCTCCACCTGTGAGACACGAGGGAAAGAGAAAAACAAACAACAGTATGAGCTGGCACAAATGCTGGAATAGTGACACAATGGGACCCTGGTTGAAGGATATTCTTATATTTGCAATCCTTCTTGGTAAGCGAGTACAATTTGTGACTCTCTGGACATTTAGTTTGTCTCTATATTACAAGACTGTTTTTCACAAAATTGTTCATATATGTTTACAGAATGCAAATCAGAGGACATAGTTGATCAGCCAGATAAACATGTAGCTGAAACTGAAGGAGGTTCAGTAATATTAAAGTGTAAATATACAGCATCTACAAGAACACCAGACCTCTTCTGGTACATTCAGAGAGCAAATGACTTCCCAAAATACATACTGAGAAGAAATACATATGGAGCAGGAGATAATGGCACTGAATTCCATGAGAGATTTAATTCTAAAAATGTTGATCATAGAAATGAAACCTAATAGCTTGATACTACTAGTACTATTCAAAAGTGTAACTGTATATGGCAATTATACAGTATAAGCAGCCTGAACATTTGCCAGCGCTGATCTCTCTGTTAGTTGGCAATTTCACTAATTAAGTTAAATCAATTATACTTACTCAACATTAAATTATGTACCATCTAAATCAGTGATGACCAATGATCACTTTTCACTCCTAAAATAAACTTTTTGCTAAGAGCAATATTTTATTTTATTGTAACCATTTTTGTAAAATGGGAAATTCATCACTGCAGTCCTTTTGTCAGAAGAGTAGCACTCAAAATACAAATATTTATAAGTTTAAATATGTAAATTAGTACAGGAATATATCATTTCCTCCAGAGAGCAGGAACCATTTAACATATTCTGAATGAACAAAGCTCAGAACACCATGACCTATGAAGAACTTATCAGATCTGATCTGATTATTCAAAATGCATAGATACCTTCTAATGATACTCACAGTATCTATCGGAAGCGTACATTCTTTCCCAAAGATGCTGTATGGACAAGATTTTTAGAAGAATATTTCAGCTCTGTAGGTCCATACAATGCAAGTGAATGGTCATCAGACCTTTGTAGCTCTAAAAGCTCAAATTTAACCCTTGTACTCTGTTCATTACCGGTGCATTATCTTTGTATTTGGGGTCAAATTTGACCCCAAACAATAAACGTGTAATTTTGTATCATAATCATGTAATTTTTTACAACAAATGTAATAACACTAACTTCACTCATTTAAAAACACTAAAGTTGTGCAGTTTTTGGGGGAGTTGTGTGTTTAAAAAATAATAATAATAATAATTAAAAAAACAAAATTTCATTTAAAATAAGAACATTTTATGTTACATTCACTTCAGTGATGATCTACAATTCTCAGTTCCATTCTTGGAAAAAAAAAATATGAAAAATGTGTCATGCATTAGTGGCAGGTTGCTGCCATCTGCTGGAGAGAAGAAAAAAAAAAACTTTTTATTAAAATTACCTGAAATTACAACTATAACCAGTAGATTGCTGCAGAGGTCCACTCATTTGCATGGTTGTAGCAAACTGATTTTTATTTAATTTTTTTTATCATAACTTATGCATTTGGATATATATTTAGACATTATCAAAGACATTAAAGAAATCACTATTTTTGTCAAAGTTTAGCCATTTTTTGGTTTGAGGTGTTTTGAAGTGTCAGTTTTTGCAATGATTCCACATGACCATGGTGTTACAAAGAGAAGACTTAGAGTAAGATTCATGTTACCTATCACATATTTCTAGGGCTGCCCCCGACCAAAGATTTTCCTAGTCGACTAGTAGTCGTTAATTTAAGCCATTAGTCGACTAGTCATCGCACGTTTATTATATTAATTTAATTACTTAAATATATATATATATATATATATATACACAGGTGCATCTCAATAAATTAGAATGTCGTGGAAAAGTTCATTTATTTCAGTAATACAACTCAAATTGTGAAACTCATGTATTAAATAAATTCAATGCACACAGACTGAAGTAGTTTAAGTCTTTGGTTCTTTTAATTGTGATGATTTTGGCTCACATTTAACAAAAACCCACCAATTCACTATCTCAAAAAATTAGAATACATCATAAGACCAATAAAAAAAACATTTTTAGTGAATTGTTGGCCTTCTGGAAAGTATGTTCATTTACTGTATATGTACTCAATACTTGGTAGGGGCTCCTTTTGCTTTAATTACTGCCTCAATTCGGCGTGGCATGGAGGTGATCAGTTTGTGGCACTGCTGAGGTGGTATGGAAGCCCAGGTTTCTTTGACAACGGCCTTCAGCTCATCTGCATTTTTTTGGTCTCTTGTTTCTCATTTTCCTCTTGACAATACCCCATAGATTCTCTATGGGGTTCAGGTCTGGTGAGTTTGCTGGCCAGTCAAGCACACCAACACCATGGTCATTTAACCAACTTTTGGTGCTTTTGGCAGTGTGGGCAGGTGCCAAATCCTGCTGGAAAATGAAATCAGCATCTTTAAAAAGCTGGTCAGCAGAAGGAAGCATGAAGTGCTCCAAAATTTCTTGGTAAACGGGTGCAGTGACTTTGGTTTTCAAAAAACACAATGGACCAACACCAGCAGATGACATTGCACCCCAAATCATCACAGACTGTGGACACTTAACACTGGACTTCAAGCAACTTGGGCTATGAGCTTTTCCACCCTTCCTCCAGACTCTAGGACCTTGGTTTCCAAATGAAATACAAAACTTGCTCTCATCTGAAAAGAGGACTTTGGGCCACTGGGCAATAGTCCAGTTCTTCTTCTCCTTAGCCCAGGTAAGACGCCAGGAGTGGCATAACAAGAGGAATACGACAACTGTAGCCAAATTCCTTGACATGTCTGTGTGTGGTGGCTCTTGATGCCTTAACCCCAGCCTCAGTCCATTCCTTGTGAAGTTCACCCAAATTCTTGAATCGATTTTGCTTGACAATTCTCATAAGGCTGCTCTTCTCTCGGTTGGTTGTGCATCTTTTTCTTCCACACTTTTTCCTTCCACTCAACTTTCTGTTAACATGCTTGGATACAGCACTCTGTGAACAGCCAGCTTCTTTGGCAATGAATGTTTGTGGCTTATCCTCCTTGTGAAGGGTGTCAATGATTGTCTTCTGGACAACTGTCAGATCAGCAGTCTTCCCCATGATTGTGTAGCCTAGTGAACCAAACTGAGAGACCATTTTGAAGGCTCAGGAAACCTTTGCAGGTGTTTTGAGTTGATTAGCTGATTGGCATGTCACCATATTCTAATTTTTTGAGATAGTGAATTGGTGGGTTTTTGTTAAATATGATCACAGTTCATCACAATTAAAAGAACCAAAGACTTAAACTACTTCAGTCTGTGTGCATTGAATTTATTTAATACACGAGTTTCACAATTTGAGTTGTATTACTGAAATAAATGAACTTTTCCACGACATTCTAATTTATTGAGATGCACCTGTATATATATCATGAAGGAGGGAACAAAACGAATTTATTCACACACATGATGTATTTTCCCGGATAACGAAATACCCGACCGGTAGAGAATGCACAGATGAAGCAGGTTCTTTGCCAGAGAGATGTTCACAACTGTTGTAAAACCATCTTTCAAAAATTTGAACAACACACATTTTAATTGCACTTATTTATTTTCCAGTTTCATTTGAATCTTTAGTTAAAATAAATAAAAAATAAAGTTCTACATTTGAAATCAAGGTGTCTAGCTTTATTGTGTAGGCTTAACCTAACCCTGCTTAATGAAAATTACCCCATAGTACCACCTAGCATCCAACCAGCGGGAATACCGGTGTTTGTTGGTTTCCTGTGGAATTTATTTTTTTTCCTGCGACCAACCGACCAATGAAAATTTGGTCGACCAAGACTCTTCTCATCGACTAACGTTTGGTCAAATATCAGGGGGCAGCCCTACATATTTCAAACATCTCAATTCAATAACTTATTAAAGTAAATTAATAATAAAAAAAATAAAAAAAATCAAGAAAACCAACAGCAATAAATAGAAATGAACAGGAATGAACAGTGATCATTTAATTTGTGTACATTTATTTATATAATTTATAAGACTTGGAATAAACATTTTACAATGGCTTAACTGCCATTTTTGCAAGCAACAAAATTCAGAAAATTCAGTGAACTGTACAGCAATAATGAGCAGCAACAAATAAATTATTCATAAAAAAAAAAAAAATAAATAAAAAAAAAGGAAAGAACAATATAAAACTGTAAAGAATTATACTAATGCCTCCTACACACTACACGACTTTCAAAGACATCGGATTGTGGTACCGTTCATATTACACAACTGTCTGTTTTGTCATGGAAGTCGTAGGGTTTTCAAATTACACGAGGAATCGGCGACAGTGGTGAACACATTACAAAACATTTCACTACTGACGAATCCCCGAGGACTCCGCCTGGACTCCAAATTACGTTTCACAACAGAGTAAACATGAGAAGTGATACGAGATACGAAAACAAATGCATGATCATATGTTATGCATTTCAGAATATGATGTGTATATTTTTAATCGCCTAAAGGCATCATATATTTTATTGGTTAAAATATGAAAAAGTACCTCCTACTGAAAAATCTACCTATTTGGTTACCTTTCCTAGAGAATTGGCAATTTCTCTCCAACTCTTCTCTTGCTCCACCCGGTTGTGGTACAGTTCAGAGGAAACATCAAATAGGCACTGGTGCACCTGCCAGTGTTCCACAAATTGTTCCCCCATTTCTTCGGTCCAATGAGACTTTCTTGATACCGCAGCCATGCTAGTTGATGTTCTGTTGCAGGTACATCAGGACTCCTCCCACTGAAACTTCCCGTGCCCCGTTTCTTCCTCTCTCATTGGCTGTAGGTCAACGCTGCAGTTGTATTCAGTCAAAACACATTTCACATTGCGCGATTTGGAATCGCAGACAGGTCCAGATATTTAACATGCTAGATATCTCGCTGACATTGGCGACGCGTCTCTCAGATCGCATCTTTGATCATTCATACACTGCGTTCGTCGCTCACAGGAGCGAGCTCTGATTTGCCTATGACTCCGGGCTTTTGTCGATCTCCACAAAACTGTCGGCGAGTGAAAATCGGGCCTAAAATCGTGTAGTGTAAACTCGGCATAAGTATCATCATAAACTATGCAGTATTTTGTCTGAAAGGTGCAGCTCCCATCCCTAAGGGTAAACGTTCTCACAGTGGAAAAGGTCAACTGTCTCAAACTCGTCCTTTGATCTGTCTGTATGTGTGTGTGTGTGTGTGTGTGTGTGTGTTTGTGTGTGTGCATGTGTGTGAGCATGCTTGGTGTGTGATAAGTATTATTGTCTCACCCTTTCATTTCTCTGTGTGTGTGTCTGTGTGTTCTACATTGTGAATGTGTTATGGTTTCAACCCTTCATTTCTGTGTGTGTTCTGCTTTGTGGATGATTTTACTTGACATTCTATAAAAAATTTTTTTATCTTTTATAGTCTCATCTTTTCATTCCTGTGTGTGATTGTGTGGGTGTGTGTGTGAGCATGTTTGTTCCACATTGAAAATGTGTTATAGTATCACCCCTACATTTCTGTGTGTGTGTGACAAATGAAAAAAAAAAAAATCCTCTTTTATCGTCTCATCCATTAATTTCTTATGTGGGTTCCAATTTGACCCCAAAAATGGTTGTTTTTGTCACACCACCACAATCCAGCCGAATTTTTTTTGTGAGTGTATAGATAGCAAATGTAGGAAAAGTCACCAAACCAAATGGGGTCACTTTTGACCCCAAACCTGTATGAGGCTTAAGAGGTGAAACCAGTGATATGGCTAATATAATTTCAATGGAATACCTTTAATTATTCTTATATTACATTTTACAGCCTCAGTGGACAACACAAGTAGGATTTAATTTTGGTAAGGTTAAAATAGTAGGCATACAATAAAAACTATAAACAAAAGACAAAGAAGGAGGATTCAATAATAATGGTGATTAAATCAATTTTATTAAACACAAAATGTGCAGTAATATGCAACATAACAACAATTAAGCATACAATTATAAACTGTAAAAATTTCTAGCTATGAGTGGTATAAGCGGCCGCTTAGGGATCCGCAAAGCAAGGACTTTTTTTTTTCTTTTTAAAAAAAAAAAAGTATTATAATATATATATATATATATATATATATATATATATATATATATATATATATATTCACTACCATTCAAAAGTTTTGGGTCACTTGCCTGAAATGTTTCTCATGATCTTAAAAATCTTTTGATCTGAAGGCGTATGCTTAAAAGTTTGAAATGAGTTTTGTAGACAAAAATATAATTGTGCCAACATATTAATTTATTTAATTACAAAAAAAAAAAAAAAAAAAAAAACTTTTTTGACTTGGACCAAATAATTAAGAAAAGCAGCCACTAAGTGCCCAGCATATAGATGGGAACTCCTTCAATACTGTTTTAAAAAACATCCCAGGGTGATACCTCAAGAAGTTGGTTGAGAAAATGTCAAGAGTACATTTCTGCAAAATCTAGGCAAAGTATGGCCACTTTGAAGATGCTAAAAAAAAAGTTTTTGTCACAACATAATTCCCATATTTCCATTTCTATTATTCCATAATTGTGATGACTTTACTATTATTCTAAAATGTGAAAAAAATAAAATAAAGAAAGAATGAATAAGACCCTAAACAAAAATCAAATCAAATCAAATCACTTTATTGTCACACAGCCATATACACAAGTGCAATGGTGTGTGAAATTCTTGGGTGCAGTTCCGATCAACATAGCAGTCGTGACAGTGATGAGACAGTACCAATTTACAATAATATCACATTAACACAGCACAATTTAAACATCTGATATACACATAATTACACTCAACAATATACAAATAATAACATACACTGTACAGTATACAATAAGCACTATATAGATACACATTATTCAATAAAAATAAAAAATAAAAATATATAAAAAAGTATATATAGTATATATAGAATGTACAGTATTGTACTGTATTGACATGTAGGCTGTCGGTTGATAGTCAGTTGTTAAGAGAGAATATAATATAATAATAATATAATTTATGACAGTCCGGTGTGAGATATAAGAGTAAGGGTAATAAAGTGCAGTGCTGATGTATTTGATCGTGGGAGATCAAGAGTTCAGAAGTCTGATTGCTTGGGGGAAGAAGCTATCATGGAGTCGGCTGGTGCGGGTCCTGATGCTGCGATATCGCCTGCCTGATGGTAGCAGTGAGAACAGCCCATGGCTCGGGTGGCTGGAGTCTCTGATGATCCTCTGAGCTTTTTTCACACACCGCCTTGTATATATTTCCTGGAGGGAGGGAAGCTCACCTCTGATGATGTGTCTGGCAGTTCGCACCACCCTTTGCAGTGCTTTGCGGTTGTGGGCGGTGCTATTGCCGTACCAGGCGGAGATGCAGCCAGTCAGGATGCTCTCTACAGTGCAGGTGTAGAACCGTGTGAGGATGTGGCGGTTCATTCCAAACTTCCTCAGCCATCTCAGGAAGAAGAGGCGCTGATGAGCCTTCTTCACAACGACTTCAGTGTGGATGGGCCATGTGAGTTCCTCAGTGATGTGGACACCCAGGAACTTGAAGCTGCTGACTCTCTCCACTGGTGCTCCATTGATGGTGATGGGACTGTGTTCTCTGTCTTTTCTTCTGAAGTCCACCACATGCTCCTTTGTCTTACTGACGGGAGGGAGAGGTTGTGCTCCTGACACCAGTGTGTCAGAGTGTGCACCTCCTCTCTGTAGGCTGTTTCATCATTGTCAGTGATCAGACCTACCACCATCGTGTCATCAGCAAACTTAATGATGGCATTGGAGCTATGTGTTGCCACACAGTCATGTGTGTACAGGAAATACAGGAGTGGGCTGAGAACACAGCCCTGCGGGGCTCCAGTGTTGAGGGTCAGTGAGGAGGAGATGTTGCTGCCTATTCTAACCACCTGGTGTCTGCTTGACAGGAAGTCCAGGATCCAGCTGCACAGCGAGCTGTTTAAGCCCAGAGCCCGGAGTTCTCATCTAGCTTGGAGGGCACTATGGTGTTGAATGCTGAGCTGTAGTCTACAAACAGCATTCTCACATAAGTGTTCTTTTTTTCCAGGTGGGAGAGAGCAGTGTGTATTGTAGATGCAATGGCATCATCAGTGGAGCGGTTGTTGCGGTAAGCAAACTGCAGCGGGTCAAGAGAGAGAGGCAGCACAGAGCAGATGTAATCTCTGATTAGTCTCTCAAAGCATTTGCTGATGATGGGGGTCAGAGCAACAGGACGCCAGTCATTTAAGCAAGTCATTTTTGATTGTTTTGCAACAGGCACAATGGTGGATGTTTTAAAGCAAGTGGGGACTACAGACAAAGAGAGGGAAAGGTTGAAAATGTCCGTAAAAACACCAGCCAGCTGGTTCGCGCACGCTCTGATGACGCGGCCCGGAATGCCGTCTGGGCCCGCGGCTTTGCGGATATTCACCCGTCGAAAGGATCGGGTTACATCCATTACAGAGATGGAGAGTGAACTAACCTCTGTAGCTTCAGCCGCAAGAGCTCTCTCCGCGAGGGCGGTGTTATTTCCCTCAAAACGAGCATAAAAAGTATTTAGCTCATCCGGGAGAGAGGCAGCGGTGTTCATGGCGGAGATTTTATTCCCTTTAAAGTCCGTGATGATATTAGTTCCCTGCCACATGCTTCTAGAGTTGGTGGTGTTAAACTGTCCTTCAATCTTGCTCCTGTACTGGCGTTTTGCGGTTCTGATAGTTTTTGGAGGGCATAACTGGCTTGTTTATGCTCCTCCGCGTTCCCGGAATTAAAAGCGGAGGTCCGCACATTAAGTGCCGCACGAACATCGCTATTAATCCAAGGTTTCTGATTCGATAGATCCGTATTGTTCTAGTTGGAACCACGTCCTCTATGCACGTTCTGATGAAACACATTACGCTATCAGCGTAAACTCGATGTCGTCATCAGAGGCGGACCGGAACATCTCCCAGTCCGTGTGATCAAAACAGTCTTGTAGCGTAGAATCTGATTGGTCCGACCAGCACTGGATCGTTCTGAGGGTGGGTGCTTCCTGTTTCAATTTCTGCCTGTAAGCGGGCAGAAGCAGGCAGTATATATATATATATATATATATATATATATATATATATATATATATATATATGTATATATATATGTACCATGGGTCTGTTGAATGCTTGATTCTGTTTGGTTGACGGACGTTCTAAGGTGTACAATTATTTTTCAGGTAAACGCATGGATATGAAGTAGTTCCAGGTCTTGACCGCATAAGGTTCCATATCACTTCGCCAAATTATTTCAGTTATTTCAAAGAGCCGTACAGGTTACCACAACAAAATAACAAATTAAAACAAAGACACTGGTTAAGTACATCGGATAAGAATGACAAACATTGTCTATAATATTCTACAATTATTTCAATTTCAGCTGAAAAAATCCCTTGTCTCCTGCGCACTTACACATGCTCACGCACATACATACACATGCATGCGCACACACACACACACACACACACACACACATTGAGACTCACGACCAACAAATAGAGCCGCAACCCCCACGACTTGATCAATACAACAGTTTCTATTTTCTGAAATAACCTTTAATATGTGAAACTTTTTATGTTTCAGTGTATTTCACCCTAATCAGCCTCACATAGCTATAGTGGAAAGCACCACAGTACCCATCTCTCTCGTTCGCTCACGCACACACACACACACACACACACACACACACACATGCCGAAAAGCAGCTCATCCTCCGTTGCTAGTTCTAACGTGACGTTTTTGAACTAACAATGTAGGCTTGAGCTGTATCAAAGCTAGATACACTTGATCAATACAACAGTTTCTATATTATCTGAAATATCTGTGGGAAACACACTCACACTCCCCCTGCCCCTCTCTTAAGCTCTCTCACACACATGCGGACACACATACGTATACGCATTAGGCACACACTTACTCGAGAGTGAGAAATAGAGCCGTCATATCAGTCACCGGCATCTCAGTAGGGTTAAAAACTGTTGTTAAGGTTTACATCGGAAATATGGCGACACTCGCTGCTGCTGAGAAGTGCTTAAACTTACATCTTGCCGATTTTGAAGCGATGTTACTTCTGACGAGAGCAGCAACAAATAAAGGTAATCCCACAGGCGATATCTCTCCGTTTCTGAGCTTCTCTCTTTCAATCCCTCAAAAACAAACACACACAAAAACTCTCTCACACACGCACAAAAGCACTAACTTGTTACTCCAGTAAGTGCTCCAGTGAAGCAGTGCAAGCCTAGCTATCCTCCGTTGCTAGTTCTAAAGTAAATATATATATATAGATGTGGTACACACAGGCTCAATGGGTTTTTCGTCATCATGTGCACCTACAAGTCGGAAGTGGAAAAAATAAAAAGAGGAGGAAAACATGAATGTAAGCCAGCTACCTGACTAGATGGTGTTTGTTCATTGTCATGCATTAAATTGCAACAATTAATTAGCTAACGTTTTGCAGTTGTGTCCGCAAATTTGCCACTCATTATTTTCACATGCAAATGAGCTTGTGAGTCAGTGCAAATATTTGCTAGAAGTTTGTAGCTCTTCACCGGTATTGGATCTGCATCAAACCTTTGGCAATAATGGACAGTTTGCAGCAAAGCTCATATGCATGTGAAAATGATCAGTGGCGAATTTGCGACAAGTTTGCGGCAAATTTGCCATGAACTCTCGATTTTTGTAAGGCAGCCTTCATGCCCCCCTTTGAAACAAAAAAACCTTTTGCACAACAACCTAATCAAAAGTGATCAAAATGTCCAAGATTAACAGCATTTTCTTTCATATTCTTTTTGATTTAAAAATACTATGAAAACTGAATGAAAAGTTACACTTCACTGAAAAAGAATTTGAAAAAATGAAAATTTCCCACAATGCCAACATTGTTCTGTTATTTTGTGTATACTTTCTGTGTTACATAAATACATAAAACATTTTAATTATGCCTATACACTTTCAAATCATACAAACAGAAGGAAAAATAAATAAATAAAAGTGATACTGCTGCAGGAGCAAACCCTGGGCATGGACACATTGCAAACCGAATCCTCCATCTTCATATAAATAGCAGAATGTTTTTCTCTCAATGGATACATTTACACTGCATAGTTATTTCAAAAAATAATAATAATAATTACAAGGATTCATCCCTGTGAATGTTAATCCTCCTCAGTAGTACCTATAAAAACATTTTTAAACTTCAGTAAACTTCCAGTAATAATAAACGACTGTGATTGGCCAATCCCGGCCAGCAATGAGAAAGGTTACATTTGCCACGTGTCAGCGACAAGACTGAGGGATGAGAGGATGGTGATAGGCTTTCCAAGTTCCAAAAGCATCATACAATTAGTTCTTAACTCTTGTGCCTTATATATCAATTCTTCTAAAGCCATTCGATAGTGTTATGTGAGGGACCAACCAAAATATTAGTGTTAATTCATAGTTTCCCCCATTTGAAACTGGCACGTGCGAGACGTGTTTGTTTACATAAGTGCAGCTAAGAGCGTACCTGACACTGCTACATGCTTTGTGCAGTTCACGCTTTGGTGCCTGCTGCAAGTCCAAGCAAGGCAGGAGAAAAGGCAGAGGTGAAGAACTGCGCACATTGGTTCATGCGTGTATTGATAGTGTTGTGTATAGGGCCAACCGAATATTAGTGTTAGTTCATCATTTCCCCCATTTGAAACTGGCACGCATGAGATGCCTTTGTTTACATAAGCACATCGAGAATGCACCTGACACTGCTACATGCTTTGTGCCATTTGTGCTGCGGTGCATGCCAATAGTTTAATAAGGCAGGAGATAAGGCAGAGGTGAAGAAATTGTGCACATCTTGCGTGTATTGTCACTATTTTTGCTGAATGTTTGAAAGTGATTTGAGGACGGGTCAGTCTTCCGCGCCCCCCTTACAATACATTTACGCCCTCCCTATGGGGCACTCCCCACACTTTGTGAACCACTGATGTAGACAATGTTTAACAGGTCATCCAGCACCTCAACCTCAAAGGTGAAAAGTGTCTCTTCCGTCAGTGCTCCATCCCCTTCCTCTGTTATCTGAAAAGCCCACAGGGAGTCGAGATGGATGAAAAGAAGGTTGAGGCGATTCACGCCTGGCCACAACCCACCACGATTAAGGAACTCCAGCACTTCCTCTAATTTTCCAATTTCTATCGGTGGTGCATCCGTGACTTCAGCAAGGTGGCTGCTCTTCTCAAGTCTCTCCTCACAAATAAACCCAAGACCATTACCTGGACTGAGGCTCCTGGAATGGCTGCATTCTACACCTAGTTCCAGTTATCCAGGGATTACCCCAACACTGGAGTTGGTCCGGTAGGAGTACTAGCGACTAAAGTGACTCGGTACGTGCAGTCCTGTCCTGAGTGTGTGGCTTCCAAAGTTCCCCATTCTCTTCCATCAGGTAAACTCCATCCTCTCCCTGTTCCATGATGACCTTGGTCCCACAGCAGTGTGAACTTCATAACCGATCTCCCTCCGTCTGATCTCAACACCTGCATCCTTGTGGCAGTAGATCGGTTTTCCAAAGCCTGCTTACATCCCTTCAAGATAATCCCCACGGCTCTGGAGATGGCAGAGGCCCTATTTCATCACCTGTTCTGCAACTTTGGCCTACCAGAGGACATTGTGTCAGACCGAGGTCCCCAGTTTGTCTCCAAGGTCTGGCACTCCTTTTTGTGCCTCTTGGGAGTTTCGATCAGCCTCTCCTGTGGTTATCATCCCCAGACAAATGGTCAAACAGGGTCTTCACTATACAAGAAATCTCCTGTTTTCTGAGAACTTACTGCCACAGAAAATAGACGGAGTGGAGTCGGTTCCTTCCATGGGCAGAGTATGCCCAGAATTTCCAATGTCATGCTTCTACTGGACTCACCTCCTTCCAGTGCGTCCTTGAATTTCAGCCTACACTCTTTCCATGGTTGGGTGAACCCTCTGAAGTCCCCACCGTTGATCATTGATTTAGGGAGAGTGAGAGTTCAGCTTCAGAGGGCAGTGAGACGTACTTAGCTCCATACAGATACCATAATGAGAGAATGAGTCTCCAGATGTGAATATACTCTCAAATCGGAGATTAACCCTCACATCACAAAACAACATCATCAAGTGCAGTGCCACCTTTAAATCAACTGTGAAGCTACAGGAAATACTTAAAAGACAAAAGTGTCCATCAGTCACTTATTACTCACCCAAAGCGCTTGTGAGGAAAGTATGGTTTGACAATCAGCTTTTTTTGAGGGGGAGAGAAGTTAACCGGGACCAATCAAATGCGTTTTTGCTGTCCGTCAAGACGAGGCAAGATGATTTATATTGTAATATGATAAAACATCATATAAATAGCTGCACTATCTGCTCAACATGTGCGTCTATAATCAGTAGAGGGTGCCCTGTGATCACACATCGCTTACTGAAGCTCTGCAGGACTGTGTCATAACACACAGCGTTTGAAACATTATGATTTCATTCTTAATTCAATCATTCGTACAGCCTTAATGGTTTTCATATGGATGTTTCAGAGGTCAAAGTACAGTAAGTGCTACTTTTACAGCTGTCACATCAGCAATGCTGGGTTTCCTCATTAATGTGAAAATTACAAAGAATAGAAATTAAAATATTACATGTTCTGAGGAGTGCCAACCCTTCTACATTATGTGGCTGTTATTATTTCAGGATTGAGTATTTAAATTCACAGTTTTTAAAGAGTGTTTGGTCTCCATTATCGCACTACTTATCTCTGTGTCTGATTCAGAATGGGCATAAATCTAGATCCTCCACTTTGCGACAGGTGGTTCTTCGCCTCCACGTCGTGCATTAAAATCGTTTAACACAGAGCCATGGATTATCCCTTACTTATGTCTTAGTTTTTCATTCTTATTTTTATTTTTCTTGTTTTTAAGTGATTTTAAAATGGACTTTTGTGTATCTTTTATTTTCTTTATCATTTCCATTTAAGGCACTTTGAATTACCACTGTGTATGAAATGTGCTATAAAAATAAACTTTCCTTGCCTAGCCTTTATAAAAGAAAGACATAAGAAATTTGAGAAGGTGCTGACCTTTGACAAAACAGCACTACTAGTTAATCTTTCTGATAATATAATCTACACCAGAAGTGTCAAACACATGGTCCGTAGGTCAAATAATTAATATTCCCTAAATACCAATTCTACATGTGTATGTAATCTAAATGCCCTTGCTGAAAGAAATTAGTAAATTCCATGCTCTCCCTTTTGTTTTACCCCAATCATGGTTATTAAAGCAGCATTAAACAGACTAAAACATCATATTTTATTACAGTCAAAAACAGGAATGGTAAATAATGAAAACTTTAGGGTCAAAATGCATTACAAAACCCTAGAAGGAGGTAACAATCAAACTATCTGTATTCAGATACTGTGGGAGTCTCCTCCTCCAGATGCTTGTGAACATGACAGTGTTTAGTGTAACTTTATCAAAGGGAGACTGAAGCAAGAAGGGGAATAAAACTCAATTTAGTTGCACAGTTTATTTATTATTATGACCAGCTGGCAAAAATATATAGTGTTGTTAATCACTTATTTCTGGGGTAAGTTGATTTTTACACCATTGCTTTCATTTTGAATTGCAATAAATGATGAAATAAAAAATAAATAAAAAAAAATGGTAAATGACATTCTAAATGTATTTCCAGGGTGTAAATCTCAGGATGCTGTCCACCAGAATACAAGTTTTCAAACTGCTTTTGAAGGTGCAGCTGTAACAATCATCTGTACATATGAAAGCACTGATCCATCCCCAACTCTCTTCTGGTACCAGCAAAAAGTGAAGGGATCCCCAAAATACATGCTGAACAAATTCAGTACGTATGGAGATAAAAACAAAGAGTTCCAGGAGAGATTTAATGCTGTTCTCGACAGCTCTTCAAAATCAGTTCCATTGACAATCCAAGATCTGCGTGTGTCTGACTCTGCTGTGTATTACTGCGCTCTGCGGCCCACTGTGACTAAAACACATTCAGCACTCATACAAAAACTCTGTGTGAGCATTCACAAGTTTGAATCATTTACAACTTTAGTTTTTATTTTTTTAATTTATTGTTGCATATGTTTTAATCAGTGTTCAAATTGTATTGTTTAATTTGTATTCAGATTTCTGCAACTTCAAAACTAAGCAAATAAACTAAGGGTTTTTTTCCATTTCTCTGACGTTCATTAAATCAAAAATGCAAATAAATGTTGTGCATTCAATTAATATTTTTTACCCTAAGGCCTCCAGTTATATAGCACATTTATATTGGTTTGGAAAAGTAATTGCTTCGGACTATGCCATCATGTAATAGCTCTTGCAAACCAGAAGCCTTGTACATTTTTGGATGTATTCAAAGTTTTTATTTATACATAAATATATTAAAATTCAGTCCCTAAGTTTCTAACCAGTTTGAGTAGTCTGTCTTTATTACAGTGTTCTATTACTGTATTATACTGTAATTTCAACTGGCCTCTCATCTTAATTCAGCTCAATCAAGATATTGTATTATACATGTACAGTAATCATTTAACACACTCCTATCTAAAACCAACTTAAATGAGGAAAAGCACAAGAAAATTATCATACATGGCACAAATATATTAGCAATAGGCCTTTTGAAATGCCTTATTTTAAAAGTAAACCAGAGAAGCCCAAATGCTATCTGTGAAGCAGAAGTGTAACTTCAGAAATGTAAGAGAGAGGATAATTGATATGTTGCATGTATTGTCATGTATATTATAATATTATTTTAAACAAATATGTAATATTATGCATAATTTGTCAAAAGACTTGTACTTTATGTTTTAATTGATTAAATATCACAAATGAGTCCAAGGTTTTCAGGGAAATTTCCAAACAACGGAAGTATTCACAATGTAAAATAGTCACCACAATGGGGAAGCACACCCTTACTTGTTGTGTAAGGATGTGACTGCAAAACGCTATAAAAATAACAAGAGAAGTGTATTAAGTTTACAGAGATCTCTCATAAGGAGAGAGTTACATCAGTTACATCACAATACTCTCTCTAGGGTAACAATGGTAAAATGGGTGGCAATTGCTCTTTTCTTCAGTGCACAAGATTTTGGTAAGAACATTCTTTCCACATTCACCCTTTAGTAGCCTATTTGTTTGAGTAACTTAATATATGTTAATGAATGTTCATTTACACAAACAATTACAGTAATTGTTAAATATGTTTTATTTTCCAGGGTGCTGGGGACAAGACAAAGTTGAACAGCCATCAAGAGAAATGACTTCATCTGAGGGAGATCAAGTGACTTTACTGTGCAATTACACTATTGTGAGTGCAGTAAATGCATATCTCTTCTGGTACAAACAGCTACCGAACAGATCACTTAAATTCATTCTGAGTGATTTTTCTTTTGGGAAAGGATCAACTGAGCCTGAATTTAAGGAGAGGTTCAATGCAACATTGGACTCCACATTAAGAAGAGTTCCACTGACAATCAAGAGTCTGCATGTGTCTGACTCTGCTGTGTACTACTGTGCTCTGCAGCCCACTGTGACTAAAGCATATGCAACACTCATACAAAAACATTATTTTATGACATGCAATAATATTTCCAGCTTTAACAACATTAAATCAATAAACACACACACACACACACACACACACACACACACACACACACACACACACACACACACACACACAATGGAGTAATGAATAAAACAACTATTTATTGTTCTTTCATGATGCATACAATTTGCAGACATAATGACCACTGACCAAACTGGAGAACCTATAGTCCATACAGTAAAAGTGTAAATTTACTGGTGCAGACATTACAGTATAACGGCAACTGCAATGTAGAAAAAAGTATACAGTATGAGTAGTTGTTTGAAAAGACATAAAAAGATTAGAACTTTAAGAAGCTGTTGCTGTATTAAAAATACACCTCAAATCCTTTTCAGAGGGAGGAGACACTCAAACTGTCTGTATTTAGATACTGTGGTGCAGTCAGTCTCCTCCTCTAGGTGTTTATATATGTGACAGTATTTAGTGCAACTTTATTAGAGAGGCTGAAACAAATAGACTGTTGATTTAGGATTACATTTAGATTTTAGTTATTTTAGTTACAATCATTATGATGATATATTGGCAGAAAAATATATTCTTCTTTATCACATATTTC
Source organism: Myxocyprinus asiaticus (assembly GCF_019703515.2). NCBI lineage: Eukaryota > Metazoa > Chordata > Actinopteri > Cypriniformes > Catostomidae > Myxocyprinus > Myxocyprinus asiaticus. The sequence goes on along the minus strand of NC_059348.1, from coordinate 39,006,833 downwards.
TGGGGTAAGCAAAATTGTTAAATAATTATAATATGAACAAAGATCCTTATCAATGATTCTTTACATTGCATTCCAGGATGTAAATCTCAAGACAGTGTTGACCAAAAAACAAGATTTCAAACTGCTTTTGAAGGTGGAGCTGTGACAATCAACTGTACATATGAATCCTCCAGTGCATCCCCATATCTCTTTTGGTACCAGCAGAAAGAAAATGGATTCCCTGCATACATGCTGAATAGATTTGATACTAATGACAAAGAGTACAAGGAGAGATTTATTGGAGATTTCAGCAAATCTTTAAAATCATTCCCACTGACAATCAAGGATCTGCATGTGTCTGACTCTGCTGTGTACTACTGTGCTCTGAGGCCCACAGTGACAAAAGCACATTTAACACTCATACAAAAACCTTGTGTGGGCCTCTGAGAAGTGTTGTTCAACCTCTAAACAAACATGACAATGACCAGTTAAATAAACAACTGCAATAAATGTTAATTTGTATTTTAATTGTAATGCGTCTGTGATCCTAAAACTTGGTTACACAGTAATAACAGAATAATAAAAAAAAATAAAAATAAAATACAGTATAATATACAGATGAATTCCGTGTTCGCTACTTATGTGACTAAAAAAGTGACTTGATCTATTGTACAACTGTAACACTATGGCTAATATTTTCACAATTGTCATTGCATTCCGAGTACGGTGGTGTGCCTTAGTGGGAAGAGCTCAGGGCCAGAAACTTGGAAAACTCAGACAATAAATGTTTGACCACACCTTTTTTTTTTTTTTTTTTTAACTATAATCCATATTCAGGTGTATGTTCAAGTCAGCACTGACTGCATCCCATTGAAACTTGAGAATATTATCTTAAAGTAAATTTCTTTCATTTTGTTCATGTATTTATTGCATTGCTAATTGTCAGACTACTTTATTTGGAAGTCTTTGTTGTTTTTTAAAGTGATACTGTGGTCTACTTATAAAAGAAGCAAAAATCAAATGTTGTTTTAACAAAAAAAAAAATTTGTTTCATTGTTGCGCTACAAATATAAATTGGGCACAGATGGTGATACCACATTCGGCCTGAGGATGGCAACATCTACATATACTATACAGGACACCACCGTAGAAAATGTAGTGTACTATTGTAAGGAACTCATCTGATGATCATTATCGTTGCATGCATCAACACAGCAAGCACTGATTAGACTTTTTTTTTCTACCCTTTCCTTTCAAAATTAAACAAAAATGACTCATAGGATGTTTATTTTATTCATTTTTGTTTTTATTTTCTATGGTAAGTAATCAAAAACTTTTCATCAGTCCTTTCTTGCTGTGAATATTTGTTCTTGCTGTAGGCCTACTACAAGTAATTTAAAATGTTCATAAGGAATCTCATTGATTGCATAATTCTGCTCTTATGCATTCACAGGGTGCTTTGGCAAAGACATTGTTAATCAGCTAAGTGAGAAAACAACTGCCATTGAAGGAGAACAGGTTACCCTCAACTGTGAATATGAAACAGTTCAAATAGCTCCATATCTTTACTGGTACATTCAGCGCTCAAATGGCCTGCCTGAGTATATATTGATGATATATAAATCTGGATCAAGCAACAGTTCTGAATATGAAGAGAGATTTTATGCCAGATTTGATTCTAAATCAGTTCCACTGACAATCCAGGATCTACGTGTGTCTGACTCTGCTGTGTATTACTGTGCTCTGCAGCCCACTGTGACTAAAACACATTCAGCACTCATACAAAAACATGACAATGTCATCAATCAATCAGTCAATCAATCAATCAATCAATCAATCAATCAAGTGAAGTTTACTTTTCATGATGCAGTGCACTGCACATGATTAGTCCCATATAAGCACTGACATCTTATCAGCAAATAACATTTGGCATCTGATGAGCATATAAGAACTATAATTTTTTCAAAAAGAAAGGGGTAATAGTAAACTAGAAGTTGACTATTTCTGGATTTAAAACAGTTATGAATTGGAAGAGATAAGCATTGTAAGAAAACAGTTAGTCTCATGCATAGTACTCAAGATTGTATTAACAATAGATAAATAAGATAAACAAACAGATTTTCTTGTTTCACACTTATCGAGTTGATCATCAAGCTTTGAGACACTAATGTTGAATAAGTATTGATCACATTTAGTGATAAAACAGGCTGATAAAAGCATTGAGGAGTTTCACATAGATGGCAATCATTCCTCATTATAAAGGTAAAGGGACAGAGGGTTGTTTCTGATGTCACTAACCACACCCACAATATTCACAAAGAGCAGACCACCTTTCCATCGCATAAGGCATCCATTTACATCATTTTCCAAATTAATCTAAGTTTGTAAATTGAGGTATCAATTTGTATAATCTTCAAAGAAAGATACAAAACAAGAACTCTAAAAGCTGTGACGAAAAGACATTTTAAAAACAAATTTAAACAGGTATCAACATGTAGCGATGTCTACTGGTGATTCTCATGACAAGTTCAGGTGAAAATAATGTGTTTAACATGTATCAAATGCATTGATTAATTGCTCAAAATGTTAAACATGACATATTATCAACCACAACAGAATGGAATTCAGTAATAAGATCATGGTGTTTTTGACAAGATTGACTTCTACTTCATTGATAGAGCTGATGTTTTAATGGACTATTGATGTATCTAAACTTAATTTTCAGGTGGATTTGTTGAAAGCACTGAACCAAAGGACCAAGATACTAATAAAATCAGCACAGAAGGAGAGTCTGTGACACTGAGTTGCTCATTTGATACAAGCAGCAGCAGTTATGCTATGCTTTACTTGTTCAGGCAGTATCCCAAAAGAGAACCTCTGTATTTACTGCGGAAAGGTGCTCGATCATGGAGTCATATCGAGAGTATTATGGCAATAGTATCACAATCATCCACTGAACTCATTATTGTAAAAGCAGCTCTGTCAGATTCAGCTCTCTATTATTGTGCTCTTAGAGGGACACAGTGATACAAAGTGCCGGAGAAGCCTTACCAAAACACATACACAAAATTATTGCTTTGAACAACAGAAATCAAATGAGTATCAAACCACAGAAATATCTTTCATAAACTGCAGAGACTGTAAATGATAGGATATGACAATGCGTTGACATGTTTGGTAATACCAAAAAGAAACCAGGAGAGGGTGGTATGCACTCTCTCTATATACAGTATAGTGTTAACATGTGCACCACCCAGTTCATCTCTTGCTATCACTAACAATTCCAATTCCTTGAAGAACAGACTTCTCACACTTGTTCATCACTTACGACTCAATCATCTTACAGTACAACATACAGTACAATGAAACTATGGTTGGAGTTGTTAATATTTGCATTAATTGTTGTTGGTATGTAAACTTGATATTAATTTCTTCATCGTTTTCGTATTTCACGGTACCATTTGTTACATCATTTTTATTTTATGTTCACAGAATGCAGCTCAAAGGATACAGTTGATCAGCCAGATAAAAAGGTAATTGAGCCTGAAGGAGGATCAGTAACATTAAAGTGTAAATATACAGCATCTACAAATGCACCAGAACTCTTCTGGTACATCCAGAGGGAAAATTACTTTCCTAAATACATCCTGAGGAGAAGCCCATATGGGGCAGGAAATAATGGCACTGAATTCCAGGAGAGATTTCACTCTGAGGTGTCATCAAGTTCAGTTCCTCTGACAATACAGAATCTGCGGGTGTCTGACTCTGCTGTGTACTACTGTGCTCTGAATCCCACTGTGGCTGAACACATTCAGCACTCTGACAAAAACCTTGTGTTTATTGGTTTTACTGATTGAGCCCTCTTTTGTGACACAGTTTGAATAATTTTTTAGATTTTTTTTCCTTCACTAACTGTTGTACAGTATTTTCCCCACAAACATATTTAAAGTTTATATTTAAAAAAAAGAAATTTAACCAATCAAAACAATCAATGGCAGAAGAGGAGGGAGGGGTCTCAATGTCACAAATCACACCTGCATCATTAATAAAAAAGCAGACCACTTCTCCAGTACATTAATTTATCTATGAATCATTGGCATTCTTAAAATACAATTATGGTATAATTAATTATTCAAAATAACTGGTAACAATTCATAAAAAAAATTGCAAATAATACTGTTTAACACAGATCAGATGTGAAATATCAGAATGGAAAAAGATCTACTACTGATCCTCCTATCAATATCAGGTAAAGTACACTTTTATCAATTGGCACATAAGTCAAAAATGTTAAGCAGTGCATTATCAAGAAGCAGTACATTTGAAAGTATTCATGCAGGGATTTTGTTTGAAATGTCTCAGTTTAGTTTCATGGAAAGGACTGATATTGTAAAGTGTCTTAATTTATTTGCAGGTATATTTGCTGACAGCATTGGACCAAATGACAAGATTATATACTAATATAATCAGGAGTGAAGGAGAGTCTGTGACACTGAGCTGCACATATGATTCAAACAGCATTTATGTTTATATTTACTGGTAAAGAAAGTATCCCAAAACAGAACCTCAGTATTTACTGTGGAAAGGTGCTCGATCATTCAGCCAACGTGAGGATATACCAGATCGTCGGTTTCAGTCAACTGCATCCCAATCATCCACTCATCTCATTATTAATGGTGCAACTCTGTCAGATTCAACTCTCTATTACTGTATTCTTAGAGCCCAGTGATGCAAAATGCCTGAAGGGCTTTACAAAAACTCACACATAACATTCTTGCTTTAAAAGTCAGTAATCAAATATGTATCATACCACATGTATATCTTTTGTGAACCACAGAGCTGAATGTGGTAACACCTGCTGAACAATAAATAGGAGTGCATAAAGACAGTAGAGAAGGAAGAATATAGTTAATTTTGTCTTGTTCAGTATGTGAACAATTGAGACAGTGCCAAATCGTATGCATTGTCTACCGAAAAAAAAAAAAAAAAAAAAAAAAAACACATATATATATATATATATATATATATATATATATATATATATATATATATATATATATATATATGTAGCTTGTGTAGTATAAAGTAATTTCTCTAGTAAACTAAACTTTGATTTGTGATACTATAAAGAATCCATGAGAGGGCGATATGCACTCTGTTATATTGTTATTGCTTACATTGAGTTAGCTTTGCTATAAGTTCCTCCCATGCTTCTATAACACAATTGCTTTGAATAACTGTGTTCTCAGTTACTCTGTTCTCATTGATTGATTCATCTGTTTCAGGGATACCCCTCTTTCATCTTGAAGAGCAATGAAACTATGGCTGATGGAAGCACTGATACTTGCATCAGTTTTTAATGGTATGTGAGATAAATGTTACTCTCTTAAAGTTTGGTTTTGTTTCTGCATAATACTGCATATCATCACAGAATCATTCTTGTGTGTTAACAGGATGCCATTCGGATGACAAAGTTGATCAGCCATCTATACATGTTACTCAAATTGAGGGAAAATCAGTAACATTGGCCTGTAAATATACAACAACTTCAACATCACAAGAGCTTTTCTGGTACATACAGAGAACAGATGAATTTCCTAAATTTGTGTTACAAAGAAACTCATATGGAGGAGGATTAAATGGCACTGAGTTCCAGCAAAGATTTTATTCTGAAGTGGAGCCATCAAAATCAGTTCCACTGACTATCCAGAGGCTGCATGTGTCTGATTCTGCTGTGTACTACTGTGCTCTGAGGCCCACAGTGTTAACAGGATGTCTTTCTCTCATACAAAATCAAAGAGAGCATACTGTATATATTTATTGGTTGATGGCTTCTCCAATTATCAGAACTATCAGGTTGTGATGGTTGGGAATGAAGCCCTGGTAGCCCTGATATTATTACTGGTATTAGTTTAAAGAAGTTGGTAATTTTGTCCCAGGCCCTGTGATTCAAGCAATGGTCCAACAATACTGTACATTAAGTGATATAAGAGTTAATCAAGATGAAAGTCAAGATTCCTTTAACATTCAAGGGGGTTCCTGTGTCTAATCTCTTATTTAGTACTATTCTATTATTTATTTACTCTGTAGCCCAATAGTACATTAAATGTTATATAAGCACATATGATAACATATACTTATTTTATATAAACAGTTGATGGGAGTGTACATACTGGCTTAAAAAATTTACAGCTTGAATGCACTGTAAGTGGCTTTCAATAAAAGTGTCTGCCAAATGCATAAATGTAAATGGATGGTATATTGTTGATGTATTATTCCTCTGTCTGATATCAGAAGTCTTTTTGGAATGGGTTTTGAGTTGTGAATGTGACATTATGTTTTCATAATGTATTTAGCTCTTTTATTTCAAAAGGTCAAGGCAATGTGATCATGATATGCTCCCTTAAAAAACGTACATTTGTGTGTGAGGGTGGGTGTAACATTGGTACTCTGAGAGAAGGGTGTTAGGATCCATATGCAGTAGATTTTATTAAACAAAGCCAAGAAACAACATAACAAACTAAACAAGAATGAACGTACACTCACAAATGATACAGCCATAAAGGACAAGGCCAGACAACAAACAAAGGAAACATAAAAACACAATACTTTCAAAATAAGAGTTCATACACAAAAAGCAAAAGCACACAAGGCCACCAAATACATTACAGTGGGGGAGAGGGGTATTACTAGCCACACCCACATTATTAATAAACAACAGACCACCTCTCCATAATTCATCAGAATCAGAATGAGCTTTATTGCCAAGTATTCTTACACATACAAGGAATTTGTCTTGGTGACAGGAGCTTCCAGTGTACAACCATACAAAAACAATACAAAAACAGCAGCAAGACATAGATAATAATAAAAAATAAAAAACAAATTATACACATACATACAGACACACACATACATACATACACACATACACATGGGTAGTGCAAATCTAATACAATCTGTTATGTACAGTGTAAATACAAATCTGTTATGTACAGTGTAAATACAAATCTGTTATGTTCAGTGCAAACCAATAATCTTCTCAGCAGTCCGAACTGTCCTTTGTAGTCTTCTGATGTCTGATTTCGTAGCTGAACCAAACCAGACAATTATAACATAGTAAACTCAAAAAGTAACTCCCAAATCTATTTATAATCAGAAGTATCACCATGGAAAGACATGAACTACTGATTTCCATGACAGTAACAGGTAAAGTATTCTTTGCGATTCAAATTGTTTACATTTTAAGCAGTGTGATTCGTGAACGTCAGCCACTATCAGTGTGAATTTCAGTGATCAGTAAATCACTTTTTGGGAAAATTGACTTTGCTTTAGTTTTAAATGTTTACAAAGTATTAAATGGACTGATGTATTAATACACTATTATGAGGTGCCTACATTTACATTCTCTCTTTATATACAGGTGTATTTTCTGACAGCATTGGACCAGAAGACATGTACATTTATGCATTTTGGCAGACGCTTTTATCCAAAGTGACTTTCAGTGCCCTTATTACAGGGACAATACCCCTGGAGCAACCTGGAGTTAAGTGCCTTGCTCAAGGACGCAATGGTGGTGGCTGTGGGGATCTAACCAACAACTTTCTGCTTACCAGTTCAGTGCTTTAGTCCACTACACAACCACCACACCTACTTAAATACCACAAATTTAAATACTCAGTAGAGAAGGAGTGTCTGTGACACTGAGCTGCACATACAGCACAATTAGTAATGATGTTTTGTTTTACTGGTACAGACATTCTCCTAATAGAGAACCTCAGTATTTACTGCATAAAGGTGCTCGATCATGGAACCATGAAGAGAATATTCCAGACCATCGGTTTTAGCCAACTACATCCCAATAATGTTTTGAGAGCTTTGAGAAAGGGGAAGATTATCAGTGAACAACAGCTTAAATTTCAGCCTTAATACTTAAGTATACTATTTGACCACCTGACTGAGTGTTATGTATTCATTCAAAACTATGAGCATCAAGTGTGAAAGACTGACAGTTTTTTTTCTAAACACCTGCTACTTCTACAGATTTGACAGTTATGAAGTCAAACATAATCATTCACATTGAATACATATATATATATATATATATATATATAAACAAAAAATGTCATTTATTTCTACACTTGCCTTCATGTTTAAATAATATCTATGACTTTCTGCTCCCTATTTGCTGAATTATTATTGTTGTTGTTGTTAGGCAACTACAGTATTAATTATAATAATAACTATAAAACCATTAACAATAATGATGATAATGATAATAAAAATAATGGAATCTGATTAAATATTAATTATGAATTTTACTGAATTTATCCATCTGCTCAACACCCAGGTTTGGTAGCAAACCTCACAAAACAATTCACAAAACCGACAACATTACTAACTTTCTTCAAAGCTTATTTAGAATATTTTTCTCTCTGCGTGACTGTGGCAATGTTTTGGCAAAATAAAATTATGTGTTTCATCACAAGTCTCAGGGCAGTTCCGAAGTGAAATGTCCATTGTGTGGCGCTAAAAGCGAGTGAAATGTTCTCCTGAAAATATTAGGTTTTTAAGGTTAATTTTCTATCAAGATTTAAATAAACAAAACCGACCTCCCTAGCCTAAACCTTAAAACTAAACTTAACCGATAGTGTCATAAAAAACAAATGTGAGATGAAAAACACAATTTCTGAAGCAACCACGTCATTTTGTGGTGCTTCTATGACACTTTTAGCTCACGTGTCGACTCGCATGCTCTTCAAGAATCATATCTTGGTCCTTTGTATATGCAGCACTCTATCAGTTGAGCTACAGTGCAATTTGATCACACTTAAACAAGCTTGTAAATATAGTTATCTATATAATGCAAATGTTAAAATCACCCATGCGCTATAGTAAAAGTGTTTATATGTCATTGTGTGAGGAACAGAGTGAAAAGTAAGTGTTTATTAACTGAAAATCTGCCGTTTTATTGGGATTTGAGTGAAAGGGGATAAAAGTAATTATTGTTTTAGCACCTCTAGTGTGTATTTCACCATGAAATTGTCGTGTTACGTACAACAGGCCACATAAAAATCATTTTGCAAAAATTTTGTTACTTTAACGATTCTATGACCAGGTTACGAATGCCACTGGAGGAGAAATATGTCGGAGACAGTAAAAAGGCGACTAAACAAATCAAAACAGCATCTTTTATAGT